>NC_059272.1:16505985-16733485 GCF_017591435.1 Portunus trituberculatus | reverse complement strand
GAGAGAGAGAGAGAGAGAGAGAGAGAGAGAGAGAGAGAGAGAGAGAGAGAGAGAGAGAGAGAGAGAGAGAGAGAGAGAGAGAGAGAGAGAGTCTACACACTATCAAACCAGAATCAAGATATCAAACTTTAACATCCTCACCTTTTAACCAATAAGAGATAGAAAAATTTAATCATTAAACACAATTGTCAATTCCGTTTATTTATCCTCTCCAAAAATCCTCCATTAATGATTTAGAAACATATCAAAGGGTGAGAAAATAAGTAGATGGATTCCGTTTGGCGATGTTACGACAGGAGGTACAAGACTGTTACTCTTCTATTCATGTCATATGTATAATAATGCTTCTTGAATATGTAATTGGGGATGTTATGCAAAGAGGTTGGCAGCGGTATTAACCTCAGACGTATTATTGGAGTTTGCCTGAGTAGTGTGCTTCTTTATTGTTGCTTACATATTTTTAGGTGTGCTTGGTTAGATTTTTTTTAATGTTTTTTTTTGGTACTTCTTATTATTGTTGTTTTATTTCATATTATTTTCTTTGTGTTTTTCTCTTTTTCTATACTTAGACAAGATTTAAAAAAAAATATATAATGTGATTTGTGTAATGTTTGTTTATTCATTTATTTCTTGTGTCTCGGCAAATTTTTTTGTCATTCTCCTTTTGGGAAAATACAGGTCGTGTGTTTTCATTATCAATTGGATTGTTAACATATTCGCTTGCCTTTTGATTTTATTCATTCATATATTTTTCTTTATTGTTGTTGCTGTTTGTCTCAACAAAAGGCATAAATTAATAACGTATTGATAAAACAAATCTATTTTTCGGGGATGCTTTTAATTGACCAGTAGAATTTCCCATTTTTCTTATTTTACTTTATTTATCAAACTGACTTCTATCAACCATTCGGAGAGCACATTCATATACTTTCACTTCATGACAGTCTTAACTCATCTACAGTAACGCCTAATTCATGCATTACCTCTTCTGTCTGACCTTCACGATGCTACTCACCCAATGGAGAAGTCCTTTAGGGGAGTGTGTCGTGGTCTCAGGGGTGTAGAGTGTAGGAGAGGTAAGCAGTCGTTTAAACTTTAAAGGTGAGGGTCGTGACATTCAGTAGCGCAGTGTTGGTGGTGGTGTTGGTGGTAGTGACGAGATGGTGAAGGTTAAGTAAGGAGTTGGTAGGTGAATGTTCTTTGTCTTTTTACCATCGCTTCCATTGTGAAGATTGGGTTTCCTGTTACTCTCTCTCTCTCTCTCTCTCTCTCTCTCTCTCTCTCTCTCTCTCTCTCTCTCTCTCTCTCTCTCTCTCTCTCTATCTATCTATCTATCTCTTTCTCTATCTATCTATCTATCTATCTATCTATCTATCTAAATGTTATATTGGTAAGCTACAAAATAATATCTAAATAGCTAGGTGGGTGACAAGGTGTGGTGTGCTAAGATATTTATCCTTTTTTTTTTTACCAACTTTCTCAGACCTCCAAGGAGATTTGAGCTTAATGAGCCTTTTTTTTTATTCTGTTTCCTTTGGCCACCTTTCCGCTCTTACATAAAAAAGAGAGAAGGTAGCAAAGAGAAACACACTTACTTCCCTTATAGGCAATTTGTTTACAGGACTCTGCTCTGATCACCGAAAGATTTGGCTATTAATTGGAAGTCTTTTCTCCACCCACCCATCCAGAAAATGTTTAGGATAGTAAAGATGCTATAAAAATTTAGAAACACTTCATGTATTATTATTGAATTTTGAAAAGAGGAATATGAAGCCAACTTTTGTGTGAAGGTCGAAGTTTAAATGTTTGATTGTTTAGTAAAGTAGGTACAGTATGGAAAACGAGAGAGAGAGAGAGAGAGAGAGAGAGAGAGAGAGAGAGAGAGAGAGAGAGAGAGAGAGAGAGAGAGAGAGAGAGCACACCTTTCTCACAAGTATTACATTAATATGCGGGATCCTCAAGGTGGAGCAAGCGGAAAGATTAAACATTCCACCACGACTTCAATTAGTTTCGTGGGAGAATCTTTCCTCTAGACAACACTAACTCAAGCTTGCAAATATGTGGCGATACTCCTCTTCCTCCTCCTCCTCTTCCTTCTCCTCCTCCTCCTCCTCCTCCTCCTCCTCCTCGTCCTCGTTCTCGTCCTCGTCCTCTTCCTCCTCCTCCTCAGGCAGTTTGCTATCTGCTGCTGCTCGCTAGGGCAGGTCAAAGGTCACCAGTAAGAAATGATGAGTGAATAGAGCGCTTCACCTGCAATATTCTTCAATTTACCAAGAGCATGAGATCGTTTCTCCTCAGGTAAACTTTCATATATATTCAAACACATGCAATTCTTGTAATACCAAAAGTAAGGACACACACACACACACACACACGGTAGCTCAGTGGTTAGAGCGCTGGCTTCACAAGCCAGAGGACCGGGGTTCGATTCCCCGGCCGGGTGGAGATATTTGGGTGTGTCTCCTTTCACGTGTAGCCCCTGTTCACCTAGCAGTGAGTAGGTACGGGATGTAAATCGAGGAGTTGTGACCTTGTTGTCCCGGTGTGTGGTGTGTGCCTGGTCTCAGGCCTATCCGAAGATCGGAAACAATGAGCTCTGAGCTCGTTCCGTAGGGTAACGTCTGGCTGTCTCGTCAGAGACTGCAGCAGATCAAACAGTGAAACACACACACACACACACACACACACACACACACACACTAGCGGGACTTCCAAACGTTAAGTGAAAGCATGTTAATTTCATTCCACTCCGCTACACTTTTATTTCAAGTTGTGCTGGTGTTCTTACGCGACTTAACCTCGTATTGCATGAATTCACCTTCCTGGCTTGTCAAACGTGTGCTTCCTGTGTTCACTGTTATAAGTTCACGGCCTCAAGTATTAATGTTCAAATAAGTTTTCTTTCTCGAGCCTTTGTTCGTCAGGTGGTGGGTGTGGTGGGTGTTGTGGCCTCTGCAGACACATATTTATAAAACCAGTGTCGGTATTTGTCATGTCCCTCTAACATGTCCAACAAGGGTCCCCGCGGGAAGGTTAATATTTCCGAGTGGCAGGAGGAAAGGGCGAGAGAAAGATAGGGAAAGTTTAAAAGGCAGGTGTGTTAGATTCCTTTGGTTGTTATGCAGTGGTATTTGACTTGAATAACTAAATAAAAGATTTTCTGGCGTTTTTCTTTTATTTAGTTTCCATCCATTACCATCAGCTGCTAAAGGCGGAAAGCTGCCTTGAATTCTCGAAATACCATATTGTATTTAAAATTATTTTTCTAGGGGGATTGTAAGGGAAATTGTGTTAGTGTTGTCAGCTTCCCTTCCTGCGGGTCATTCTGTCAGGAAGACTTTCCTTAACGCCCAGTGGCTGATATAATGCAAGTTTTATTTCTGACAGGCAGGGTAACAAGGCAGGGAGCTGAAGTGCACTGACCTCGTGTGACTCACCAGTCAAGTATTATATGAAAACATCGGTGTGTGTGTGTGTGTGTGTGTGTGTGTGTGTGTGTGTGTGTGTGTGTGTGTGTGTGTGTGTGTGTGTGTGTGT
Organism: Portunus trituberculatus; assembly: GCF_017591435.1. Taxonomy (NCBI): domain Eukaryota; kingdom Metazoa; phylum Arthropoda; class Malacostraca; order Decapoda; family Portunidae; genus Portunus; species Portunus trituberculatus. Next base: position 16,729,948 of record NC_059272.1, on the reverse strand, counting down.
GTGTGTGTGTGTGTGTGTGTGTATGTTTGTGTTTGCATATCACCACAATAAAGAATTCAGAGAGAAGACGTGATCTGTTTGGATGTCACAATAGATAGTTCATATTTCCCTCGTACAAGAATATGGACTGAGTTTTTATATACTATTTTCTTCTCTTTTACCTTCTTTTTGTTTATTTTTTTGCTCGCTCTCTGACCAGTGTCCATATTACATTTCTCTTCCCCTTTAAGAACACTACAGACCGAATAGTTTCCATGTAAGGAAGAAGAACGGTGAAATCAAGTGGCTCGCCTTTCCATTTTTCACGAGCTCCAATAGTAAAAGGAACCAGGAGAGAACCTTGAGGCTTCTCTGTTGTGGCTGTCTTGAGACGCTGCATTACTATAACCTTTGTTCAAGAGAGAGAGAGAGAGCAGAGAGAGAGAGAGAGAGAGAGAGAGAGAGAGAGAGAGAGAGAGAGAGAGAGAGAGAGAGAGAGAGAGAATTGGAGGATGTTCAAGGGACGAAATATAAAGAAGATACAATACTGTTACGAGGCGGGAAGGCAGTGAAGAAAGGGGGCCGTAAGACACAGGCAAGCAGCAGGGGAAGCAAGCACAGTTACCAGGAAATTGAATGTCACTGTATATCGGCGTGAAGTAGGCATGGGTAGACTTACTGTACCAACCTCGCCGATGCCCCTCTGATGCCCCCAGCGAGGTACATCTCCGCGTGGTGTTCCTTCTCTGTTTATAGGTTAGTGTTCGCGTTCCTTCTGGATCTGGTGTGCTCTTGGGATTTGTGTTTGTGTTGTGTATGTTTACTTGTTTTTATATTCTTTATCTTTCTTTATATTCTCTTCTTTGTGTTACTTTTTTCTCTTTTTCTTCTTCTTCTTGTTCTTCTTGTTCTTGTTCTTGTTCATGTTTTTATATTGATTGTTGTTTTTGTTGTTTTAGTTGTTTTGTTGTTGTTCTTGTTGTTGCTACTGTTGCTGTTGTTGTTGTTGTTGTTGTTGTTCTTCTTTTTCTTTTTCTTCTTCCAATGTTTTTTTCATTTCTTTTTCTTTATTGTCCTCTCTTCCTTTCCTTTCACTGCCTTTTCTCCCTTCTACTCTTCTTCCTCTTTCTTTTACTGTTCATCCTCCTCCTGTGTCATTTTATTCGAGACATTCCAAGATATATAACCTTTCGTGGCCATTTCTTCTCCTACTGCCACCTTTCAAACGCTTACTGTGCAATCACGTATATTAGTCTGCCTTTTTTTTCTGTGCATTCATTTCTTTACCCTGTTAACTTGACTTTGTCCTTGGTCTAGCTGACAATGAGAACAGCAGTCTCTTAAGCCACAAATTCTTCGACAGGCAAATTGCGTGAGTTCTTGGCTCCTGCTGTGCTTGCCCGTCTCGCCCTGCCTCGCAACACCACGCCAGACATACCTTACGTTTTCTCCCTCCTGCCTCCGTCCAACCTCATTCTCCTAACATACAATTTTTTAGAGAATGGTAGTGTCGATAGCCCACTTCCATTAGCACACACACACACACACACACACACACACTGGCACAGTATCCACGAACATAAAATACATTAATGACTCCCTTTAGGAAAAAAAATACGCTTGGTTGTTTATTATCCATGAGTCAGCACATTAGCAGACATTCAACTTGTGTGCGTGTGGTATGAGTCTTGTCAGGCTCACCTCACTGCTAATCACTGCGCCATTAGTCACTGTTATACCTGCTGTTGCTTTTTCTCTGTTGTTACGAGGTGATGGTTAGGCGGAAGGAATAACCAAGACCTTTGAAACAGCTTCTTGCCATACCTGCACTATATTCAGAATGGTTTATTTGAATTTATATGGGTTTGTAGGACTGACTATGCTGTTCTGATGAGAGATTAATGATATTTCCACATTATTAACAGAAAAAAACACATTTGAGAACCCCGGTTAATTATGTCTATGATCTTTGAAAATAGCCATGGTGAGAGCAAGGCTTACATCTGACGGTACCACCACTGACGGCAATACATCTCCGGTCTAGTGAACATGCACGTCTTTAGTAGATCATCTTTGCCTCGTTCGTTCCTAGTTTTTCCTCTTCCTCCTCGCCTCATTTGTGACTTGAATACCTGATCGCCTTGGGGCTTGTTTCCGCCCCTACTTTTTTTTTTAGTTTTTTTTAGGGGGCTTGTTGTTGTTGTTGTTGTTGTTGTTGTTGTTGTTGTTGTTGTTGTTGCCGTTGTTATTGTTGTTGTTGCTGTTGCTTTTTCTTCACCTCAAAACAACACTGCATTTGTTATTCTATTTATTCTTCACTTTCCGTTCTTATTTATTCTTCCTCTTTCTCTTCTTTCGACACTTCCTTTCCAACATTACAGCTACCCATGCAAGAAATAATAGAGATAATAACAATAATACACATTAATGATTCACAGTAAATTCTCACACACGAGGGCACCAATGATAATTCGTTACAACTGAGAGAAAATCACGGGAAGGAAGGAAAAGAGAAATGAGAAACACACACAAAAAAAGATTGGCGGACTTAAGAATTAGGAATGCCTTATTGCTTCTATCATTCGTACTCTCCCCTCCCAGCGGTCAGTCAGTCAGTCAGTCATTCATTCAGTCAGTCAGTCAGTCAGTCAGTGAATCAGTAACTCAGGTGGATGGGTGAATAATTAGGTAGCGTGTTCAGGTGTAATTCGCCTTGAAATCAAAGGCACACACACACACACACACACACACACACACACACACACACACACACACACACACACACACACACACACACACACACACACACACACACACACCTAATCACTCCCAGGCATTCACACACACTCCCTTACTTCCTCTCTCTCTCTCTCTCTCTCTCTCTCTCTCTCTCTCTCTCTCTCTCTCTCTCTCTCTCTCTCTCTCTCTCGCTCTCGCTCTCTCTCTTCCGAACCCTCCCCGCGAGATGGAGCACCGCCTCAAAGCAGACTGTGGCGGCGAAGTAGCAGCGAATTAATCAAGTCTTGCAGCGGCCGCGATATAGACCGACTCCTGGCCACTATTACCTAGCGGGGCGGAGAAAGCAGAGAATACCACGCCAAGAAGGAGAGCGGGCGAGGCAAAGAAACAGGAGGAAATGTGTCTGCAAAGTGTGTATAAGAAAAGAGGCGATAATGAAAGGCAATGAAGAGAGAGGAGAGTGAAAGTGAATACAAGTGAATTTTTAAAAGATTAAGAGTCATTTTTCTTTTTTAAGTTTAAGCCAGATTGTTACATAGAGAAATAAACTTAATTGATGTATAAGGGAAGATAAAGCTTGAGTCTATGCCTACTTGTGAAATTCCCAATAATTGTAGATAGGCAGCAACAAAAGAGTCACGCCAAACAAACAAGAGGAACTGCGTAGACAAAAACAATTAGGAAAGCTGCATTAACTGAGCGAATGAGAAGAAAAAGAAGAAAAGTGAGAAAAATAAGCGCAAGAACTGAGGTAAAAGAAAGAAACAAGAGGAACTATAAAATAAAGAAAATTAAAGAAACAGACAATGATGAAGCGAATGTGAAGGAAAGCGAGGAAAGAAATTACACAGATTATGAAAGAAAGACAAATAAGAACAAGGAATTGGAAGAAAGAAGGGGAGAAAAACGGCGACACAGAGGAATTAGAATCAGTGTAAAGCATGACAAATAAAAGAAAGTGTTATATGATGGCGTGAATGAGAAGAAAAGGAAGGAGAGGAAGCAAGAGAATGTTCAAGCATGAAAAATGAATGTAAAGTAAGGAAGAATGAGAGAGAGAGAGAGAGAGAGAGAGAGAGAGAGAGAGAGAGAGAGAGAGAGAGAGAGAGAGAGAGAGAGAAAGAAACTGGCACGTGCTAAAAAAAATATATGAAAAAAAACAAGGCAAAGAACAGACGCTTCCCTCCCAGAACTCACACACACACACACACACACACACACACACACACACACACACACACACACACACACACACACACACACACACAGAGAGAGAGAGAGAGAGAGAGAGAGAGAGAGAGAGAGAGAGAGAGAGTAAAAAGAAAGGAGCTAACAAGAGAAGAGTAAAGGTGTGCGGCGGAATAGTTAGCCGAGGATCAGTAATTCAGAGAGAGAGAGAGAGAGAGAGAGAGAGAGAGATAATAAACTGGTATGTTATGCTATTTGTAAAGACACTTACCACCACCACCACCACCACCACCTAAGCCACCACCACCACCACTACCACACAGTTCACTTCATCACCTTCACTTCCTCTCTCCTCCCACCACTCTTCCTATATCTCCTCCTACATTTTTTCACCACATTTTCTCTTATTTTCTTCCTCATTTCGCTCTCTCTTTTTTCTCCGCTTCCTTCCTCCTTTCCTTCCACCTCTTTCCATTTTTCCTCACCTCTCTATTCTTTCGCTCTCCATTTTCCTCTTTGCCAGCCGCCGCGCCGTCGGGATCATGAGTGCCTGGGAAAATGAGCAGGAAAATATGCATGAATATTGTGCGCAAGATAGTCATACTTATTTAAATAATTTCATTGTGTAAAATTACCAAATTTAATTTCTGACCTCACAACAACACACTCTTTTCTATGGAATATACGAAATACTGATTTGCATGATGATTCTGTGTCTGTGCGCTTGTTTTGTCTGTCTGTGTGTCTGTCTGTCTCTGTTTGTGTGTATTTGTATTTGTCTATCTGTTGGTGTGTATGGGTTGGTTTGTGTATGTCTGGTTGTAAATATGTATATTGGTAGTTAGATTCTCTCTCTCTCTCTCTCTCTCTCTCTCTCTCTCTCTCTCTCTCTCTCTCTCTCTCTCTCTCTCTCTCTCTCTCTCTCTCTCTCTGCCAGCGTGCTATAATCCAGTTCGTCAGTCCGTCGCTCTAATGGAAAGTTAAATAATCCATCAATCGCTCGGCTCATGTGTCCAGGATTTATAGAAAAGCAGCGATGGAGGAAACACACCCACCAGAGAGAGAGAGAGAGAGAGAGAGAGAGAGAGACTTTACCAATTCCAAGTTTATTAGCGAGCCGAAAGTTGTTTTTCGCATCCTGGGAGTGATAAAGGGACGAAGTTAAATATCTCGAGTACCTGCTCCTTTCACAGCTTTCTTCCTCAATTCTTTTTCGGCAGTAGTGTATCCAGCGACGGGCTTCACGAGCCGGCAGCGGTGGCAGTGGTGGTGACGGTGGTAGTGGCAATGGCGGCGGTACTTTTGATGGCGTTTCTTTCCCGATCTATCCCTACTTACCTGCCTTTCCCTCTGTCTCCGTCTCTTAATCACCTTCTCTCTCTCTCTCCGGGAAAAACCACGGTCAAGGAAGCGAGAGAAACATGAGAGTGAAAGAGGCGGACGGAACCTTTTCACTCACTCCCTCTACCTACTACTCCGCCGCTCGTCTATAATCTCGAGGCCCTTTTTTTTCCCCTGCTTAATATTCCCATCACTTTCGTCCCCTCTCCTCTCCCGGACCCACATTTTTCTGGAATGTCAAAACGCTTCTTCTCATCAGACGCGAAAAGTTTGTGTAAAAAGGACAAATAAAAACCACTGGCGAGAAGGTACTTGAGAGCGAAAGAGAAAGGGAGAAAGAGAGGTTGGGGGAGTAGACACGTTCTCCTCTTGTTATTAGACCATTTGGGGACGGAATGCTGCTCTCCCTTACCTCCTTATGCCTCCTTATCCCTTTGCCTCCACCCTCCACCTCCTCTACCACCAGCTCCGCCCTGCTACGCTTCCTAAACACACCTTGGTGGGCGTTTACGGAGGTTTACTGTGCTGGTTTCAGGGTTCCTGTGGTGGTAGTGGGGTTGATGGTCCCTATTAGATGCTACCTTACTGATGTCGCCGCCCCTCAGACCCTCCCCCGCTTCTGTTTCTGTGATTTACTCTTCCTGCAGACCGCTAATTAGCCTGGTGGTCACAGTAAGCCGGGCATCCCTTCCCTGCCATGCATTATACAAGAGAGAGAGAGAGAGAGAGAGAGAGAGAGAGAGAGAGTGGTTTTCATTATATTTTCTTTTGTTGTTCTTTTTTTCACTGTTGTTAAGGAAAAGGATTTATCTGCAATGCATTTCGCCCGTGCATGACCAGGAGTTTGTGTGTGTGTGTGTGTGTTAGTGTGTGCGTGGCGTGTCAGATTTTTCAGGAGTGTAATTTCGGTATGAATGTGTGCAGGGAAAAAAATGTAATCAGGAAACAGCTGTACATACTCTCAGTCCGACATGAAAGTATGTGTGTGTGTGTGTGTGTGTGTGTGTGTGTGTGTGTGTGTGTGTGTGTGTGTGTGTGTGTGTGTGTGTGTGTGTGTGTGTGTGTGTGTGTGTGTGTGTGTGTGTGTGTGTGTGTGTGTGTGTGTGCTCTGTAATGCTGACAATGAACGTGTAGACATAAGACCAAATGCGCGCGAGCACGCATATATGTATACACACACACACACGTCCTGGTACCGCTGGCACCATCATTATGTTCTGGTGTGGTTGAAGAGAAACACCGGGACCTTTCCCTGAGTTTATTGTAAGATACAAAGCGTATTGAAGCTTGGTAGACTTGGTAGCGAGTAGCCGTGGAGGCTTGAGAAGTAGCCGGTGGCCAGAGCGAGACTTGTAGTCGGTAGCGGCTAGATGAAACTTGTAGTAAGCGTGATGATATAGAATTACAGTCTACACACTGGAGTGTGACTGTAGACAGTAGACTGTAGAACTAGACTGGCTGTGCAGGACAGTATAACCAGTCAAAGAGAGAAGGCAAGCGGATTGCCAGGCAGAGCGTGAGCCTATTCCCGAAGCTGTGTTGGGAACGACTCCGATGCGGTGCGTGGCGTCCCGTGGGGTGGACGAGTAACACTACCCACGGTCGCAGTATATCATACACAAAACAGCACATTCCTCCGCGTATCAAAATAGTCTGTATCATACACACACACACGCACACACACACACACACACACACACACACACACACACACACACACACACACACACACACACACACACAAGCCAGAGGACTGGGGTTCGATTCCCCGACCGGGTGGAGATATTTGGATGCCTCCTTTCACGTGTAGCCCCTGTTCACCTAGCAGTGAGTAGGTACGGGATGTAAATCGAAGAGTTGTGACCTTGTTGTCCCGGTGTGTGGTGTGTGCCTGGTCTCAGGCCTATCCGAAGATCGGAAATAATGAGCTCTTGAGCTCGTTCCGTAAGGTAACGTCTGGCTGTCTCGTCAGAGACTTCAGCAGATCAAAACAGTGAAACACACACACACCATTTATATAAGTTTTATAATTCTGTCCATTCTCTCTCTCTCTCTCTCTCTCTCTCTCTCTCTCTCTCTCTCTCTCTCTCTCTCTCTCTCTCTCTCTCTCTCTCTCTCTCTCTCTCTCTCTCTCTCTCTCTCTCTCTCTCTCTCTCTCTCTCTCTCTCTCTCTCTCTCTCACTCTCTTTCTCTCTCTTTTCCCCTCACCTTTCTATTCTCACTCTCCTCCTTATATACTCTCCACCTTCCCCTCCTCACACCGCCCAGCCCAGCCCAGCCTAACCGAACCCCGTCCCTCGCCTCCCACCTTTAAGTACTGGGATGTTGACAGAGCAAACGACCTTCTGTTTGACTCGGGCCCATAAACACCCCCTTATCCACCCCTTATCCACACCCATAGCCTCCTCCATCCACCTTCCTATGTCCAGTGGAGCTTAAAGAAAATTTCGGTTTTTTCACAGTACTAGTTTTTTTTTTTTTTTATTTGTATCTCGTTTTCTTTGTTTTCTTTTTTTTTTTTTCTCAATGCATTACATATTACGGTTTGTTTTGTAATTTTAGTTTTTTTTTATTTGTTATTTATTTGTATTTAGTTTTGTTTATGTTTTTTTCTTTTGTTTTTAGTTTTTTTTTTCTCTATCCATTGTTCATTCTTGTCATTCTCTTTATTCGCTTTCAATATTGTGCTTTTTTTTTTTCGAACACTTCCATTTCAAGAAATATCATCCTTTTCCTACTCCCACACAGATTCCATGCTGTTGTTCCACGCCCTAAGATCTTAACCACATCCCTATCAACCCCTTTCCACATCATCAAAATCCTTATTCACCTGACCTCTCTTCTTAATTTCTCTATCCCTTCTCCTCCTATGAAAAATAACCTGCTTCTCTACACCCACACAAACTCCACCCGGCAATCCACTCCTTCATATCGCCTCCAGTCCACCCTTAGACCACTTTCCCCATAGCCTTCCTGAATATTGTTTTGATAACTCGCAATAAGGCTGAGAGCATCATAATATCCCTACAGATTACTTACTTTCACCGTGTTTGGGCTGGTTTAGGCTCCACCGCCACCCTTTATGACTTCTTGACTCAATTCCCTGCAAAACAAAAGCGTAATGTTACTGAACTGAACCAAAGTTGTAGGATCGACGCTCGGACAATTCGCCTCTCCTCCTTTCCTCTTGTTGGTGGATTTGAATGGAGTGCTGAGGAAATATTAATGGCAAGAGCATGACAGTGAGTGCAATGGATTATGAACGTGGCTGTGTTAATAATTCTCGGCCATATACTGAATTATTTGTGTTCACCTTATGGCACCAGAGAGAGAGAGAGAGAGAGAGAGAGAGAGAGAGAGAGTAGAGAGCAGAATATTTTTTCCCGTGCATATGTTGCTTTCACTCTATACAATTCACAACGCATAAACACTGTTGCGATGTGAGGGTGGGCGTCATGCATGAGAGGCTTCCAGTAATGAGGCTTTGTGTGTGCATATGCGTGTGTGTGTGTGTGTGTGTGTGTGTGTGTGTGTGCGTACTGTATATATAGTTATACATGGAACTTTAAGCTTTTTAGTGTACTGTACCATTTTTATTAATTTGTATTCTTTTGTTGCCTCTGATACTTATTCATACACTCAGGTATACACTCATACAGTATTCTTGTATGCCTCTTTTACACTTACTGGCATTTACTCCATCAAATTCAACCCGTCAAGTCTTAATTAAAGTGAAGTATAAAACAACCAGCTTTCTCCCACGTTAGATTTCACACTATACCTGATCACTAGCACTCTTGATATGGCCGAATACAGCTGCTGGCGTCCGTTCTTCCTTTGTATTCCTACGTGCCTTTTGGTAGAATAAGGAAGTAGGCAATTGTACTTGTTATTATTCATGTCTTGTGCTCCTTTTGTGCTAGAGAACTACACACCAAGGGAAAAGTAAGGAGAAGGGAAGCAATTCTAGTATTTCCCTTGAGTTGTAATGTTGTTCCTCTCCTTCCTTCACTTCCTTCCCGTTCATGTACCAGTGGTCAAGTCCCTTTCAGCTAGACTGCCTTCCTTTCCCCCTTTTGACTAACTTTCCCCCTTTACCTTTGCCTCTTTTCCCTTCTTTCTTCTGTTCACTTCAAAGTCCACAGTAACCCTTCACCCTTTCTCTTCTCTCTTCCTCCTCCTCCTCCTCTTCCTTCTTCTCTCTTTCCCTCTCCTCATCCTCCTTCCGTCCCTTCTGCTTCGATAGTCCTTCCTCTGGTCTCTCTCTCTCTCTCTCTCTCTCTCTCTCTCTCTCTCTCTCTCTCTCTCTCTCTCTCTCTCTCTCTCTCTCTCTCTCTCTCTCTCTCTCTCTCTCTCTCTCTCTCTGACCCTTGCTCGCTCACTCGCTCCGCCCAGCAAACTGTTTGAGACTTAATAACATGAATTGCCACGGTCCTCTCCTCTTAATTACTCTCCCTTGAAGGCCCCTGAGAAACATTACGTCACGGCTGTCGCTGCTTGATTGAAGCGACATGATTGATGGTACTGCTGCTACTCCTCTTCCTCCTCCTTCTCCTACTACAACAACAACAACAACACTACTACTACTACTACTACTACTACTACTACTACTACTACTACTACTACTACTACTATTTTCTTCTACTTCTCCTTTTCTTTTTTTCATAGTCCCTTTTGTTTGTGTTCTGGTATTCAGTGTTGTTTTTGTGTGTACATTGTTATTTGTTTTCGATGTTTTCATTGCCTTTTTGTTCTCTTCTCCCTCTTCGTCGATTCAACTGACTTCCTTCTCTTCTTCATTTTCTCTTCCTTGTTTTCATCCTCGTCTTCGTTTTTGAAATCCTCTTCTTGTTGTTTCCCCTCTTTGAGATCCTCGTCTTCCAAGTCCTTCTCTTCATATCTTCCTCCTCTTCCACCTCCTGATCCTCCCTCTCCTCTTCGAAAATCTTCTCTTCTTTCTTGTCTTCCTTCTCTTGATCCTCTTCCAGGTCCTCTTGCTCTCCTTCCTCCTTGTATTGATGGACCTCCTTACCCCTCCTCCTCCTTCTCATCCTCAGTCCTCTTCCTCCTCCTCCTCCTCTTCCAGCCAATGATTAATAGCACCTCCCACCCACCTCCTCTTCCTCCCCCTTCCTTCTCCTACCCCCCTTCGCCACATACACCTTTAATATCGCCCCCTCAGTGACAGTGTTCCCGCCATTAGTGTCTGACTGGTCACCATTCTGTTTTGACCAATCGCTTTGTCCTGACTGCTCTGCCAATATATTGTCATTTCGCTATTACGTGTCTGGATTGGAGGTAAAGTATTGGGATTTTTGTATTCGTTTTTTCCCTCCCTCTCTTTTTATTTGTTTTGTTTATTTATTATTTCATTTATTCATTTTTTTATTTTAGTGTATGTGTTTTATGTGGGTTTTGTTTGAGGAGGGTGGGAAGTGTCTGTGTTTTGCCTTGTTTTTTTCTTTTTTTTGTCTGACTTTTTTTTGTGCAAGAGCTAGTTTCTTCTCTCTCTCTCTCTCTCTCTCTCTCTCTCTCTCTCTCTCTCTCTCTCTCTCTCTCTCTCTCTCTCTCTCTCTCTCTCTCTCTCTCTCTCTCTCTCTCTTCCCCATCTCTCTTCTCTCCATCTCTTCCCATCCACTACTTACCCTCGCCATTCAGAGGGATTTCAAAAGTTTAAACGCGAACCAATACGAAAATACTGCCGCTGAACTTGCCAATAACACACTATTGAACATAAATACCCCGGGACACCTTTGTGATGCATGCAGAGGGACATCACGGCGCTACATACACGAGCCACAGGGAAACATGACGTAGGAAGAGATAGAGAGATAGCAGACGCGGTATTGAGGCAATGAGGGTGAGAGAAACCAGAGACAGAGATAAGGAGAAATAGGACAGTCAGACACACACATCAACAAGCACATGATCTTACCTTAGGAGTTACACACAGTCCTGTTTGCCGCATGATTAGCTGTCAGTGACCATTACCCACGTGTGTAGCGAGGCCTGAGGAGGGAAGGCACGTCACGTTCTAAGGAAGGGAGCGAGCAGTGGAAATGGGGACATGAGAATATAGATTAAAGGAGGGAGTGGCAGGGAATAGAAGCCTGTGAGAAAGGGTTGATAAATGAAGTGGAAATGGCTGGCGTTGTATGGAGAGTGGAGGGTGAATGGTAGAGGGGGTGAGCAAATAAGGGCGTTGGAATGAATAGGGCAGCATTGGAGGCGGGCACATGGCAAGCAGGGAAGGGAGGAAGAGATTAAAGAGAGAGAGGGAGTCAAGTGGTGAGTGTCGGCAGTGAGAAACACAAGGCATGCATGCATGGCAAAAGAGTGACTCGGGAGAACCAGGAAAGTGTAATGGTGTCTTGGGGGAAGAGAAAACCAAGATTGGATGGCGGCGCGACGTGAAGGGAGGAGATGGAGGAAGGAAGCGTAGGAAGAGAGAGATAGCCGAAGGGAATATGAAGCGGAGACTGAGACTGGAGAAGGAAGAGAAGGAGAAGGAGAATATGGAAGGATAGACAGAGGAGACAGGATAGCAAGCAGAGCAATAGGATATGGCGGTAGAATTTAGGTTGTGGAGACCGTGAGGTGTGTGATGAATGTCTCGCGTCGCTGCGGTGTTGGCTGGTATTAGGCTCAGCGGCCAGGTGAGGGATGCCCGCTTGTCACCCACCCGCCCCGAAGTCCAGGCATTAATTCCGGAATAACGGCAATAATTACGCGGTGTGAGGGTAACGAGCTGTGAGAGATGAGGGAGCTGTGTCTCCCCTCACTGCCTCCCTCACTCCCTCACTCACTCCCCCTTCCTTCCCTTGCTGTACCCTCACTCGGCCTTCCTCATCCCACTAATTACAAGAGAGAGAGAGAGAGAGAGAGAGAGAGAGAGAGAGAGAGTGAGAGTTTATGTCTGGTTATGCATGTTAAATAATTATTTAGTTGACTCCTTAATTTTTGTTTTCTTCCACCGAGGACGAGGACGAGAACGAGGAGGAGGAGGAGGAGGAGGAGAAGGAGAAGGAGAAGGAGAAGGAGAAAGAGAAGAAGTAAGAAAAGAAGGAGGAGGTACTGTTGTAAAATAATACCTTGTTATTTTTTTTGTTATCTTCCATGTACTCTTTCTCTTCCTTTGGTACTCGTATTTCCTTTTCCTTCTTCTCCAGTATTTATTTACTTTTCTTTCATTTTTTGTTATTTCCGTATCCTGTTCGTCGTGTTTCTTTTCTTTTCTCTTTTATCTTTTCTTTCCATGTCTTGCTTTTTATTTCCTTTCTCTCTATTTCCTTCCCGGCCTTTTTTTCTTTCCTTTGCTATTTTATTCTGTTACATCCTTTTCCTCTTTACCCTCTTCTTTTTCCTCAGTTTCTTTCTCGAAATTTTTTATCCTTCTTTTCTTGTCAGCTGTATGTTTCCTCTCCCCTTCTTCATATTTCACTTCCTTTTCTTGTTCGTCCTCCTCCGAGCCCTACGATTTTTCATGCTCTACCTTCTTTCTTCCCTCTTCCTCCTCCTCATCTTCCTCTTCCTTCTCCCTCCTGCTTTCCCTCCTCCCTCCCTACTTCCTACTTTCTCTCCCTCTCTTCTCGACAAATATATCAAAACTTTTCTACCGATGAATATTGTCCATCCCGTCAGGTGAAGAAGTAGTGTGTCCTCTTGAATCAGAAACCGGGCCGTTGCTGCAGGATTTGCCGCCACTAAAGAAGGATTTGAAGACATGTGAGTGGGATGTGAGGCCAGGCGGACAGCGCGCGAGGTCAGGTGAATCAGATTTAAGGGCAGCTCAACTTAAATGGTGGTTCCGTGCCTCGTTTTGTGGGACAGGTGCCCAAAATACGAGGACTCGGGTGGACTGGGAGTTGCGGTAGTGGTGATGTAAAGGTTCTCGTATGTAATAGCTGGATGGGAAGTGCACATGTGACGAATTGAAGGTTGAAAAGGAAAGATGAAAGGAAGGAAGGAAGGAGGAAGGAAGGGAAATGTTGTAGTAGTGTTGTTCGTGATCTTTAGTGTGTGTGTGTGTGTGTGTGTGTGTGTGTGTGTGTGTGTGTGTGTGTGTGTGTGTGTGTGTATGTGTGTGCTTCTGGTTTTATTTTTATTTTCCTTTTTCTGTGTTTGTGATGTGTTTGTCTGTTCGTGTTTGTTTTTTGTTGTTAGTAGTGAGAGTTTTAGACCTTGAGACTATATAGATTCTCTCTCTCTCTCTCTCTCTCTCTCTCTCTCTCTCTCTCTCTCTCTCTCTCTCTCTCTCTCTCTCTCTCTCTCTCTCTCTCTCTCTCTCTCTCTCTCTCTCTCTCTCTCTCCACTTCCTTTTCCAATCCACCCCTTGACAAACCTTCCTCTCCCTACCTCTATATCTTTCCTTCTTCCTCCTCCTCTATACCCTCCCCAGTACATAACCACAATCACTCCAGTGTCTATCTATATTTACTCCTATTCTTCCTCCAATTTCCTACTGGCCACAAATATGGTTGGGAGTAACTACAAACCAACACCCGATTTCCTGATGGCACTGACACGTTGAGAAATGGATAAAAATAACTATTGTGGGCTCTTCTCTCTCTCTCTCTCTCTCTCTCTCTCTCTCTCTCTCTCTCTCTCTCTCTCTCTCTCTCTCGCTCTCGATCTAGTTCTTTTTCTTATTGTTGAGAAGTAACACGCGTAAATGTGTTACTGTCGCTGGAGTGTTAGTGTTTTTTTTTCTTTGTTGTGGTTTTTACGGACGGGTTCACTATGTGCGTGTTTTGTTTTGTTTTTCTTTTGTTTTTGTTTCTTTTTTTAGTGTGTCTCTAGGGTGAAAGGTGTGTTTTCTATTACTTTTTTTTTTTTTTTTTTTTTTGTGTGTGTGTGTGTGTGTGTGTGTGTGTGTGTGTGTGTGTGTGTGTGTGTGTGTGTGTGTGTGTGTATGTGTGTTTGGATGGGTGTGTGTAGATCGGTAGGTGTGGATGGATGGGTGGAAAAGTGGGTGATTGTGTGATTAATTTAGATGGGTTGAACACACACACACACACACACACACACACACACACACACACACACACACACACACACACACACACACACACACACACACACACAACACACACGCGTAGTGTAGTGGTTAGCACGCTCGACTCACAATCGAGAGGGCCAGGTTCGAGTCCCAGGGCGGCGAGGCAAATGGGCAAGCCTCTTAATGTGTAGCCCCTGTTCACCTAGCAGTAAATAGGTACGGGATGTAACTCGAGGGGTTGTGGCCTCGCTTTCCCGGTGTGTGGAGTGTGTTGTGGTCTCAGTCCTACCCGAAGATCGGTCTATGAGCTCTGAGCTTGCTCCGTAATGGGGAAGACTGGCTGGGTGACCAGCAGGCGACCGAGGTGAATTACACACTTTCCTCTTTGTTTCAATCTAGCTGACATATTTATTTTAGCTAAAACACCTTGGTATCAGGAAGTACCACATTCATCTTCCACTCCTAACCCACGCTCTACCCACGCCCCTTTACCTGCTCCACCCTCCAACTCTTCATTCTACTCTTCCCCTCCCTCTCCCCTTACGCTTCCTCTTCCCCGCTCTTCTTTCGTTTCATAATAAATTTTTATAAACTATTCTCGTTCAGTATCTCTTTTCTCCTGCTTTTTAACTACTGTGGCTTTGAAAAATGTGAACTTTTATTTTCAGTTGTCAGTTAAAAGTAAGTCTCACAAATGAAAATAACAAACATATTGACGTTGAAACAGAGAATGACAACAACAACAATAACAACAGGCAAAAGAGCAGCAGCAACAACAACAGCACCAGCACCAGCACCAGCAGCACTAGCAGCAACACAACACCGGTGCCAGGGAAGTTTTCAGGCACAGTTTTGGAAGTGAAATGTTTGGTCGGTTTCTGAATGTCAGGTGTTGTCAGAAAACCTCTCCTGTATACGAGCCTGTTAGGATCGGTTTGTCGTCACGTCAGTTTCTTCTTACGAAAATGCCAACTCGGAATTCTCACTTGCCCCTCGTGAATACACAGGCAAAATAATATATGTTTGGTAAGGTAAGCACAGGAATACTGGAACGAATACTGCAACTCCGTAAACTCACCCACTATTAATTGAAATGTGACCTTTATCTCTTTATTCACTTAAACGATATTACTGTTTTATTGATGGTAGCTGCTTAGAAATTTGCACTGGGAGAAATCCTGGAACTCTCTAAGCTTTTTTACTATCATTTCGTTCATGCTTACTCTATTTCTCTTATACTGAGCAAAAATTAAATACAGTTGTTCAAAGGTTTAAATTATTCCATCATTTTTTTTTCTATCTGTGACGCGTGCCCTTCAAGATTTTCACTTTAAGCAGAAACCGCTTCTTGAAATATGACACTCATTTCTTCATTAACCTTACATGGTATTTCTAGTATAATAAGCAGAAACAACATATGGTGAACACCTTTAGTACTGGGACACATTTTCACCTTGAGATTTGTGCACGATTAGATCATTTTATTGACATTAGAAAGGTGTGTAGAGGTCAGAAGATTAATGGCCACAGTTTTCACTATTTTAATTCCCATTTAAATTTTGGAAGTTGTATAAGATCACCAATAGTAAGCAGAATGAATATGGCAACCCGTTATGGTACTGAAACGGTTAAATATCTCTAATTACTCGAGAAATTCTTTAAGATGTTAAAATTAATTCAAAACCATTTAATCATTCTTTTAAATCTCATATATCAGTCAAAGTATAAATTCCAGATTGCTTGTCACTATTAGTGTTATCAATACAGCACACGACATATATCGCGGCGACCAGGAAAGAAGGGATGAAAAGAAACTGTTTTAGGTTAATTGGTTGGCTGCTTAATCCTCTTTCCGTGATGAAGACTTGGGGGGAAAACCGGCTGGAAACACACGATCAGGTCGCGGGTGTGTTAAATACTTCATGGTGTCGTGGGCTGCTGTGACGAGTCGAGGGAGGGAGCAGAGGAGGTAGGAGAGAAGGGGAACAGAAGGGAACAGAGGGAGACAAGAAAGAAGGGGAGCACATGAGAGAACAAAGGAAGGGAACAGAGAGTGAAAAGAGAGAGAGGGGAGCACACGAGAGAGCAGAGGAGGGGGAGTAGAAAAGAGTAGAAGGGAAATGACAACCACACCCTCTGACTCACTCCACGAGGTTGAGAGAAGAACCAATCCTAATCTGGGACAAAGCTTATGATTCCGTGTATTGCAGTTTATTAGTGATAAAAGCCGAATAGGCAATGACAGATGCCTTTATTTAACGCTTTGATCTTTTATTTATAGAGAATAACATTTTCAAAGACCACTGAGTTGATTATATGGTTTATCATTAGTGTTTTTTTGTGACATGAATGGCGCATAAGCCCAGTCATCACCAAGATCATGAAAACCTCAGGAAAAAATCCCAGTGACTTCTATCATATTCCGTTAAAAGTAAAAGCATTGTCAAACTAACATGAATTTTCCTATGTCTCCTTAGCCAGAGTGGCCTTGGTGTGTATTGACTATTGTGTCCTTGGTGTAAAAGATGATAAAGTGAGCCACACCACCTGATCCCCCTTCTTCTTCTCTCCTTCGTCTTCTTCTTCTTCTTCTTCTTCTTCTTCTTCTTCTTCTTCTTCTTCTTCTTCTTCTTCTTCTTCTTCTTCTTCTTCTTCTTCTTCTTCTTCTTCTTCTTCTTCTTCTTCTTCTTCTTCTTCTTCTTCTTCTTCTTCTTCTTCTTCTTCTTCTTCTTCTTCTTCTTCTTCTTCTTCTTCTTCTTCTTCTTCTTCTTCTTCTTCTTCTTCTTCTTCTTCTTCTTCTTCTTCTTCTTCTTCTTCTTCTTCTTCTTCTTCTTCTTCTCTTCTTCTTCTTCTTCTTCTTCTTCTTCTTCTTCTTCTTCTTCTTCTTCTTCTTCTTCTTCTTCTTCTTCTTCTTCTTCTTCTTCTTCTTCTTCTTCTTCTTCTTCTTCTAGTTCTTCTTCTTCTTCTTCTAGTTCTTCTTCTTCTTCTTCTAGTTCTTCTTCTTCTTCTTCTTCTTCTTCTCCTCCTTCTTCTTTTCTTTCGGGATCCCTGGACTGAAGGGTTGACGTCATGTACAAGTAAGTCTCTTCTGGTTGATTTCCTTTACATCTTCTTTGATTTCCATCCTTTGCTGTTCGAACGTAATTTCATCTATTATATTCTCTGTTTCTCCCTCAAGTTTTTTTTCCCTCTGTTAAAATTCCTTCGCTCTACCATTACTATATTTATGATGTTTCTTGCTCAGCGTTCCTTTGTCTCACTTTGAACACAAACGACGTGCGATATGCGATGCTCTGTCATTTTTATGTGGTATTGTTAAAAGAAATGTAAGGAGCTGTGTAAAAAGTCAATTGAAATGTTAATTGGAAGCTCTTAATAATGGGAATTGAGTCTATTTCTCTCTCTCTCTCTCTCTCTCTCTCTCTCTCTCTCTCTCTCTCTCTCTCTCTCTCTCTCTCTCTCTCTCTCACACGAGCTTTATTTCCCCATAAATTTTCATCACTTCATCAATTCCCCGGTACAAAATAGATAAAAGTTATTCATCTCTTGCTGAAAAAAAAGAAAGGAAAAAGGAGAACACAACAATTTATAAAAACATGGAAATTTTATATTGTAGCGAAGACAATTTTTAAAAACATAAGCCACGAAATAGATGCCAACATTTCCTACGCCTGAAAATAAGAATTGGCAGACTTGATAATGAAACGAGCAGAGTACATAAATGAAAGTAAAAAAAAAAAAAAAATTTAAAACAGAGAGAGAGAATAAAAGAGGAAGTTTGCTCGCCGCCACAATAATGAGAACCACTAAATTGTCCCAATAACACAATTTGGAAACTAGTTGAGCCAGTACAGTGAGGTTCTGGGCTTCATGAATAGCATCCCTCCTTGAAAAATAATGTAACTTTACTGCAACTCTTCATAGAATAGTTAATGAGTTGTGGTAATCATGTTCCTGCTACTGCATTAATGTATTACTGAGAAGTAGAAAATAATCAGTGTAAGAGAACTGATTAAGCGAGTGGAGTGAGTGAATTAGTGAGTCAGTCAGTCAGAATATAAATGATCGATTAATTGATTCAGTGAGTGAGTAAATGAATGAATGATTGCATGATTGATACACACACACACACACACACACACACACACACACACACACACACACACACACACACACACACACACACACACACACACACACATGCACCAGAGATTCCCACAATATTTCACAGTCCTGCCTCTTTAGATAGACTGAGATGTTTGACTGTTGATGAGACAAGGGTTGGCCAGAGAGTCTGTAAGCTGATCCCGTTGTGCCGCGTCACTCGCTTCAAACAAGGCGTTGAAAAGCTGGTGTACCGTGTGTTCAGGAGAGGAACTGCTGTGTGTTAAAGAGACGTGACATGCTCCCTGTCATGGCAGTGTGGGCAGTGTTCAGTGTACGTGATGGTTTACGATATCACTTTGCTTTCCATCCGTCATCCCTTGTCTCTCTCTCGTCCCTCAAAGCAGAAAACGAGTGTGTGTGTGTGTTACCGGCAAAATGTTCGTGATGAAATGACATACAGGAAAAGAAAATGGAGTGTGTACGTGTAGGAAAATGAGAGAGAGAGAGAGAGAGAGAGAGAGAGAGAGAGAGAGAGAGAGAGAGAGAGAGAGAGAGAGTCAGGTTTCTATCAATAAAGTGAGTGCCCTGGCGACAATGAAGACAATATATTGCTGCTTTATTTATTGCTCTTTTCCAGGACTTTTTCTTACGGCATGTCTTTTGTCTTATTAATGCTCAATGTTGATTGATTGCTCCGTGTCGTTGGCGTGGAAATACTCCCTTTTTACTGACTGGCTGCTCTCACTTCTTTGTCTTGTAACAGAGCACACATTAAGTTTACTACTCAGCAGAATGTACTCGATATTTACATCGTCTCATCCTTTCTTACGATAACATACGAAGTGCACCTACAAGCAGAGGAAAAGAGACGGAATGTTTCCTAAAACAACGGTCAAGGTCAGGTGTGTCAGCATGTGCCCCTTTAAAATCAAAAGTGGTCGTTTTTCTTAGTATTCATCCGGGTTACAATGAGAGAGGGAAGCAACAAACACTGACGCCGCTGAATAGCCACCGGGCACCAGACATCCAGCGCCACACTCACACTTTATTGCTAGTACAGTAAAGCAGCGGAAGAGAAGCAAGACTGGATAAATAGAGAATATTTGCGATGACTCCTACCATCACATAATACGTAAAAAAAACACGATCAGGGAAGAATATATTATTATATTCTTCTCATTTCAGTGCGTAGACAGAGAAGCTTAGGTCGAGAGATCAAATATGATGGAAATAAGCGTTTGTGATAGTTCATTTGGCACCAGAATGGCAACAAAATACGTTTTAAAGCAATGAATATCACGACGTTTTCACTTTATTGCATATAAAGACAGACGAAGAGACCAGATACGGTAAAGAGAAATATTTTTGCCATTTCACCCGACAACAAAATACAAACTAAAAACACGATTCATGAATCAACCTTCATTACACCCTTCAATAAGCACACAGGTCTCATACACGTCGCTCATGAAACAAAGAAAACCCCCCCCAAAAAAACAGAAGATATTTACGTAGCCAAAGAAATGAAAGATATTTAGTTGTCCCCATGAGTCCAGAAGTGTGGCTGCTGATCCCTCCTGCCGCTGACTTGGGTACAGATGTGACCTTTAGCGCCTGGAAGGTTCCGAGAGCAGTGAGGATCAGCGGCGGTAACCTTTGTCACTAATGGATGCAGGGGAGACTGTTGTGAAAGGAAAATGCAATAGTAGTAGCTGTACAATGGACTCACTCTCATAATGCAAATGTTGATGTATTCCTACTTCTATATATAGTTAGAATTACTCTATTGTGAAATATAATAGAAAAGTGTGTGTGTATATACCTTTGTTGGACTAAAACAGACAGCATATAAACTCAGTGAATGGAATTAGTACCTATCTATTAACACATTATCAAATTAACATGGATGAATACAAATTAATAACATCGATTCTTTTATTTTTAAGCTAAGTGTTTATATATAACTTTTTTTTTACTCTCCTATGGGACGTGGAAGAGACATCAGTATTAAGAGAACAGTGCAGCAAATTATACCTAGAAATCACTATAATTTGAGCTTTGCCCTGTTAAAAAGAATGTTAATAGCAGTTATTCATTTTTATTCTACTATTGAGAGTGTAAAGAATGCATTTTTTTTTACGTGTGTCAGGACGTAATGCTTCGAAAAGGATTAAACACGAGGCTCTAAAACGTTTCACTCAGCCGCCAGTTCAGTCCATTAACTAGCTTGTTAAATCTAAATCAATTCCTTTTCCGGCCGTTCCTTTTTCCTTCATATATTTTTACCTTTACCTCTCTCGTCAATTTCCATTCATTTATCGTTCTTTCTAACCGTTCTCTTTTTATGTTTTTCCCATTAACACATCCGTCAAATTTTTATTCATTCATTTTTCATCCATTTTCCTTTTTCTACCACCACTCATGCATGCTTTCCTTTCTATCTCTTATCAAACTCACTATATTATTGTATTCTTTTTCCTCACCACATTCTTGCTTTGCTCTCCTTTCCTTCACCACATTTCAAATTCTCTTAGTTTTGTCACCGCTTCCCATTTTTTCATCAATTTTCCTTTTCTACCACCAATAATATTATGCTTCCTTTCCTTTCTGTCACTTATCAAACTCACTGTATATCAAATTGTATTGTTTTCATCATCACTTGCCTTCTTTGCTCTCCTTTCCTTTTCACCACATTTCAAATTCTGCTAGTTCTGTCACAGCTTCGTCATTTATCTTTTTTTTTTTTTCTAACTGTTTTCTTTTTATATTTTTCCCATTAACACTTCCGTCATTATTTCAGCCATTTTCCCTTTCCTTCCACCTCTTATGCTCACTTTCCTTCCTATCACTTATCAAACTCACTAGATATCAACTTGTATTCATTTTTCCATCACTATTTTCCCTTTTTGTTCTTCTTTCCTTCACCACACTTCAAATTATCCTAGTCCTGTCACCGCTTCCCTCTGCCACCATCCTCCGCTGTTCAACTCTGCCCATCACTTCATACGTAATTTTAATCTAGACTTGGCCGTTTCTTCCCCCAGCCGTTCATCAAGTAATTATTTAAACGAGGCACAATTTCCTCGTGGCCTTCAGCATACATTAGTGCTCTCATCAATAAGTCCTGCTCCTCCGCGCTCGAACTTCCCCATGCAGTCTGTCTTAAGAGGGTAAAATAGCAGGTAATTAGAACCGATGCGAAATACATGCAGGTGAGACATAAGGCTGAGATGAGGTGGTACTTGTCTTTGTCTGTCTGTCTGTCTGTTCGTTTCCTTTTTTTCATTTTATGTCGATTTCTTTTTGTTTGTCGGTTTAGCTATGTAATTTTCGTTGTTTTGATTGGTTACATGAATATCTTTTGCTTCTGCTTTCTCTCTCTCTCTCTCTCTCTCTCTCTCTCTCTCTCTCTCTCTCTCTCTCTCTCTCTCTCTCATTACTGGAAATCTAAATTAAATGTCTCTGTTAACCTGTAATTTCTCGGAGAAGTGACACGTGGCAAATTCTCCTCATCCCTTTCTCTCTCTCTCTCTCCTCTCTCTCTCTCTCTCTCTCTCTCTCTCTCTCTCTCTCTCTCTCTCTCTCTCTCTCTCTCTCTCTCTCTCTCTCTCTCTCTCTCTCTCTCTCTCTCTCTCTCTCTCTCTCTCTCTCTTCACATATCGTTAGCCTCTATTTTCCACTCTCTCTTCTTTTGTCAACCTTATCTTCACTTTCATTAGATCTCATTTGCCTTCTTTTTGAGCTTAATCACTTTTCCTTTTTCTCTCTTTTTCTTTTTTTTTCTTTTTATCTTTACTCCCTCTTTGATCGCCGTTTTAGCATTATAATGGTTTAATGGTTTCTTTAAAAGTGCCAATCAACGTGAAGTTTATAAATAACCCGAGTGTGGATGTTGTAATCTCTCTCTCTCTCTCTCTCTCTCTCTCTCTCTCTCTCTCTCTCTCTCTCTCTCTCTCTCTCTCTCTCTCTCTCTCGACATTTGTTCTGTTCCACTTGGGTCTCTGTATTTTTTTTTTTTTTTTGGCTTTTTGTTTCCGGAAAATTTTCTCGCCTCATTTTTTTGGACGCTCATCTTTTTGAAAAGGGTGAAAAAAAATATTCGGATATTGACTGCAGACTTTTTCTTAACATGATTCGAGAGAGAGAGAGAGAGAGAGAGAGAGAGAGAGAGCATTCGAGTGTATTGAGGATGGTGTATTGTCTAAGGTTTCCACTAAACTCAACTCTCTCTCTCTCTCTCTCTCTCTCTGTGTCTGTCCATCTATCCTTCACCTGACACGAGGTACAGAGACGCTATTCGTGTTGCTTGTATTGCCAGACAGACACACAAAACGTATACATTCTGTACTTGAATAGTCGACCATTTTCCCGCCATTATTCACCTCGGAACACATTTTTTTTTTTATATATGTAAGAGGGAGAAATACCAAGGGCAAAAAAAATGAAGAATAGAAAAAAAAACGCCCACTTTAAATGTAGTCTCTATAAAGAATCAAAAGAATTAGTCAAAACACCGTGACTGCAACATTGTCAAGCGTGCTGCACTGCTGTTGTGTTGCAGGGTACGAAAATTTTATGTTGATAACGTTTGATCCTTTTTAACATTCCTATAATACTCTTCCCGTTGCTATGTGTGGTAAAGTATGATATATCGTGAGCTTATATTAACCTATTCAGTAACGGGAGGCATTTTTACCGTGAGTGATGGACATGATTAGACGATTTTATTGACATTAGGAAGGGTCTATGGAGGTCGGAAGATTCATTGCTGGAGTCTTCACTGTTTCAACTGCAAATTATGTATCTGAAGCTACGTAAAATCACCAGATAGTAACTAGAACGAATATGGAAACGCCTTTTGATACTGAAGGGATGAATGATATGCCTGTTCGTGTTAATGTTTGAGTGTTTGGTTAGGTGTTCTTTGATATCCTCTTTTTGTGGCTTAGTAGTCTTCATGAGGGTGAGAATGTTAGGCGTATGGTGAACTGGAGAGGAAGAAAGGCGCGGTGTTGGTGTGGTGAGGACGTACTCAGGGCGCCGCTCGTATATCCCTAGAGGAGCGGCATGAGTGGGTCTTGGGGCGTGAAGAAGGAAGAACTGAGGAAGGAGAGAAAAGGAATGTGGTGGTAGTGGTAGTGCTAGTGATGGTGGTGGTGGTGGTGGTGGTGTGTGTGTGTGTGTGTGTGTGTGTGTGTGTGTGTGTGTACGCTAGGATGTAGACACTTAGCTCATCAGTACTATCTTTACACTATCATTATTAACTAAAGAGAATTTTTTTTTTTCATCCAACACTGAAGGTTTTCTTTTACACACAGTCCCTTTCACAGGTCTCATCAGCCTCCTTCTCCTCTTCCTCCTTTCCCTCCTCTTCCTCCTCCTTTTCCTCCTCATCCATGAGTTAGATCGTGTCAGACTCTACCAAGTTTTACCTGCAAACTTTTCAATCTCATTTTTCCACCTGCAGTCTGGTTTCCCTTCAGTTGCCCCCGGTTTCCCCTTGGGGTTCAGTCTGTCTGGGTTCAACAAATACATCTTTTCCTCCACCAGTTATGTGGCTGCAAGTTTTGTTAACCACGATGTCTTCCATCTTTTGTGTTTCTGTTTTCTCTTTTTGTGTTTTAGAGTTGGTTTGTTCTGTGAAACGTATAGATTGCTAACGCAGAGTGAATTATTTATTATTTTTTTTATGGTCATGATTGCGTGTTTAACTTGTTTTTCTGTTTTTGTTTATTAGTGTCCACTTATTAAATTGATGAGTGATGATGTGTCAAAATGCGATCGATATATATTTGCCTTAATACCACTTTTTTCACGTTATTGGGTGGTTTCCATGTGTCACATTGATAATTATAACATGTTAGTATGCAATGGATATACATTTTTTCTTTAACAGTATAAAAGTCATATGTGTCTGCAAAGTGATTTCTATTCTGTAGTTACAATGTTTTGGTGAACCCCGCATCATGTACTACTACTAACTGAAGCAATTTAGTTTGTTCCTCTCCCCTACACCAAACTCCAAGCTTGAGTCGGCGAACAAACATCCCTCCAGTACTTTTGCCCAGAGCTTGGCATTAGCGGCCTTATAATGGGAGCAGTACCCGATAAACTGCATTAGGGATGTGTCCGAGGCAATTACGTGATGTCCCGTGTTAGCGATGCAAAGTTGGCCAGTAAATCCCAGTTTCGGGAAGCGAGCGTCACGGACAGAGAACTCGGTGATCCGTCACGGGCGCAGCACGTCCTTCAGGCCACCCCATGGAGCCTCGAGACACTAATTAATACGGAGTTCCGCGACCTTGTTTGCAGGGAACACATGCGCGCTAATTGTAGGTCAACTACGGCACCCCAAGTTTGCCTTCACAAATATTTGCAGCCGCTAAGCCTCACTGTCTCCGGCTGAACGTTAAAGTCTGGAAGGTCATTCTCCTCTCCACATCCCATTCAATTCCTTCCTCACCTTTCTCCCCATCACCTTTCATCCACATTCTTCCTCTCCACATCCTTCCAAATACCTCTTACCTGCTTACCCTCTTCCTAAAATTATCTCCCAGCCATCTCCTTGTTTTTCTTTCTTGGCCTCTTCCATCCACTTCCTCTCCCTTTCCTACCTTCATCCTTTCATCTACGTTCTTTCTCTCCACATCCTCTCAACCCTCCATCTCTTACCTGCTTATCCTCTTCTTAAAATCATCTCTCAACATCCTCCCTCTTTCTCTTTCCTAACTTCTTTCATCCACCTCCTCTCCCATCCCTGTTTCCTTTTATCCGCTCCCCTCCTCCCCACCTCCCGGCAGTCAGTCATTGCCATCACATCCACCATCTACTCCCGCCATCCGCCTTGATCCAGAAAGGCCTCTTCTGATCCCCCGACCACGGATTTAGATATTTCTTCTCTCTCTCTCTCTCTCTCTCTCTCTCTCTCTCTCTCTCTCTCTCTCTCTCTCTCTCTCTCTCTCTCTCTCTCTCTCTCTCTCTCTCTCTCTGATCGCCTTAGTGTACAAGTCTTGGCTTTTTGCGTTTAATTGCCTTCACGTCAGCGGCACTTTCACGTCCAGTCATGCTGACAAAAATATGAGCTCGACGTGACTTTGGTTGTGTGTGTGTGTGTGTGTGTGTGTGTGTGTGTGTGTGTGTGTGTGTGTGTGTGTGTTTGGAAAAAGTAGTTGAAGTTTCATTGGAATATCAGCCAGAAGGCAATGATAAACTTATTAATGGTTGGACTGAAGTTACTTTCTAAGAAACATAAATGGAATTGATTGAGAGAGCAATAGAGAGGTTGAGGTTAGGTCGTCACTAAGAAAAATAAGGTAAGACAATATTGAACACTTATATAAATTGCTTAACGTTACTCTTCAAGGGGCAATGTTTTAGAAGACATATGCTATTCTCAGTCTTCACTGTGTTCGAGTATCGTTTCCACAAAACAACATTTAACTCATTTTCTTTTTAGCACATGAGGAAAATCGAGTCATGCACGTTTTCTGTAACTTAGAGGTTAGAAAAATAAGGGAGGTATTAATCCAAAACCAAAGGAAAACACTGGGACAGGTAACAGGAAAGGACTAGGACAGGAAGTGAGTTGAGGGAATAAAGAGTCAGTCCCAAAATATATAAATCGAGGCGGACGACGACGTGCAAACAGGAAGAGAAAAGTTTTCTCCAGCAACACCACCGGAAATTTTCAAGAGGAAACCAAACAAAGGCGATGGTATATTTATGTTTAGTGTCTTTTTTTACCTCTTTCTTCTTTACTTCTTCTTCTTTTTTTTCTTCTTCTTCCTTTTATCTATTTACCAATTGTTTCCGTTTCTCCAGAAATAAAAATTGATGACAATCTCTCTTCTCTCTCTCTCTCTCTCTCTCTCTCTCTCTCTCTCTCTCTCTCTCTCTCTCTCTCTCTCTCTCTCTCTCTCTCTCTCTCTCTCTCTCTCTCTCTCTCTCTCTCTCTCTCTCTCTCTCTCTCTCTCTCTCTCTCTCTCTCACATCTCTCCGTCTCCCCCCTTACATCCTCCCCAGCCTCCCTGATCCAGCCTAGCCAAACAGGAGCGCCAGGCCTGCTCGCCCCTCCGAATCACGGTTCCCTTGGTTCTTATTTACTCATCGGCACAAGTGTGTTTCTGTTCAAAAGACATTTTCTCTCTCTCGCCTTAGCTTTATCAATTTTTATTTACGAGTGCTTGTTTTCTGCTTAAACACGTAACTCATTTTTTTTGTCTTTGATATGTTAAGTTTCCTTCTCTATTATTCCTTGGGATTTGTGTGGCGCAGCGAGGAAAAAATTTCGTGGTAAATTTGATTTTGATTCGATTGACCCACATGAAGATATCGTCATGTATCTCTTCGTATTTTCGAAATGTTTTTTTTTTCTTTTCATGTCACTGGTACAAATGAAATGAATCCCAAGCGTCCCTCACTTCCTAGCTTGAGGAGGGCCCACTCATCAGTCTAATAGCGTTTTATCTGAGACATGATACCGGCTGCTATGGACTGTGTCACGATACTACCTGGGAAAGTTATTATAAGGCAATGGAGTGAATAGTTGTGTGTGTGTGTGTTTGTGTGTAGCATCTTCAGGCGGCTGCTTCGAGGCGGCCAGTGCTGCGCTAAGAGTTACGGCGCGACAAACACACTTCCTCCCAAATACTGGCCCACACCCTCCAAGCGTTTCTCCATCCTTCCTTCCTTCCCTCTATTGTTGTTTTTCCTTGCTCGAAAGGACCGAAAGACGTCTCGAGAGCAATATGGATTTTGGCGCACTCTTCCAGAATCTACTTCTACCTTGTCAAAAAGGATCATCGCTCACCTCCACGATGGCGCAATACGCCGCTTCTACGTCAGCGAACACGGCATCGTGCTAAAGAGAAAGCACATGGAGCAAAACACTGAAATCCTCGAAAAGTTAACGACATCAAGAGACTCAAGATGACGGAAGCTACGCTCATATATTTAGAGAAACCTGCTATCAACATCCAACAACAACCAGAAGTTTCTCTGCCCTCCAAATGGCCCCTTAACCACCCCCCTAAGCCCCAGCCAAGCTACAAGCTGATTGGCTCTCACAGCCCCACACACCTACCGCGTCCACCACTAACAGTCTTAAGAGGCTCTACCTGCCAGTCTCCTTTCGCACGCATTCCTCTCAGGCAAGCGAGAGAGACAAGAACTCCGCAATGGCAGCTCAGCAACACCGAGGTACCTTCAAGTGGTACAATAGGAAGTCTGGCTACGGTTTCATCCGTGACTCCGGAGCCAACCAAGACTTCTTTGTCCACTTCTCTGGCCTCATGAGATCCTTCAGGAAGGTGCTCCCCCGAGAAGGAGACAACGCCACCTTCACCACCCTCAAGGGGAAGAAGGGACCAGAGGCCAGAGAGGTAACTCGGGAAGGCAAACTGGAACGCCCCCCTCCCCGCCCTAAATCGTCTCCCAGGGCCGGGAAAGCAGCAGAAGCGGATCTCAAGATGAAAGCCTGCATCTGTACGGCGCAAGTGCTCGCAAGCAATAACACCCCCGCCTGCAGACCTTGATACCGCTTCTGCTGAAGCACGACGGGCTGCCTGCCATTAGCATACCAGAGGAAACCTTCACTACCACACGCCACCGTACCCAGAAGACGAAGAAAAGACGCCAGCTGCCCAAAGAAGAACCTCGCCACGAAGACCGCGTGGAGGAGGGAACGGGCAACGAGGAAGAAGAGGTTGAGAACGAGGTCGTGGACGTAGTAGGCACAGATACAAGCCTACACAGCCACACCACAAACCTGCTTGACCACACCACTGCTTCCCCTGCACCTGAAGAAGGCTGGCAAACAAAGGGTAAAAAGAAGGCCACCCCCGACGCTGCCACAACCACCAAGGACATAAGCCTGTGGCATTGGGACACCTCATTCAGCCAAGACGAAGCACCTCCCACCAAGAACTACTTCCCGAGCTGCGAAAAAACTAATAGCCGACATGATGAAGATTTGCACCAAGACCAGCGACTCTTCCGACAATCACACACACACACACACACACACACACACACACACACACACACACACACACACACACACACACACACACATATATATATATATATATATATATATATATATATATATATATATATATATATATATATATATATATACAGGTATGCGGATCAAATTAACATTTTGATTACATTTAGAATGTCTGACCGTTGTGTGACATTGTTTGAGACGCGCAGCACAGTGCTGTGTGGGCCATTGCATCATTACACTTCGTCACTTGTATTTCCACGGCACTGTGTTACCACTTATAAAGTCACCTGCAAGCACGTTACACCATCACAAACTGCCGGGGCATTTCTTCATCAATCAGGGCTCGGCGGACGGTGCCAGAGTCCACCAGATGCTACACACACTCAGGAGAATCGCTCCTTTCTGATTCCCCGTCCAGCGGCACGCTACGCCGTCGTGCTCTTACCTTGGTATGGTGACGACCTTCCATGACCAGCGAAAATATTGAGAATGATTAGAATTATTTATAGGTGTTGTTGGCAGATGTTTTATGAGAAATTTTCATGTGACAAGTTTTGCTCCATTTTTCATGCTTGAGGCGAGCGTGTGTTATCCGCGTTTTTTTTTTTTTTCTCTCTCTCTTTGCAGCAAACTGAGATTATTGCGTCAGTTACTGAGTGTTTTACTTTTCGGAAAATTCTTTCGTAAAATTTTCATCAATTTAACTTAATATCATTTCAATACAAGGATTTACTTTTATCGTGTATATCCTGTGCGTCCTCCTAAAAGCTTGGTTTTTATTCCCATTTGAAAATCCTTGTATTCCGTTACATTAACGTTCCCTTTTGAAATGCAACATGTTTCCAACACCAGCGTGCGTCTCCTTAATGTTGTAATTGGTGCGTTATATTTCATGTCAGCTAGAATTATATTGTGCGTGATTCATTCTTGTAATGAGGTAACCTACTGAACTACTCATTTGTGTGTGGGACAAGACGATATAACAGAGCAAGGCTTCTCCCCGCCCACCCTTTCCTCTTACAACCTACTGACAAAACTAATCTATCCACTTGCTTGCATCTGTGTTTTCCTGAAGCCTTTTTTGCTTTTTAGTGTACCTCTACTTCCTCGTCCCCATCAGTAGCACCTCCTTCCCTAAGCCCACCTGTCCGTTCCCGGCGAGGGTCTGGCACGCCTGTCCCACGGGATCTTAAGACAGCTGGTTCCCTTGTAATTGACTAACTTATGCAGTAATTAAGGCCAGGATTCTCCCGTCCATTAATTAGTTGTCTGAAGTTCACATTGTGGCCAAGATTTATCACTTTCTTGCCTTAATTGGCTTCTTTTTTTCGTGGTTTTCAAGAATTTGAGTTTTGCCGCTATTGTCGCT
This sequence comes from Portunus trituberculatus, assembly GCF_017591435.1. Lineage (NCBI taxonomy): Eukaryota > Metazoa > Arthropoda > Malacostraca > Decapoda > Portunidae > Portunus > Portunus trituberculatus. The sequence goes on along the minus strand of NC_059272.1, from coordinate 16,700,218 downwards.
TTAACTAATGATTACAGTGTTTATGTGATATTTCTCCACGTTCATTGTTTGTATTTTCTAGCCCGTTTATCTAAAGCAGGGAGTGTTTATCTAAGTTTTGAATATGCAATGCAGCGATCACTGTTTGTTGGTATTTGGAATGGAGATGAAATGAGAGGCGAGAAGTGCAGGAATTATCCATCTGTAATTATTCAATACATGTAAGATTAATCACCACGTGTATCCCTGCAGCTTTATAAATATCTCCTTTATAAAGACAGTCATTAACAGGTCCATCAACACAAGTAAAAGACAAAGAAAAATAAACAGATAATTGAAGTTGACGTGAAAAATCTGAACAATTGGCGAGTAGAAATCACAGAAAAACAAAGTAAAACGCTGCAGCAAAAAGACTAAGTTTTTCACTCCCTTCCATTTCCCCCCAGCCTGATTAAGTGGTGAGTGACTGCTGATAGCTGGAAATTCATTTAGTGTTTACCGCGGGAGGTGACTGCTCGAGCTGGCCTCCGATGATGATGGTCTCTAACTACTTAATGCTGACAGTGTTTTGACGGCAGCACCATTAGCGGGTTTATATGCAGTGCGGCGAGCTAATCCACCTGTCATGGTATTGGTCCTTTTCATATACACAGAGCATCGGCGAACGTGCACCGAGTCATTCTTTATTTTCTAGTTTTATTTTATTTTTTTTTTTTTACGTATGTTTCTATAAACTGTAGATTGTTTTTTTTTTTTTTTTTTTGTCTATCACTTTTTTTTTTTTTATTCTATTTCTGTCATGTGCTAACCTAGTAGAGGTTTTGTTTGTATGAAAGGGAAGTGGACGATGACCTCAAATTTTGTTCTCCTTTCTCTCTCTCTCTCTCTCTCTCTCTCTCTCTCTCTCTCTCTCTCTCTCTCTCTCTCTCTCTCTCTCTCTCTCTCTCTCTCTCTCTCTCTCTCTCTCTCTCTCTCTCTCTCTCTTTCACACACACACACACACACACACACACACACACACACACACACACAGTAGCTCAGTGGTTAGAGCGCTGGCTTCACAAGCCAGAGGACCAGGGTTCGATTCCCCGGCCGGGTGGAGATATTTGGGTGTGTCTCCTTTCAGGTGTAGCCCCTGTTCACCTAGCAGTGAGTAGGTACGGGATGTAAATCGAGGAGTTGTGACCTTGTTGTCCCGATGTGTGGTGTGTGCCTGGTCTCAGGCCTATACGAAGATCGGAAAAAATTAGCTCTGAGCTCGTTCCGTAGGGTAACGTCTGGCTGTCTCGTCAGAGACTGCAGCAGATCAAACAGTGAAACACACACCATATATATATATATATATATATATATATATATATATATATATATATATATATATATATATATATATATATATATATATATATATATATATATAATATATGGTGTGTGTTTCACTGTTTGACTGCTGCAGTCTCTGACGAGACAGCCAGACGTTACACGGAACGAGCTCAGAGCTAATTTTTCCGATCTTCGGATAGGCCTGAGACCAGGCACACACACACACACACACACACACACACACACACACATATATATATATATATATATATATATATATATATATATATATATATATATATATATATATATATATATATATATATGGACTTCATTGTTCATTCTATTTACTCTCGTATCCAGAGTGACTTTTAACTGATTTAGTGTTTTAGTTTCCTCGAAGGAATTGCGTTTATATGGAATTCATGGAGGTGGCCTAGATATTTTTTTTATTATTTTTTTTGTCTATGAGTTCTATTGTGCTCTTTTTTTTTTTTTTAGCGTGATCTTCTTTACCGTTCTGGTGTTCTAGTTTCCGTGTAGTGTTACACTCAAACGGAGATTATAAACGTGGCCTGAATATTTTTGTTCTCTCCAGTTGTTTGTATTGTTTAGAAATTGCATCATCCATTTTGCTCCTCTTTTGGTATGCTTTATTGTCTTATCTCGGTGTTCTTTTTTCCTCACGGTGATTGTGGATGGAGAACAACGCGCGTGGCCTAAATATTTTTCCATTTATTTCTTCGTGTATATTTAAACTGCATCCCCGACTCAGTTCCTCGTCCACCTCTGACTTTTTACTCCATTCTTGTTTCCTCGATGTATTTAACTGCGTGTCATGTTGAGACCGCGTGCCGACGTGACCTGAATATACATTTTTTTTTTCTATCTCTATGAAATGAATATTTCATTTCCATTGTTTTACTTTTTTTGTGATATGAATTTGATGTTTTACAAGCTCTACCACGAGTCGACTTGCTGTTTTTAATCAGCTTATTTTTTAATGTTCATATATTATTTTTTTGGTCATAGCAATTCATTATTCGGTAATTTTTCACATGCATTTATGTGTAATTTTCTCTGGTTTACTGAAATATTTTTTCATTAAAGTTTCATGCAAAGTCATTATATATTATTCAGTTTCGTAGCTCTAACCTAACCTTACTTAATAAGAGGGCACTATTAATGGTGGAAAATTATATGGATGAAATTATCTAATGAAGAAATTTATTTGATTGATATTTTTAATATAAATTGATTAATAATGAGAAACTGTACTAGTAATGTCAACATTAAGAGAATTTACACGTTTCATCCTAACTTTACCTAATCTAATTTACCATAAAAAAATCTTTATGAGTACAATTAAAACTCATTCATTATCTACAGACGAGCTTACTTACTCTAACATAACATAAAATAAAACTACTTACCATGGCAGACTTAGGAAAACGACATACGTAATATTAACATAGAGTATGTGAACACGAGATGGACAGACTTCAGGACGGCTACACATTCAGTCCACGGTAATGTTCGCCTCAGTGTCCACAGAAGCTGCTTTTAGATCTTGGTTGACTGAAGCCTGAGAGGAAAAGATGCAGTTGTGTCTCACTTTCAACAGTTGCCTCACAGCCTTTCCAGTGTATTTGTCCTGCTCCTCAGCCACCCTCGCCTTTTCAGCTTCCTGCTCTTTATAGGGAGCTCTTATAAGCACGAATGACATCTCTCTCTGTCTCTCTCTCTCTCTCTCTCTCTCTCTCTCTCTCTCTCTCTCTCTCTCTCTCTCTCTCTCTCTCTCTCTCTCTCGGTTAGAAACCAATTTTCCGTCAGGTTGGAGACAGAGACGCGAGTAGAATATTCTGGCGGGAATATTCAGACAGGAGTGAAGGTTGTGTTAGCGCTGGTCAGGGGCGAGAATCATGGATGAGGGTGGCGCGGGAAGACCCAGGGAAGATGAGGCGTTAAGAGAGAGAGAGAGAGAGAGAGAGAGAGAGAGAGAGAGAGAGAGAGATCCTGGGAATGTCAAGCAATGAGCCAAACTAACGTTCGCAGGAGAGGAAGGCGAGGACGAGTAGATTACCTGGGTGATATTTCAGGTAAACTTTTCCTGCGTTTTGCATGGTTTTGTTTTATTTTAGTGTAGCGTTACATTCGAAAGTTAACGTTAACGGTAATTAACGAAGAAATTCTAGCGAATACCTGGTGATGTTTTAGGTAAATTCGTAGTGGTTTTGATACAGTTTTTTTTTTTTTCTATTGCCCCATAGTTGTACTAGAAAGTTAATACAATATAATAAAAATAAAGATAATGTATGTTTGGATATCTTAAGGTAGATGTATAATTTTTTTCCTGGCTATTATTTCCTTTCCTTCTGGTGCTTTATTTACACATAAAGCACATCAACACTAACACAGTACACCAAAAAAGTTAAGTTAAAAAATGAACAAACATCGAAGGCTTTCCCGAGTTATGTGCCGCTGCGTTGACATGTTCCCGCGTTTTGTAAAATATTTTCCATCTCTTCTGTACAAAGGGAGCAAAGGAAAAAAGAGCGGACACAATGACAGACGTGATCAATGATGAAAGGTGGCAGGCGGTGAATAAAGGCCTGGAGATGTATTTTCCTTACCGTTCACGAAGGTGGACCCGCTTGCCCTACGTTCCTATGTATTCAAGAGACTGTTATGCGGCAGGGAGTTAGAGCGGTCAGGGTCAGTCAGGAAGAAGTCAGGGCCAGGCAAGGATAGGCAGGGGCAAGTCAGGGGCGGTCAGGAGTACGTGGGCAGATCTCTAGATTCCAATGTTAGAAACGAGCAAGTCGGGGTCCGGTTGTACGCGTTGCAATGCAGATTAACACGAAGCAATTACGGCTTCCTGATATAGACCTTCAGTTGCCGCGGCGCAGGCATAGGAGGGAATGGTGACCCACTCGCCCGACACCAGCCAGGCTTCCCTCCTCACACACAGCACAGGCAAGGTGGAGGTGAGATGAAAGACTTCATATATCACGTCCAGCGCCTGTTTATTGGAATATGTCTCTGCTAATGGAATATTAATCCCACTCACGTGTATTAAGAGAGATTATTTTTCCGGAAGCTGGTACGATTGAATGAATAACCTCGAGGGATTTTGTTTTACCGCCATGTTTATGACGTGATGGACGCTTGTTTGCGATTGCAGTGCTTGGTGCATATGACGTACGTAGGTGCTGGAATGAACACACACACACACACACACACACACACACACACACACACACACACACACACACACACACACACACACACACACACACACACACACACACACACACACACACACACACACACACACACACACACACACACACACACACACACACACACACACATGAAGGTGGCTGCAAGATTTACACCCACGAGTCTACACAACACCCGCCTGACTGTTTCGCCGCCGCTCCAAGGCTCACCGGGCCGCCGCTGGCTTCCCGTTATTGAGTATTGGATGCAGACACAATAATATTCGTATTTATTGGCAGCGCCCGTTGTGGGCATGATTACAGAAAATATTGAGACCCGCTGCGCTCTGTAACGCGACTTTGCTTGCCGACTACAACCTCCCGGGCCTGAGTTATCGCCATACTGAACATGCCGTGAGAAAGGGAGAGGGAGGAAGAGAGAGAGAGAGGGTAAGAGAGAGAGAGAGAGAGAGAGAGAGAGAGAGAGAGAGAGAGAGAGAGAGAGAGAGAGACATATATACCAAGGAAAAATTCAAACATAAATAAAAAAAATATGCACAGACAGACATACTAACCAACTAACTGACCCATTGATGGGCTGAATGGCAGACAGGCACAGAAAATGTCAAAAGCAAATACATAATGGCAGTCAGATATGGTTAAATACCAGAAATACAGATAAACAAACATCCAAGCAAGGAGATAAGGAAACAGCTGAGACAATGCTATGTAGAGAGACATGGACAGAAAAAAATATGGGAAGAAAAAGACTTAGATGGAAAAAGAAAATGAAAAAAATAAATATCAAGACAAAGAAAAGGAAATAAAAAATGTTGCAGAGATATATTTCCCTTCCGAACAATTTGAATTAATAATAGAACCTGTGACAAAATACACGTATCCACGGAAGCGCGCGAAGTATTGAAAATATTCGAGAAAAGAGTGATGTTTGCTTTTTCATCTTGCAGTGCCAATACATCTCTCAGTGATAAATGTCAGCTGATAAAGCGCGCCAATGAAAACAAACGAATGCGTGGGAATAAGCGCCGCTCCATGCTATATATGCAAATGTGAAGATATGATACACACACACACACACACACACACACACACACACACACACACACACACACACACACACACACACACACACACACACACACACTACAAAAGCTAATAAAAAGGAAGAATATCTGATTTCTTTTTTTAGCACCTCATAAACATTTCACTTCATTAATAGCCTGGGCGTAAACAACATACTAGTATAGCATATCATATAATTAGTCAACACTGAACCAACTTACACACATACAAACACACGAAAGAAATCAGATTTTTTTTTTACTTTCATATTCGTTCCACTTCACTAACACCTACGTAAACAAGACATAAGGACACCACACCATGTAATTAATTAACAAAGGCTGAGAATAAACTCTATACACTAAATGCATTCAAAATATTCTAGTAATTAAAGTTATACTTAGTTTTAAAGATATTTTTTGATAGTTCATGTGACATAAGAGCGAATATACCTAATATCTCGATTACATATTTCGATAACCTTTAAAGATAGTCGTAATTAGAGACCAAAACACTTTAGAACAAAGACTTACTATAACACACTCCTGGAACCTTAGTTTAATTTTAGCTTAACACTCCTATTTGCCATCCCTAACAAGCATAAAGGTATTCAGGAACTGCGTGACAATGAAAACTATATCGAACACCACGAACTCGGACATTGAACGTTTAATCTCTTGTGAACATCTTTTGTGGGGCTTGAGGGAGTGAACTGCAAGTGAAAAGGAAGGTCCATAGGTGATAAAGATTCAACGCGGCGCCACTTTAAGCCCAGCACACCTGCCTGCCTCGATAACGAAAGCCAATAACCCGAAGGCGTGTTGCTGCCGTCATCTCGCTCACCAAGGGCCGCGCCAGGTGTGTCTCTCGCCCGTGTTTTTCCCAAAGAGTGAGGGATAAAGTCTGCGCGTGGAGAGAGAGAGAGAGAGAGAGAGAGAGAGAGAGAGAGAGAGAGAGAGAGAGTTTACATTTATTAGTGTTACTATTTTCTCTATGTTTGTTTTAAGCATCTGTGTATTTTGCATGCATTTGTTTATTTATTCGCCATTTGTTTATGTATTTACGGCATTTTGAATATTTGCCAGATGAGTCATCCTATTTATTTATTCCCGGTAATACGGCTTTCTCTGTGTGTGTGTGTGTGTGTGTGTGTGTGTGTGTGTGTGTGTGTGTGTGTGTGTGTGTGTGTGTGTGTGTGTTGGGTTTGGGATGTATTTATTCAGATATTTGGTCATTAGCTCTTTTATTATATAATAATAAAAAGTATTAGTCATTTGTTTTTTTCTGTTTGTTTATTTAGAAACAGTTTAGTGAAGACTCTCTCTCTCTCTCTCTCTCTCTCTCTCTCTCTCTCTCTCTCTCTCTCTCTCTCTCTCTCTCTCTCTCTCTCTCTCTCTCTCTCTCTAGCTGGTCTTTGTGACGCATAGAATTATTCTTCTAGGTTTTAGCGATAGAGATTTTCCGTATCTATTTCTCTTGAAATTTTTTTTATTTTTTTCATTTTCTCTTAGGGTGTAATGCGCAAACTTTATTTATTTTCCCTTTTACTTCCTTGAGCTGGTTTCCTACACACATAAAATAATTTTGTTAAGTTTTAGTAATAGAGTTTTCTTCATAGCTATTATTTTCTGCATAACGTTGAGATTCGCTCTCTTTAATCTTCTAATGAATTTTAGGAAAACCATAGTAAACATATATTTTCTCCAAACATACTTTTATTTCCTGGACGCGTAAGGCAATTCCTGTAAGATTTTTTTTTTAATATTCTTTACCAGTATTTATTTCATATAGCAATTATTTTCTTTATTCTCATAGTTCTTCTTTGGGAATGGCATAATGACTCGGCTCTTTTATCTTTGTCTCCTTTGCATAGCTGGTCTTCCTAACACGCAAAATAATTCCTCTGACTCTTATTATTTCCAGTCACACTCCCACCTTAACCCACCTAGCGATATGTACCTGCCCACCTAATCGTTGTAAAGGATTCACTTACTGCTCTCTATCATCAGCCTCTCCCTCTCCCTTTGTCTCCGTTTGCACCTTGTGGTCATCTTATTAATTAACCTTGATTGAGTTTTGCCGCACTTCTCCAGCATTTCGTCGTCCTTGCTGCTTTAATTTGTTCCTATGATTGTGTGTGTTTGCAATGGAGGGGACTTGGTTATTCTACGGTAATACTACTGAACTAGCTTTCACTGTTACTGTTGTTGTCCATGCCGGTGATGTTGTTTCTGTTTTTGTTTGTTGTTGTTGGTGGTGGTTGTGATACTATAAGTTTACTGTTACTATTATTATCAGTAGTAGTAGTAGTAGTAGTAGTAGTAGTAGTAGTAGTGATAGTAATAGGAGTAGGAGTAGTAATGGTAGTTGTAGTAATAGCAGCAACAGGAGCCGCACCAGCAACAGCATGAACAGCAGTAACAGTATCATTATCACCATCATTTGGCAAAACAATTCCCATAATTGAAATCAGAAAATAGATGAGAAGAAAAAAGTGAGAAAACTTAACATCGCTCTTTGTCCTGCTTTGGAATACAGGTTTATTATTTATGAGGTGATAACGTAAGCTTCTTGCCGGGCTCGCTGTCGTATATATTTCTTTGCGTTGTTGTGTGTTGCGGGGAATTATGAGACCGCGATAAAGGCAGTGAATCGCACCAAATGCGCGGAAAAGAGAAGACAAAGTAAGAGTGTAAAAGGGCCTCAGGAAGGTTTGCCTGGAGAGAGAGAGAGAGAGAGAGAGAGAGAGAGAGAGAGAGAGAGAGAGAGAGAGAGAGAGAGAGAGAGAGAGAGAGAGAGAGAGAGAGAGCAAAAATAAATCTCAGCTTGGTTTACGTCGCTCGTCACTTTATAAAATGTCTGAAGCAGTGAATCTTTTTTTTTTTTTTTGTTCCTTTGTACTGGAAAATACGATACAGAGACACCTTTTAGTTTCCCTTCACCGGAGCAACTACAGAAGAGTGCAATCCAGATATCAATGAAGGGATGGAGGAAACCTTATACTAGAAAAGAGGGAGAGGGAAAGGAATAAGCACTGATAAAGAAAGAAAAATGAAAAAGGTCGTGCGAGAATCTAGAGAAATGGCTAAAGAAGAGAAAGACGAGTAGGAAATGAAAATAAAAAAAATATTGCAGTAAAAATTGAAAAAAGGAGAAAGGCATTTAAAAAAAAACAATAACAGGGAAAATAGAGATAAAGAAGGAAGAGGAAGGAAGAATAAATATGAAAAAAAGAAGACATCCAGTTTACACATATTTCAAAAAGATAAAAACGGAAAGAAAAAAAAGGAGTAAAGAAAAAGAATAGAAAAATAACCAGTATAAATAAAACAAATTAAAAGAAAGTTGGTTGAATAATAAATTAAATAAAGGAAAATATTAACAAAGGGGATGAAAAAGATGCCAAAAAAAAAAAAAAAAACAGGAGCAGATTTAAGCGACAAAGGCATTGGTGTGAAGAGAAGAGAGCGTTGAGGTGTCAGACGAGGGAGGATGGATAAGGAAGGGAGGGATGGGAAGGGACGAAGAAAGAAGGCATGGACCGGCCTCGGAAGAGGAGGATAGTTAATCGTCAGAACACAGAAAACCTCTTGGGGCACAGATGATCCATTTCCCGCCTCTCTCTTTTATGTAACACCATTCAAGGGCGTCTCCGGTGAGAGAGAGAGAGAGAGAGAGAGAGAGAGAGAGAGAGAGAGAGAGAGATGCAAGTCATGTAACCTCCACTTGTTCTTTTTGGCTTTTTTTTAAGATTTGAACCCTTCTCGACCTCTACTGTAAAATGCGATAAGAAAACACGACAGTATGGCTTATGTTTTGTGTATGAGTCTGTTGTAAATTGACCCTGATATGTACTTCCATTAATAAAAGGTAAATGACGTGATGTGAGCAGAGGCAACACATCTCTGACCTTTCATATGAGATCAAAAAGGACTTCGTAACAGAGATAAGAGCAAGACAACACTCAATACTTTTCTTTACATCACCTTCACTCTTCATCCTCTTTTATTTCTTTTTTACTCATTATTATATCTGTACGTCCTTATTTTTATCTCTCCTTATTGTGTGTCTCATCCTTTCTGCGCTTACATATCCCTTATATTTACCTTTCAATATAAATGTTCGTGAATATGAAGAAGTGAAGAGTATCGGAGCAAACACTGTAGTCCCCTTCCATCTGAGGACGAGAGTTAGGTGAAATTGACACGAGAAAAACACAACATTGAACAGTCTTTCCTTACGTCACCGTCACTCGTCATTAGTGTTTAAGCTGTTCACTCATAAATAACTATATGGGTCTTTTGTTATCTTATTTTATTTCATTTCTTAACTGTCTTCTCGTCCTCATCCTCTTAGTTTTTTTTTTTTCATTCTCCTTGAGTGTCTCTCTTTTACCTATTAATAGATCTACTCTGAAATGTCAAGGAGTGAGTAACAGCAAGACCACCGTAGCTCCCTTTTATCTGAGGACAATATCAATAATAGTGAGATACGAAAGGCACAAAAATGATCAACAATATTTTTTGTTTCATTACACCTCTTATTTTTACTCTTCAGATTGTTCGTTTCCTAGTAAAGTAATAGATCCCTTTTTCAGTATATCCTTTGTCTGTGTGTCTGTTTGTCTGTGTCTGTCTGTCTGTCTGTCTGTCTGTCTGTCTGTCTCTCTCTCTCTCTCTCTCTCTCTCTCTCTCTCTCTCTCTCTCTCTCTCTCTCTCTCTCTCTCTCTCTCTCTCTCTCTCTCTCTCTCTCTATATATATATATATATATATATATATATATATATATATATATATATATATATATATATATATATATATATATATATATCGTCACATCACTGTCATGTATCTGTCCTCCTAATATACGAGGAAATAAACCATAACGAAAATAAAAAAATAATGAAAACGAACATTAACACCACAATATAAATAAATAAAAAAAAAAAAAAAAAATATATATATATATATATATATATATATATATATATATATATATATATATATATATATATATATATATATATATATATATAAAACATGCGCATGGGAAAAAATGGAAAGAGAGATAATTAGAGCGGACATTAATGGGAACAACACATGACGGGTTGGTGCAGATTTTCAGCTTATAGTACATTCACCGGAATTATTTCAATTTACATAAATTTGAGGCGACGCTAGTTGTGCATTAATACACAGGAAGGGAGGAGGTGGAGGGAGGAGGAGGGAAAGGGGGAGGAGGAGGAGGAGAGGGTATTGTATATATATAGTGGTATGGGCAAGAGGAGGGAGAAGAGGAGTGGCTAATGGCGAATAAATGAAAGTATGGCTTCCCACTTATCATTTTCCCTGGAATGTCCCAATCGTTACTGAAATGATGATGATAATGACACGAGGAAGGTGATAGACGATAAAGGAGGAGGAAGAGTAGGAGGGTGGAAGAGGAGGAGGAGGAATACACTAACAGTAATAGCATGTCATTTGTATATAAATTTCTCCCTTAATATTATCAGTATATCCCTCTATACCTCTACTGCACGTTTCGATCGCCGCGGTGGCATTTAATATGTACGAAATCTCACTCTTATTTTAACCTTAGTTTGATTCAGGGTCATCCCAGCCTGCAGGCAGACAAAGACACAGCGAGGCAAGGCAACAAACAGCCCTGGAAACAGAACACACACAAACACACACACACACACACACACACACACACACACACACACACACACACACACACACACACACACACACACACACGCACACAGCGTAGTGTAGTGGTTAGCACGCTCGACTCACAATCGAGAGGGCCAGGTTCGAGTCCCGGTAACCGGTGAGGCAAATGGGCAAGCCTCTTAATGTGTGGCCCCTGTTCACCTAGAAGTAAATAGGTACGGGATGTATCTTGAGGGGTTGTGGCCTCGCTTTTCCGGTGTGTGTTGTGTGTTGATATGGTCTCAGTCCTATCCGAAGATCGGTCTATGAGCTCTTAGCTCGCTCCGTAATGGGGAAGACTGGCTAGGTGACCAGCAGACGACCGAGGTGAATTACACACACACACACACACACACACACACACACACACACACACACACACACACACACACACACACACACACACACACACACACACACACACACACACACACACACACACACCTCAAAGGCATTCCCCGTAACGTGAAGAGAAATCGAGATCTCCCGTCAATACCATTGCACACACACACACACACACACACACACACACACACACACACACACACACACACACACACACACACACACACACACACACACGAGATTCTAACTGCATGTACCATTTCTTTATTTATTCACAGCCTCTACCCCTCTCCCTCCCGATCACACAAACTATTTTTTGTTATTTCTTCTTACCTTTACAAACTCTTGAAATGCTGCACTGTTCACTCATGCAAAGAAACCACATACACATGCAAATCTCTCACGCATGTACATACACACGCACACACACACATAAACGCACACACAAACACACACACACACACACACACACACACACACACACACACACACACACACACACACACACACACACACACACACACACACACACACACACACACACACACATGTGTCCTCCTCTCGGTCAAATTAGTGTGTGAAACATTTAGGTGGTTCTGAGCTGGTGTTTTGTAATCATAAGCACCACGCCGTGACATGACCAGAGGATTGATATTTGGGTATCAACAGGTAAATTACGCAAGAATTAGCCAATCATTACTAATCAGGTACCAGTTAAAATGAAGTTAACCAAGGGACCACTGATGTTTCGCAACTACGTAGAATGGAGAGAAGAGTACAGTAGCCAGTATTACATTTTTTAAAGTCCTGAAAATGTAATGTGGGGAAGCTACGTAGCTGCGTTTTTACAAAAATGCATGGAAATGTGAGCCAGTTGGGAATACATTCTGAGCCAAAATATATTATATAAATGTTGAGCAAAAATTATTAAGCAGTCCATGTTTTTGGAGCGAGTATGTTTAAAGTTGATATTATTTAATTAGGTAATGTGTAAGTGCCACGTGGTCTGGCTCCTTGTCGGAGAGGAACCAGTACTTACTTTGACAAGTTTATATTAAAATTTGAAGCATGTTTATATTAACATTTATCAAATGGAATCCAATGTATATATTGTGGAAAATAACCAAAAATTGAGAACCATCACGGAACGTTATCATGTGTTTTCACTCACACTCGTGTGGTAAGATTGGAGCAAAAGTTGATCAAGGCAAGCATATTGTTATCCTTTCAATAAAAGACCGCTTTGGGTTCCTTGATAAGGTTGCATCGCCTTTCCTTCCCTTCTGTACGTAGCCTTTAAGCTCTTAACTTTTTTTTTTTTATCTTGCCAGACGTTAGTGTTTCTGAACACCGACAATTTATTCCTTTAGTTTTTATTTCACTTCTTGAGTTGCAACGTCAACAAGTGTTTTCTTTTCTTCCTGTCTTTCCTAAATTTCTTGAGTGAACCTCTTTTGATTTTCTTTTCCCGTCCCTCTTGTGTGAGAGCTGATGGAAAAAGGAAATGTCTGGACACCTCAACAACTTTGTTGATCAAATTAGAAACTTTCTTGCTCTTTTTCTCCGGTGGCAATAACGAGTTATATCCCACGTCTTCTTGCTCTCTTTTCCAATAATTCTTTTCACAGACTTATTCGTTTTCCTCTCCTGCTTTGATAATGGCAGTGAGGGGAGTTTGTGGTGGGTATCTGGCCCATTATGTTTATGACTCACGTGTGGCTGAGTGCGTGATGACCAAGTAGCTAACTGTGTAAAGCCTTTATAACTGAAGTGAGACAAGGTGGTGGTGGTGGTGGTGTTAAATGTAGAATCATCATAATTATCTTCTTCATATTATTATTACTAATATTATTATCATTATTATTATTATTGTTATTATTGTTATTATTATTATTATTATTATTATTATTATTATTATTATTATTATTATTATTATTATCATTGTTGTTGTTGTTGTTGTTGTTGTTGTTGTTGTTCTTCTTCTTCTTATTATTATTATTATTATTATTATTATTATTATCTATTATTATTATTATTATTATTATTATTATTATTATTATTATTATTATTATTATTATTATTATTATTATTATTATTATTATCATTATTATTACTCCTACTACTGTCATTATTACTACTATAAACACACTTATTATTATATTAATAGACTTTACCTTGTTTCATTACCTTAACTAAATTAAGTAACATGATATATAATTTTTCTATTCACTTCCTATTTTTTCCCTGGCCATCAACAGTTGCAGTCTCTCCGTACCAGCGGCGTGCTCGTACACTTATTCGTTGATTTTTTTTTTTTCCCACGTGTGTTTTTATTCCCTCCCCTTACCATTTTTTTCTATTTCCACGTTCGCTTCGCCGCTCGTTCTTTCTCCCCTTTGCCTTAATTATGTTATGCGTGATATTGTAAGCGATTGTTCCGTTGATTTACTTTATTTCGCTTTACTCGTGTTCGCTGTTCTCGACTCGGGGTTCGGCCGGTTAGCGGAACAAACCGAAACTAGAGTGAAAAAAAAACAATGACAGTTGAAAGGAGTGAATGGAAAAACGTGCGGAAGAATGAATAATTGGGCCTTTTATGGTGGGTGTGTATATAGTGTGTGTGTGTGTGTGTGTGTGTGTGTGTGTGTGTGTGTGTGTGTGTGTGTGTGTGTGTCTATTTGGTATTTTTTTCGTTTCCAGATTTTTTTTTTTTTTTTTTTTGTTCCTTTTGAAGTTTGGTAATTCATTTTTTTTCCCTTTTATTAGCTTTTTAACTTTTTATTTATGCATATTCTATTTTCTTTCACATGTAAATTTAATCTCATTTCTTGTATTTTTTCCACTTTTTGTTTTGTTTTCGTATTTAATTTTTCTTTATCTTATTTTTCATTCTTCCTTTCATTTGTTTATGATTTTTTATCCTCTCTCATATCCTTTATCATTTTGTATCCCAGCTCCCTTTCCTCATTCTCTCCTACTCTCCTTCCCTCTCCCTATTTATTAAGAAGACACGACATTTTTAGCCTCACCTCCAATAGTTCCCTTTAATAAACAACTTTCGCTCTGTTCACATGACCCACTTTCCTATCCTGCCTTATTCTTTACCCACAATACTTCTCGCTTCATTCCCTCAGTGCTCCCAGTAACTTCTTACACGACCACATATATTGGTTCTTAATTAAACACAGTAATATTCTCCAACTCTCTCTCTCTCTCTCTCTCTCTCTCTCTCTCTCTCTCTCTCTCTCTCTCTCTCTCTCTCTCTCTCTCTCTCTCTCTCTCTCTCTCTCCGTAATTTTCACACCATGCACCACTTTTTTTCCCACGTTCTTATGCCTCTAACTCGCTATGAAAATGAAGCCCGTGTTTGCCGCCTCACTGTCCGGCACGGCGGCGTCCCGAGGCGCTGCTGCTCAATAAGTGAGTCGCGGAAGGAAAGAAAAGCAACACACGCCGTTACGAAGTTTTGTAGTTAAAAAGTTAAGACTACAAGCGACAAAATAAGATAATAAAAGAAGCCTTGCAAAGATTAAGAAAATGTAGACATGATGAGGAAAGAGACTGCACGAGAATCATCCTGAGTTTTTTTTTTTTTTTTTTTTTTTGTCTTTTCTCTCTTGTGGTTCAAATTTTTGTTTCGGAAGGAGTGAAACTTTTTTTCTTATTCTTCGTCTAATTTGACATGCCTGTGGAGACGCTGGTTATCAGAGTGTGTGAGTGATATGCTAAAAGTTGCCACTCACATCAGGTACGAGGCAGTGAACAGTTAAGCATGAATCAGATATAAGGAAAGATGATTGTTGTTTCTGTGTTCCGCATATGATATACAGGGACGACAAGAACACCAATACGCAAGAAAATTGTTTTTTGAGAGTGACTAAATTGTATGGGTAGAAGAAAATGCCAAATGGCTAATAATATTATAAGTGGAAGATAGTAATAACACCATAAGGACAAGAACAAGAAAATAATAATAAGAGAAAAAGAATAAGAAGATAAAATAAGGAAATGTAGAATAAGTGGAAAAGAAACAACGCCTTCAAATTAGACTTCATATCTATTTCTTTTATGTTTTAGCCTATAGCTCCTATAAGTAGACTTGAAGAGTATGGGAAGTGCTTTCCAGCTTCCACCCATTAGCGGAGCAGGCAATTTCATTCACAGTGGTACCCATATTAGGGGCCATATCAACACCCAAGCCCAACTTGGGAGGTGTAATTTCTTTACACCTCCACCTAGAACCTAGGTGTCATGGTAACATGTAACTAATTTTAAACCAGGCGACAAATGACAAACTTTCAAGGCGGCACGTGCTAG
This sequence comes from Portunus trituberculatus, assembly GCF_017591435.1. Classification (NCBI taxonomy): domain Eukaryota; kingdom Metazoa; phylum Arthropoda; class Malacostraca; order Decapoda; family Portunidae; genus Portunus; species Portunus trituberculatus. Next base: position 16,684,235 of record NC_059272.1, on the reverse strand, counting down.
GATGTGAACATACGCATGGACGTCTGTCTGATCCCACGTTCACCACCTTATTCATACTCCCACTACCTCTCTATAACTAACAATATTGTAAAGGTTCGCTATAATTTATTAAGCAGTGTAAGTACCCATCACATTAACAAGTTCGAACGAGGGAAGGCAATTTTCGTCCCCCACACGTAAAAGGAAAAATGAGCAATGGCTGCCTTTTACATTTCCTTAATAGAGTTTGTCGTTCTGCTGTCATTAAGCGCCGCGTGTGTGGAGCTCTCCCCTTTATGTACCAGCGGTGTAACGTAAACCACTCCCGCGAACATCGAATGACCCCACCATTTTGTATTGTAGTATTGGACGAAGGCAAAGTTTACATGTTAAACATCGTTGTACCTTCAGTGTCCCAATTACAATCACAAACAGACAGAAGCAGGCCACACACAGAGACATTCTGCCGTGGACAAACATGATCAGGTGCATAGGATGGTGGACACACACACACACACACACACACACACACACACACACACACACACACACACACACACACACACACAGCGTAGTGTAGTGGCTAGCACGCTCGACTCACAATCGAGAGGGCCGGGTTCGAATCCCGGTAAGCGGCGAGGCAAGTCTCTTAATGTGTGGCCCCTGTTCACCTAGTAGTAAATAGGTACGGGATGTAACTCGAGGGGTTGTGGCCTCGCTTTCCCGGTGTGTGGAGTGTGTTGTAGTGTCAGTCCTACCCGAAGATCGGTCTATGAGCTCTAAGCTCACTCCGCAATGGGGAAGACTGGCTGGGTGACCAGCAGACGACCGAAGTGAATCACACACACACCAGATAAAGACACACAAGTAATACTACCAACAAAACAGTTACTCTACCCTCCCCTCAAACCGTGACGGCTCCCTTGAACTAGTGAACAGTGAAAATGAAAGGAAAAGCCACGCTTTAGACTGAAAACCCAATACGATTTAGAATAAAAAATCCTTTTACTCTCTTTTTCCCATAACAGAAAACACGGAGTTTCCTTCCCTTGATATCGTGAAAACATGTCAAATTTCCACTTGGAGAGACTATAAGTAAACTGATCCTTGTGTTTGTGCTAGAGGAGGCAAGGAGCGGGGCGCGGGTAAGGGGATGGAGCTTTGGTGAGGCCCATAGGGACTGGGTTGCGCGAGAAGGGAAGCAGGTGCAAGGAGGAGGGAGCCTGGCAAGAACAAAGGGATGAAAGGTAAACGTGAGAATCAATTGAGTGCTTAAGATGTGTGCATGTAAGTGTGTGTGTGTGTGTGTGTGTGTGTGTGTGTGTGTGTGTGTGTGTGTGTGTGTGTGTGTGTGTGTTTGTGTGTGTGTGGGACACACACACACACACACACACACACACACACAGAGAGAGAGAGAGAGAGAGAGAGAGAGAGAGAGAGAGAGAAAGAGCAGGAGGACGTGTAGGTGGAGGTGGAAAGAGGGAAGTAAGGTTGGAATCTAATAAAATACTTTCCTATCTTTAGGTTTTTTTATGTTCCTTTCTTTGTTTAACCTTTTTACCTTCATTCGTTTATTTTGTCTTCTTTTTTTCATTTTCTTCTTTGCTTTTCTTCCTTACTTTTTGCTCCACACCTTGTTTTCTTTTTCATCTTTTTGCACGTATTTCAATTATTCTTCTTACGCTAACTCCTTATTTGCTGTTTTTTTTTTTTTCAATCCTACTTCCTTTTCTCCTTCCTTTAATCCTTTCTGATTTTATCCTTATATTATTTGCGTTTTCTTTTAATCAATGTCGCTCTTCATTTCGTTCTTTCCTTTTTATCTCATTCAGTGATTTCTTTTATCTCTACTTCCCTTCATGTATCATTAAATCACACTGCACATCCCTTCTTACTATTTTTCCACCAGTATTTCTTTATCAAGCACATTTCGTTTCTTCCCATCTTCACACAATCCATCCATATTTTCTTCCCTGCTTATTTCCCATTTATTTCCACTACCTTTTCCTTTCTTTCTGTCTTTCCCGCCTAGCATCACTCATTTCCTTCCCATCATTCTGCCTTCTTCAGATCCTCCCTTCTTCCCACACACAGCAGAGGGATGAAAAATGTCTACAGGCAAGACTTAAGGGATTTGGGAGGAACTAGACTTCCGGAGCAGAATAAAATGGCAAATTATGTATATGTGTGTGTTTAGCCATTAATTTATGCCTGACCAATTATCTTAAAGGAGCGTTGTCTTCCGAGCGCTTCTGGCAATGCGGGTGTCTAGCGTCATGATCAATCACAGGCAGACTAGAGACGCGGGAGGTGAATGTGTTACTGGTGAGAGAAGGGTGAGATTGTGATTGTGATCGACTCTAGGTAAAGGGAGCCCGCCTTGTAACATAATCATTCACGCTATTTGATTAAGATTCAGAGAGGTATGAAATGTAAATGCAAACTACACTTTGGAAAATTTATTATGAACTGCTTCTAGAGATAAAAAACGTTGTAAGTAACTTATTCATTCAAATTAATGAATATTTAGGAAGGCATGATTGATAAATGCAAATTTGACAGTTTACTACATCATAAAGAAACACTTGAGCAACTTTGCCATTCGCTCAAATAGATCAAAACTTATATAGAAAAAGTGTATAAGTTATTAACGCAAACTCATTAACGATAAGATGTTTTACTTACTCGAGTGCTTCTTAAGATGAATTGGAGGAAGAAGGGAGGAGGAGCTAGAGTGTGGGATGGAGAGGAGAGGTAAAGATACACCGGAGAAAGAGAAGAGTGGTAGGGAAAAAGAAAGTGTGGAGGAGAAAGGTTGAAATTAAAGACATTTTCGAGGTAGGATGCGATCTGATAAGAGTGGTCATAAGAAAAATGAAAACCGAGGGAGGAAAAGGAAGAGGAAAAGAAGAAAATATGAGAGGAAGAAGAAATGGTGACGATGTATGAGGCGAGACTTAAGAGAATGAAAGTAAAGGCTGAAAATAAGTGACATGTGAGAATAGGAAATAGATCATATGAAGATAATAATACCATGAAATAGGAAGTTGAAGAAAAGGAGGACGACGAAAAGTAGGAAAAGGATGAAGAAGAAGAGAAAGGAATAAGAAGAGGAGAGAAGAATCAGCAGAAAGTGAAGGAAACAAAGAAAAGACCGAGAACAGGAGAACGACGATGACAACGAAGAGAAAAAAGCAGACGGAAGAGAAAAGAAAAGAAAGAAGAAGAAAGAGGAGGAAGAGGAAAGATAAAAGCAAGAGGTGAAAGAGACATCCATTTTACTGTTTAATCCGATTTTATGAACCCACCGTAAAATAAATACACTCGCTGGACGTTTCTTCCTTTGCTTCTCCTGCGCAATTTGGAGGCTGTCGCGGGGAAGGCTGTGGTGTATTGCTGGGCCGGGATAGTTGGGTGGCGGTGGAGTGCCCGGTGCCTTGGTGGGGTTGCTACTCTGTTGCTTATTGGTGCCAGATCTGCTTCGTACTCCTGGTTCAAGAGGATTATCCCTCTTTGACGTGGAATTGTTGGAAGAAGAAGGAGAAAGAGAAGGAGGAGGAGAAGGGGGAAGAGGAGGAGGAGGGGGAGGAAGAGGAGGAGGAGGAGGAAGAGGAGAAATAGGAGGAGGAGGAGGAGGAGGAGGAGGAGGAGAAAACGAAGGAGGATGGAGAGCCCAAAATATTAGCAAACAATATCTGAGAGAACCATTAGCTATATAAGGGAAGAGAAAAAGCACATGATATTAAGAATGTTATCAATAGCAGTAAACGCAAAGAACAGTACAAGTAATTCCAATATAGATAAATGAAAACTAGAGTTCGAAAAGAAAACAAACAGAAATTATTCGTATGAAAATTAACGAAGAATAAGCGCAAGTCAAACCACAACAAAACAATAACAACAAACATGCTGATGCTCTGAATCTCATTACGGCAACACAGATCAAAATACGGGTTAAAAATAATTAGCTCACGTCAAGGGGAAATAGATTTTTTTAAGGAGATAGATATAAAGAAAAAGAGGTGGCAGAATATTTACTTCATTTTATACCATTATTTAATATGAATCCCCTAAAGTAGCGTCAGCGAAATGAAGATCCTTGTCTCCTTAATCCCTTTAGTAGCATGACGCATTTATATATATATTCTACTTACTATTTGGTGATTTGATACAGCTTCAGAAACTCAATTGGGGATTAAGATTGTGAAATTGAATCCCTTAAAGCAGCGTCAGGGAAGTGAAGATCCTCGACTCTTTCATCTATTTGGTACCATGAAGTGTTTCCATATTTATTTTGCTTGGTATTTGGTGATTTTCTACGTTTTAGAAACTCATATTGGGATTAAGATAGTAAAGATTCTCGCCTCTAATCTTCTGTTTTCCATAAATCCTTCACAATATCAATAAAACCGTCTAATCATAACCAAAATTTATGGATAAAAATCCGTCCCAGTACTGAAGGGGTTAAACAGGACGCAAAATTTGTCCCCACCACTATTAGTGTTTCTGTCTTTGCTGAAGGTGTCGCCCGCAGGGAAAGTGAAACGTGACACGCGTAGAAATTCTCACCCTACAGACAATGGAATACCAAGCTTACTATACATGTACAGTGCGAGGTCAGTGATACAAATCAGTGCATAAAAAGTTATTCTATTAATGTGTTGGAGCGAGAGTCATTAGTGGTGCAGGGATTGGTGTTGTCTGCAACACGTTACAATCAGCAGGAACAATACTACCGGAATTTGAAGTGTTTCATCATTGACGAAGCGTGAAACTTGATTATACCTTCCTGACACTTCATTTGGTGCAATAACGATGATTAACTCCGAATGTTCAGAATTTGACATAAGTTTGCTTGCAAATAATAGCTAGCTACCTTCGATCACATACACACACACACACACACACACACACACACACACACACACACACACACACACACACACACACACAAAACATAAACACACTTTTCTTCAATACAGAATAGTGTATCATTAATTATTTCTTCTACCAATGCACTTTAGTATATTTTTTCGACTCAAGTTACCTAGTACTTTTTTTTTTGTGTCAACCCGTTTTTTATCCTTCCTACTCATTATATCGTTGACTTTGAATACGAAAGAAAAAATAGAAATGATATTGATTCATTTGTACTCAACAATACGATCAATATATATATATATATATATATATATATATATATATATATATATATATATATATATATATATATATATATATATATATATATATATATATAAATCGCCACTTCATTTCTCGTCCTAAAAATCACCTGCGACTTAGTAATTGACGCGTGACATATAGCGTGACTTTTACGCGTACCAATCTCTTTTCATCTCCTTTCTCTCACTCTTACCATTCACAGACGAAATTCTGCTTTCATCGAACCGTCATCTCATAATTAAATCAATCTACTCGAAACTTTTTCACGCTACTTCCCAAACTTCGACGAGGCGATATTAAATGTTCCATCCATTATCTCTAAGGTTAATTCCGTTACTGAGCGATATTGCAGCTTGACCACTTCCACTCCAGTCCTACTCATTACTTTAAGTGTGAGGTAGTTTGCCGCAATAAGGTCCGTCCTGCAGCGTTACTTCAGGATCAAGATAGAGAAGTTCGTGTCCTTTTCTATTTCATCAGATGACATTCACGTTTTTTGTATTGTACGTTTCATTGTTTAATTAATCGCACCTGACACTGATTATTTATTATTTTACTGGGTAGATATTGTAAAGGTCATTCTTCTTTCTTTATTTGATTTCTTGCAGGTCTTTCTAGTGATTATGGCCGGTTATTTATATGCATTGGATTTTTGCAGCACTGAAAAGTTACAATTATTAGTTGCTGATATTGAGCGACGTAAAGAAAGAGAAGAGACAGTAAAAACACGAACTTAACAATGCTGCCATATGTATAACCGAGGAGAGCAAGGATAAGTAAGCTATTTTAGGCTTGGGTAGGATGGAGGTCAGCTGGAGTGCGCTAAAATCGATTGACATGGACTGGGTTGAAACTAAATTGGACTGAGCTGGGATAAAATTGTGTTTGAGTCGGGTAGGTTGAGCTGAGGTTGGCAAAATCCATCTATCTTTCTCTTTCTTTCTTTTCCTTTTTCTTCTACCTATCCATTCATCAACCTAAGCACCCATTTACGTATGTATCTAAGCAAGTATGCAGTCACCTACCTATTTACCATGCATAAATCTCCTTCAGTGGGATGCGGTGTTTTCAAATTAATTCTGCTTACTATTTAGTGATTTTATACAGCTTCAGAAACTTATGTGGAGATTAAAATAGTGAAGATTCTAGTCACTGATCTTCTGACCTACATAAACCCTTTCTAATATAAATGAAATCGTCTAATCATATCAAAATTTTTAGTAAAAATGCGTCACAGTACTAAAGGGATTAAGTTAGCCTTAACGAATATGCAAAAAAAGAAGAAAAACTAAGAGTAAAAAGGAAGTGAATTGACCTTTCCTTAAAATGTGCTGACGATTCCTCACCACTTAATCTGTCAAGGCGTGTGGCCAGAGATTGACTGCAGAATAAGAAAAGTGTCATTCTTAATCTGTGTTTTTCCTTTTCCACTGGTATCACACATGGACTGTCTAATGATTTACTTGAATACTTCGACAAAAGTTACCAAGCTTGTGTTTTTTTTTTCTTTGGTGTCCTTTACGTGAATCACGAGTTTGTGGTGGGCAGGTATTGTTTAATTTACAAGATTAGTCCTCCCTGATGCTTCTCCTTTTTATGTTTATACTCCCACCTCTTCTTCTTTTCCTTTTTGTCCATCTTCTAATCTTCTTTTTTTATTTTTATCTATTTTTGTATCTTTTCGTTATTTTTCTTTTCTTTTCCTTTATTTATACTTCCTCTCTTTTTCCTTTACCTCTTCTTCTGCCCTTCTTTTTATCTCTTTTTCTTTCTTTTTCACGTTTTTTATTCATTTATTTTCTATTTATACTTTTGTGTTCTTTTATTTTTTTCTCCTTACTTCTCCTCCACATCCTCCTCCTCCTCCTCCTCCTCCTCCTCCTCCTCCTCCTCCTTCTCCTCCTCCTCCTCCTTTAATTTCGGACAAGAAGCACATTGTATGCCAGACGTCTCAAGATTCATGCATGACCCTGAGTTTGTCAATAAATCGAACAAGAAGAAATGTACTTGAAAATCTTATGAAATACCTTACTGCCTCACTGGATCCAAGGACAGAAACAACAATTTGCTCCATTTTGCGAAGTTCGATAAATGTATAAGACTTAGAATAACTTGTTTTTCTTACAAGGATGAAGTTATGTGTATATCGAGTGTTGTGATTTATAGTAGGGTACGAGACAGGTGAATGAATGAAATAGGTACATGTTGTGTATATATTAAAATCACAATAATATCCGGATTCAGTTGTATGACACGTTTTAATATTTATTCTGCTTGCTATTTGGTGATTATATACAACTTCAGAAACTTAAGTGGGGATTAAAACCGTGAAGACTTTAGCTATTAACCTCCTCACCTCTACACACCCTTCCTGATGTCAATAAAATCGTCTCATCGTACACAAATCTCAGGATAAAAATGTGTCCTAGTAGTGAAGGGGTTAAATCAAATCAACGCATCTTTCAAACCATTATATAAAGAATAGATAAAGAAGTACATAAATGGAAAACTTGATGGAGATGAATAAATAAGACAGAAATCACATGAATAAACAAATATCTGCATATTCTTGAACGAACACAAATCAGAGAAACAAAACAAAAGAAAGGAGTAAAAACCCTTCAAATTACACCAGACCACAGCTACACTAAGTCAGTGACACGGACGACGCCTCACTTACCAAGACGCCATTTCTCAAAGCTAGTAGAAGAACCATTGACTTTGACATTACCGACTCCTGACTAATACACTGGCGGACCCTGGGACATAACACATGGGGCTGCGGGGAGGCTCGGGGTTAGACGGGGCATGATGAAAAGGTCTGGTGTGTGAGGGAGGGTGGAAGCAAAGTGTAAGAAAGGAATCAAGCACAGAGTGAAAGGAGTAGAGCATAAAAAACACGACTACATCCTCTCTCTCTCTCTCTCTCTCTCTCTCTCTCTCTCTCTCTCTCTCTCTCTCTCTCTCTCTCTCTCTCTCTCTCTCTCTCTCTCTCTCTCTCTCTCTCTCTCTCTCTCTCTCTCTCTCTCTCTCTCCGTAGTTTTATTACCAAGCGCTCAACTTCAGAGCAGCGCCACACAGACAAGGCCGAATTATAAGAGCGACGTAAAGTTCAGTTCGAAATGAGACTTGTCCAGTTGCTACCATGATATTGTCTACTTTTGGGACTCACTAACCTTATGAGGCGCCACGTCACACAAATAAGCAGCTTTATTGGAGCAGGAGGACATGGAGGACAGGGAAGAGAAAGAACAAAAGGAGGAGGCCAGAGGGTACAAACGAAAGAGAGGGGAACAGTAGCAAGAGAAAAGCACGTATGTGTTATGCAACCCTCGTAGAATATTTTCATCCTTCCTTTTTGGACAGGAGAGGAATAAAATTTAGTGTGTGAGAAGAAGGTTTAGAGCGTCGAGGAGGGAAGGTAAGGGCGTGGGTGGAGCATAACGAACAAGACGTGGACTAAAGTACAGTGAAAAGGGAACGTTAACTCGACAGTGAAAAGTTTATTGCGTGCTTTCTGTCTGTATAAAGCGCTTGTAAAAATGGACTCTGCACCCTCCTTCACCCCTCCCAAAATACACACACCACACACAATGCGAAGGGGTGATGGTGTACATACAATAGTTATGTTCGAAGCTTCGTTTTCTTTTCTTTTTTTTTTCATTGCATGTTTCCTTTCCAGACGCCAATATGTCATATGTTCTTGCAAGACATTCACTCTAATATATCCTTCCCGGAAGTTCCCTGCCAGTTTATGGAAAAGCGTCTTAAATGCTGCGGCTTTACCTGAACGACCGCTTGCACTAATTTTAACTTTCATGGGGATAAATAAACACACACACACACACACACACACACACACACACACACACACACACACACACACACACACACACACACACACACACACACACACACACACACACACACACACACACACACACACACACACACAGATTTTTAGACAAGGTATAGGAAATATTTTTCTCCTTCATCGTTGTTTTTTTCCCTTCAGAGTGTCGTGACGTGTATATGAGAGCAACACGTTATCCGGAAAGAAAAAGTTATCTCCTTCTTCCTCTTCTTCTTTCCAGTTCTCTCTCTCTCTCTCTCTCTCTCTCTCTCTCTCTCTCTCTCTCTCTCTCTCTCTCTCTCTCTCTCTCTCTCTCTCTCTCTCTCTCTCTCTCTCTCTCTCTCTCTCTCTCTCTCTCTTATCATCCACTTCTTTTTTGTTTCATTCATTTTAATCTCTTTGTGTAATCATTATATTAATCATCTTTATCTTATCTCAACATAATTAGAGGTGATTTGTTCAGATGCATTAGTTTCATCAGCTTTTCACTTTTTCATCAACCACATTTTTGTTTATTCCTTTAATCCTTTACATGACGTGCATTTTTTTTTTTTTTTTTTTGTATTATCATTACATTTCTCCTCTTTATGTCTTCTTCTCATCAGAGTCAAAGTCGTAGATGTAGATGCATTAATTTCATCATTTTCCTCCTCCCCCTTCAGGCCTCCTCGAGGAGACACACACCTGAGCGTCTCCTGGATCCTTCTGACACACAGGTAAGCCCACGTGTCCATTACGACTCACTCAGGTAGAAATGAGGTAAGGATCAAGGCTTTCCTAAGATCTGCTCCCTGTCCCTCCCTCCCCTTCTCTCTTTTTAAATTATTTTCTGTTTACTGAACTGGTCTTTTTTTTTTTTTATCTTTTCGTTGCTCTAGGCCAATTTTCCCGTCTTACATAAATAAATGTCGTCGTCTGTGTTCCCTGAGTGTGTGTTTTCTCCTCTTCCTCTTCTTCCTCCTCCTCCTCGTCCTTCAGAGGACGTCAGAGGATAAAAGAAAACTACAATCAGATCTCGACCGCTTAGCCACTTGGTCACACAAGTGGCACATGAGCTTTAATGTAGATAAATGTAAAGTGTTGGACATTGGTAGCAATAATGATCATACCGATTACTCAATGAACGGTTCCGAGCTTCTTAAGGTCGATGAGGCGTTATAATTACCTCAGACCTCCAGTCAAGTAAACACTGCATGGAAGTACTTAAAACAGCAAACAAATTGGTTGGGTTTATCGGTAGGACTTTTCAGTTCAAATCAGAAGGGGTAATTCTCACATTGTTTAATGCACTCGTCCGACCTCATCTTGAGTACTGTGTCCAGTTCTGGTCACCCCATTAGAAAAAAGATATAGACAACCTAGAGAGAGTCCAAAGAAGAGTCACCAAGTTGATCCCACGACTGCGAAACAAGCCTTACGAGGAGCGCTTGAGGGAACTCAACTTATTCAGTTTAGAGAAGCGGCGAATGCGAGGAGATTTAATTGAACTATTTAAAATGTTCCGGGGCTTTGATAACGTAAATGTAAACAACTATCTCACCATTGACAGCTCCAACACCACTAGAAATAATGGTTACAAGATTACAGGTAAGCGTTTCAGATCAGATGAGGCTAAACATTATTTCTTCAATAGAATTGTAAATGTCTGGAACTCTCTCCCAGCACATGTTGTCCGTAGCAATACAATAGAAACTTTTAAAAAAGGTTGGACATTCACCTCGCATTAACCCCTCAAATGACGTACTTTGCGCCTACATAAGATATCCTTTTCTTTGTTTTTAGTTACTGTACTAGATAGTATCACTTCTCTTTCAATCTTTCCTATCACATCTTTGACTTTCTCCCTCACTGAGGCCTCTTTTCTTCTTCCTTGAACCCTGATGTCCTTCAGCCTCTAACTTGTAGAATCTGTAGTGGTAGCATAGGCACACAGACTGCCTCGTTAGCCCCAGTAGGGCTGTTGCTGTCTGTTCCTTCCTTTGTATTCCTTCTCCTCCTCCTCCTCCTCCTCCTCCTCCTCCTCCTCCTCCTCCTCCTCCTCCTCCTCCTCCTCCTCCTCCTCCTCCTCCTCCTCCTCCTCCTCCTCCTCCTTCTCCTCCTCCTCCTCCTCCTCCTCCTCCTCCTCCTCCTCCTCCTCCTCCTCCTCCTCCTCCTCTTCCAGTAACAGATAATATGCATTAATTCTGAGAGTGAAAGAAAGAAAGGAGAAAGAGGAGGAGAAGAAGAGGCACAGGAAGAGTAGGAAGAATGTGTAGGGCGGAATGGAGCAGACAGTGTGTCTGTGTGTGTGTGTGTGTGTGTGTGTGTGTGTGTGTAGGCTGGAGGAGCGGAAGGTTGTTAGATGAGATTGCTGGGCGGAATGGGCGGTGCGAGGGAGGTGCGTAATTACTCCATCCAATAATTGCAAACGTAAACTTTCGGGTCGCCGCGCCTGAATTACAGCCAATAATTATCTGGCAGCAGGCGATTCCCACACCCTGGCCACCGCTTTGCCGCCGCCCGTGACTCTGACTCCCGGCCGGCATTGCACTTCGGGTTATTTCTCCGTCAGTAGTGGCAGCTATAAAGGAGGTTTAGTGGAAGGAAGCTCATCTTGTAGTTAGTGTAGCGAGTTTATGCTATTACCTGTTGTGACTTGTATTTATAACACCAGATTACCGCCTCGTGTCTTTAATTAGTGAAGCGTTTTCTCTATAGCAGCATGTATCGTATTCTACTTTTGCTGGTCTTTTTCGTAATTTTCGTTCTCAATTTTGCTTTCCCTCTCCTCCTTTTTATCCTTGTTCTTCTTCTATTTTACTTTGTCCTAATTCTTTTTTCCTTCTTTCACTTATCCTTTTCTTTTTTCACATTCTCGTCCTTCTTCTCCTCCCCCTCCACACCCACTCCTCCCTCTTCCAATATCACTTCGATCGCTACAAACAACGCAACAGCAATACCGGACACAACACAGTAAGGCCACCACTCCACACCAAAGACTGCCTTTACTGTGTGGCTCTCGATGCGGACAGAGTAACATCAGAGAAAGATCAAGAGGGAGAGAGAGGAACAACTGAAGCCACGCCTTGTGCCTCTGTGAAACGCACCGGAGGAAACTAACTCACCCCAACCTCGTCTTTTGCATCCTCGTCCCCCACCGCTGCCTTGAAGATTAATTAGAGCGTGTCCAAGGAAGGAAAGGGGACTTAGGAGCTTGGGTTACTATACTTCTATGGCCAGTGGGTATCAGGTTGGCGAGAAAGACGCTTACTGGTGTCTGGTGGGGAACTGTACAGAAGGTAGTCAGCCATCCTTGCATTCACTGACTCCTTACAATTATTCATTGAGACTTTAGAGATGATAAAGTATCTTTGTGTGAAGGATTATTTTGAAAGCTGATATTTGTATGGTTTTGAAAAGAAAATTAGAGTTCGTTTTTGAGGTGATATCATGAACAGTGTGTGTGTGTGTGTGTGTGTGTGTGTGTGTGTGTGTGTGTGTGTGTGTGAGTGTGAGTGTTGAACTTATATGTGTATATCGATTACATTATAATTTTAGGGAGGCGGTGTTGTAGTGGATAAGGTGGTGAGCGTAGGATCGGGCAGACCTCCACGCGTGGGTTGGAATCCCCACCAAATACGGCCTTGAAACTTTGTCATTTGTCGAGTGGTTTAAAGTTAGCTACATGTCACGGGTATACTAAGGTTCTAGGTGGTTACACCAAAGATAAACCTGGGTGGTAATATGGGTACCACTATAAATAAAATTGCTTGCGCCACTAATGGATGGAAGCTTAATAGCGTTTCCAGTACTCCTCAAGTTACCCACAGGCACTATAGGCCAAAACATTAAAAATACATCTTTCGTTCACTATGAACTTACCAGAGAGAGAGAGAGAGAGAGAGAAGCAAATTTGGAAGGGAGAAAAGCAAGAAATTATCGAGTGAAAAGGAGGGAGAAAAATGCCTTCATAAAACCTTCTCTTCAGCCTCTGTGGTAATGAAATTATTGCTTCCACCTCCAGACTAAATCCTCTCTCTCTCTCTCTCTCTCTCTCTCTCTCTCTCTCTCTCTCTCTCTCTCTCTCTCTCTCTCATCCCTTCATCCTGCAACTCTCCCCTCTTTGTCCTGCACTTTTATCCTTCAGTTCGCTGTCCTCCATTTTCCTTGTCCTATCGTACGTTGCACTATTTTCTTATCGGGACGTGTGTCTTGTTTTTCTCTTTTTTTATTTTACTCTCCCTGAAAAAAAAAATAGTAAAAAAAAGTTGTTAGAGCACTGAGGTATGTTGAGGAAAAAATATATACTCCCCGTCTTTCCCGTTCACGTTTGTCACAGAGATGGTGTTTGTTTGGCTGGTTGTTGGGAAATGTTGTAGTTGGTGGAAATATATAAACTAGATTAAAAAATTGTCCTCTTCTTTTATCTCCTTTTTATTCTTGTTTTTTTTTTTCTTTCCTCGGGGTGGAGAGTTGGAAGGACAGGTGGAAGGGAGAGGGGGGGGAGGGGAAGAAAGGTCATGGCTCGAAAGAGGTGGAAGATATTTGTCTGTTATTCCAATAATGCTCTGAGAATTTTAAAAAGTTTTCTAATTTTTCACCCTTCTCTTTTGTCTCAGTCTCTATTTCTCTCTCATTCTCTCTCTCTCTCACTCTCTCTCTCTCTCTCTCTCTCTCTCTCTCTCTCTCTCTCTCTCTCTCTCTCTCTCTCTCTCCTCTTGATTGGATACTTCCCCAAACGAAAGAAAAAATTCGTTTCAAAATGGCGTGTCATTATTTTATCAGACGTCCTGGTGGTGGCGGCGGAGGCGTCCCGTGACTGCCCCTTAATTAGATCTATTTCGATTTCCTCTAATGCCGTTACTTTTACGACGGAAAGGAAAAAAAAAAACAGAAGTTCCCTATATAACTAATGACGCCTCTAAGTTATATGAATGGCGGAAAATAAGTGTGATGGTTGGTTGTTAATTACTATCTAGGGTGGAGGGTTCGTGTCCCTCTCCTACGCTTCGTTTTCTTCTATCCTGTTTCCTTTGTCACATTTTCTATTCGTTTTCGGTTCCTTGTGTCTCCGCGGAACCCTAATTATAACTCCCTGACACCTGTGATGCTCCTTTGTTCATCCTAATTTCCCTGTGGTGCTGCCAGTTTTCGTTATAGTTTCCTTGTTCCTCCCTTTGTACCTTTGGCTCTCCCTCTCTCTCTTTCTCCCTCTCCTCCATCCCTTAGCATACTAGACTCCCGGTGGGGCCGCCGGTGTGTGCAGGTGACGACGCAAAAGTGGTTTTCAACTTTTCCGTAAAGACTAATTTGGCGCTCCCACCTGGAGTTTCAGGGACACCGCAAGGGGCACAGGTGTTCGGGGGCGAATATGCGCTGAAGTAATTGGAAGTTGGTCTTTCCTTTTCTGTGGGCGAGTTTGGACGTAAGCTGATTATCACCCCTCCCAGTATTGGCGGGTGTTTTGTGTCGCCGAATCGAGCTATGCGATGGGGGAATGCGATATGTTTGTGCATTTGCCTTCTATTGTCTTTGAGAATACGGATCATGTACTGTGTTAGGGGAAAATGTAGTCACGTGTGCGCTTGGAATATTTGTGGTTGGCAAAGTGAAGCTGCCTTAGTTGACGTTCAGGGAATGTAAAGGTTGGAGTGTGGTGGTAATGGCGGTCGGCGTGTGACTGGAAGGAGTGTTTTCGTGCTGTATTTTTGTCCCAGGGTGGAATTGGTTTACGCCACAATAAATATTAAGAAAAAACATTTGCAATCACATTTTTGTTTTGGCAACACGACTTGCAATACGAGCCCACGGGTTTTCGCAGTTGTTAACAAGACTCCCCTCCTGTTCCCTCCTCTTCCCTTCCCAGCCTTTCTTTCTCCCATCCCAGTCCACTTTCCCCCTCCCAGTCTTCCCCTTTTCTCACTTTCCTCACCTACACCAGCAAGGTTCCAAATCGCTCCTCCAACGCACACGTATCGAGGTGAAATTATCTGAAAATCACCCTAAGAAAACTTCAGTGAGCCAACTTGTGCCACTGACTCACGACTGACTGGTTTAACTTGCTGACACTGGCAGGCTGACAGATCTGATTTTCTGCATCGGTAGTTTATGCACGGCTGGAGGAAAGAGGCAGACTAGCAGGCCAACATGTAAGCAAGAGGGGCGACAAGCGGAAACAAGGTACTAGGTTCGGTTAGAGAAAACACACAAAACAGGAGACCGACAGGCAGATAGGCATGCGGATAGAAGTTAATGGTTAATCTTGGTGTTATTGTCTCCGTGCTAACCGATGTGCCGTGAGAGAATTACCTGCCCAAAGCAATCAGTCGAAGTGCCTCAGGTGAATGCGTCGTTCATCTCTTCTTTGGTTAACTGTGAATTCATTTATTTAGTTGTTTTGTCTGTCTGTCTGTGTGTGTGTGTGTGTGTGTGTGTGTGTGTGTGTGTGTGTGTGTGTGTGTGTGTGTGTGTGTCTGTGTGTGTGTTTTCAGGAGGGCAAGAGTATCACGATAGTAAAGTTTTTTTTGTTGCGTTCTCCAGTTATTGTGTGTGTGTGTGTGTGTGTGTGTGTGTGTGTGTGTGTGTGTGTGTGTGTGTGTGTGTGTGTGTGTGTGTGTGTGTGTGTGTGTGTGTGTGTGTTTGAGTGGGTATTTTTTGTCAGGATTGTTGAGCTGTGTTTTGTGTGGAGCTACCGCTGAGTGAGGTTGTGGTATGTAGCTTTCATGCCTTCCTCTTGCTGATTTTTACTCTGTCGTTTTTCCTTGTACTACCTCTCTGCCCTATTTGTTACGACATTCCCCTTCATCTACCAACTTTTTACAGTCATCGTCCTCTTCCACCTCCTTCTTCACCGCCTCCCTCTCTATCTCCTTCTGCCACAAGATATCCACACACTCTTCCTGCAATAAAAAGAATGACTATCGTAAAAGCACTCAGAGTTTCGTGTCAGCACTTTGCCTTCCCCTGCACGAAACATTTAACCAATCACCAGTTTTTTTCAGGAATTCGTGTACCAAAGCTTTGCCTGGTGGGCCCATCACGAGAACCCTTCTCCAGCAAAAGCTTGTCTGGACTCTACAAAAATAAGTAAATAAAACAAATGAATACAGAACGAAATGAGTGAATAGATAAAATTCTGTTACTGTTTGTTGTTGTGGCGTGGACTGTAGAAACCACACACCACTAAAGCTTCTATTTTTGTGGCCTCACTGCTGTCTGATAACGATTTTATTTCTGAATCTTGCAGTGAAGTAAAGACAGGTAGAGGGGCTGAGCGAGAGGCCATGACAAACAGACACACAGACACACAGACAACCCCCTCTTCCCTCCCCTCCCACACACACGCCATACCACCTGTCTCCCTCTCGCGTTCCTCGTCCCCTGCTGCTCTGTCTGCCAGCTAATTATCGGAGATCTTGCCTAGCGACGGGAGATCCAGGCTGCGAGACGGGAGGAGATTTGGTGCCAGTGACGGGATGGGATCTGAGGGCAGCGACGGGAAGGAATTTGGGCCGAGCGACGGGAAATGCGGTGGTAGAGACGGAAGGAAATGTAGAACAGTTAATGGGAAGATATATCAGTTCTTGGAAGGGAGATTATCATTATTATTATTATTATATCTATGTTATTGACACCACTTTCCTTCTGCTACTACCAAGAGGGAGAGAATAGACGGAAGATGGAACAGTGACATGTGAGGGAAGGAGGGACGGAGTAGTGGGAAGTGTGTTGGTGGTAGCCCGGGAAAATTGATCCTGCACAACAACTATGTCACGATCAATTGACTTTACTGCAAGGGATCGAGTTTCCTTCACCACTAAAGGCTAGACTAGTACAGGAGTGACGTGTGTTTGAAGCGTGGAAGAGGAAAGTAACAGAAACACCTTTTATCTATTCTCTGGGTGGGCATACGTTTCCCTGCTGCAAAGACAAAACTTATCCTAATTAAACTAACCTTGTTGCCATGACTACGTGAGGTGTTGGAAGAGGATACTGTCCGTCTTCATGTAAAGTTATGTTTGCTGCACCAAGGGATGTGTTTTCTTTCTCAGCACTTGTAAATATTCCCTGTGTCCTGAGGGAGCCCTTATCCCGTTTACTTTTTTTGTTCTCTATTCTCACATCCAACTCAGAAGCCACACCGTCACCATACCCACACACAACATATCGGAAACATTTCAGAAGACGTGGAAGAAATCGTATTCATTGTTGTGTAGTCTGTTCATATAAGTGTAATTTTTCATGCAGTTTTAAAAGTGTGCCTTGTATTATGCATGTCATCTCAACTCTTCATTGTCGTCGTGGTTGTGGTCCTCCTCCTCCTCCTCCTCCTCCTCCTCCTCCTCCTCCTCCTCCTCCTCCTCCTCCTCCTCCTCCTCCTCCTCCTCCTCCTTCAACACTGAATCCGAGATGTTTGGGTTACTTCATATTCGTAACGCTTCCCCTTAAGGCAAATCTTTTCGATATTGGAACACTTCCCGCCCAGGACGAGTGACAACCCCGCGCGTCCTAACAACCCTAGGAATCCAATAAGTGTCGCCAGAATTTACGACGCTCCGTGAATAGAATGAGGTAGACGGCAAACTGGCAGCGCAACCCCTGCCAAATCCATGCAGAAGTAGTTGAACTATTATTTATGTAGCAGTTTAAGTAGTAGTAGTAGTAGTAGTAGTAGTAGTAGTAGTAGTAGTAGTAGTAGTAGTTCTAGTAGAAGTAGTAACAGCAGTAGTAGTAGTAGTAGTAGTAGTAGTAGTAGTAGTAGTAGTAGTAGTAGTAGTAGTAGTAGTAGTAGAGCAGCAACTTCAATATTAACCTAAAGCAATACTATAGGCAGAGTTACAGTGTGTGTGTGTGTGTGTGTGTGTGTGTGTGTGTGTGTGTGTGTGTGTGTGTGTGTGTGTGTGAACGTTTGTAAATATATTTATTTTGCCACACATGTACCCTTCGTGTTTTTTTTTTTTTTTTTTTTTGATTGTGTGGTGCATCAGTGAGCAGAGCCACAGTGGTGCCACTGTGTGTGCCGGTGTGAGCGGAAAGTTTTATCTTCGACAGTGTGCATCATGAAACTTTCTTTGACCTCAGAAGCACCTCGTCGACATGGAATAATCCCCCGCCATGGAACGATGCCACTCAGATGGAGTGTAATGGATCGGCCCATATCGTGGTGCGCGCCAGGAGTATCATTTTACCGTCAGGAGTTGTCAATGTAGCACCGATTACGTCATTAAAGAAAAAAATGCTTGTTAAATATTCCTGCACCAAGGATACGTCATTATTGATTGGTTATTGGAACATTTTCACTACATAAGCGAGGTCGTACTGTACATCACTAGGATCTATGGAGATGTAGCTGAAGCCTAAAGTCATAGATAAGTTAATATTGATGAATGTCTATAGGAAAAATTTGTCCTTTACCACATGATACGGAGAGACGATCTTTTCAAAAATTTAAGTGACATTGTAGTATATCATTCTGAAGAATTATTACGCTATTACTGGAGAGAAATGAATCCCCAGCAAATGCTTTAGTAGACGATAGAATGAGTGCAATTCATAAGACGTGAGATGAATATTTGAAAATGTTTTTGAAATAGTGCGGTGTGTAATATAATTGACTAATTGTTTTATTTTTAAATTCATTCATTGATCTCAACAATGGGCTTTGAATATGTAGTATTTCAAGTCCATTCCTTATAAATGATATGTTCACTTTCTCTCTCTCTCTCTCTCTCTCTCTCTCTCTCTCTCTCTCTCTCTCTCTCTCTCTCTCTCTCTCTCTCTCTCTCTCTCTCTCTCTCTCTCTCTCTCTCTCTCTCTCTCTCTCTCTCTCTGTCTGTTTGTCTGAAGGAATAGTGTACAGGAGCAGCTTAGCAGCTTATTCATTACCTCTTGCATCCTGACACTGGTAACTCTATACACATACATACAGGAGAAATGAGCAGACCAGACACATTCACAACTTGTCCGTTGATCTGTCACTCGTGCTTATATAATTTCATCTGATATACATTGCTGTTATGTATTATTCCACGTGTATTTGTCATATTAGTACACCTTGGCACAGCTCACAAGGAAGAATAGACTTATGTACTGTTTGTATAACCTTCCTTATGCGGCCGCTTTTCACGTGCACTCCAACGTCCACTCCCTTCTGTACACACCAATCAGCTCTCCTAGGAAAGGTCACCGCACTCTCTTGACCATTAGAGAGACGCGTACAGGCACCAGAGCACACAACAACACCCCTGAGCAAGCCGCTCCCTTCCTGCCCAGTCCACACACACACACACACACACACACACACACACACACACACACACACACACACACACACATTTTTATGCCTTTTATTTATTTATTTATCTATTTGTTGCATACACACACAGCAATATCCCATTTTCTTTTTTCTACACCATCAGAGACCTAATTTTTGCAAGTTTTGAAATTGTATCCGTGTGTTGTCTCTCCTCGCTGTTTGCCTCTCAGAGCCACGCCCTTCTCTCGGGTACACACACGAGACTCGCCGGTGTTATTGTCGTAGCCTTGTGTAACGCTGGACGCCTGTATGTTCCTTTGCCCCGCGTTGTCTCGCTTGTTTGGGGAGCTTCAAGTTAAGCTAGTAGAGAGAGAGAGAGAGAGAGAGAGAGAGAGAGAGAGAGAGAGAGAGAGAGAGAGAGAGAGAGAGAGAAGGAGAGTACCAGACTTCACCTAACCGACAGACGGACAGGCAGAATGTGAGGATAATGTTAGGTGTACTGGTAATGCACTTCCCGCCAACAGGACACGTGATAACCATTGGATTTTCATTTTGGAGTTCCCGTGTTTGTTTTTTGTTTCATTTTAGTGAGCCGGTGCGGGCTTGGATGTGTTGTGCTGGAAATGTAACGAGGAGGAAAGTGGACAGCAGGTAGACACACTCTCATTCTCTCTCTCTCTCTCTCTCTCTCTCTCTCTCTCTCTCTCTCTCTCTCTCTCTCTCTCCCTTTCTTTCAGTCGCGACCACATCCCGTCACCACTTTTGAACTTTAATACCTAAACTTCTTAATTCTGAAACGCTCCTCCGGCGGTTCTTCATAACGAAAAGTAGCAAACATTATTTTGCAGAGTTCACTCACTACCGTTACATTTCGTTACGTTCTCCGTTCTCCCTCCCTTACCCCGTCACCCTGCCATGAAAGTAACAGTTGCTTACAGATCACCGGTGACGCATTTGTATCCTCTGACATTATGCAAACACGGTCTTCGTGCACCACAGTAAGCCATAGTGGTAAAGTACACACGATGTATTATGTAGAAGGCACTTGATCATGTCACTTGTCACGGACCAATTTTCCAGCACTTTTATTTAACTATGCCCTCCCTTAGTCTTTCCCTCCTCATCTCTCCCCTTCCCTGGCCTGGTCCCATAATATTCCCTTTTTGCCGGTTCGTCTTCTCCCTTTTGTGTGTGTGTATTTACGAAAGTGATATTTTACGTAGACTAAATGCTGTAGTGGTGAGTTTGTACATCAATATCTGAGTACAGGTAATTTACATATAAATGATGCTTTAAATCAGTGCCCACCCTCAACAAAAACCCAGCCGTATCATCCTACAATGCCAGTTGTTCTTTTGTATGTGTATGTCTATAGAAAATGATAATCTTAATGCATCATCTGACACGCAAAGAATAGAATAGATTTCAGCCAAGAATTGTGCATATAGACAGGCTAACCTACAATTCTATGCTAGAGGACGTGCCATTGTAGCGTGCAGGGATAACTCTTTCGTCTCCAAATACTGAACACCATTATCCTGTTGTAAAATCTCGTGGTTGTAATGGTGATGAGCAACGAAGCGCTTCACCACTGTATCGATAATCTATGAGTAAATCTTATGAGTTTGACCGAGTTGATTTGGCGTGAATAGATCGTAAAATGCAGCGCTCATTTTCAAGACGTTATCATTAAGCTCCATGCGTGAGTTTAATCAAGCCACATCACAACACATTATTGCGCCACAGTACAGTAATAAGTGGATTTTTTTTTTATTTATTTGTGTGTGTGTGTGTGTGTGTGTGTGTGTGTGTGTGTGTGTGTGTGTGTGTGTGTGTGTGGTGCTGAGCCAATACCGTAACTTAAAAAAACACCTCCATAATTATTGGTATACTTCCTTGCGAAAATAATGTTAACGGTGATAATAATAATAATAATAATAATAATAATAATAATAATAGTAATAATAATAATGGTAATATCAATGATTGCAATCTGCTATAAAAATGTAATAATCCAGCTCCGACATTGTGATTTGTTCAAGTTCAGTGAAATACATTAATGCCAAATTATGATTGTAAGGATATTTGTGTATAAAAAGAAAAAAATATATAAATGTTGCATTACACATCGGTGTCCTTCTGTATGTGTGTGTGTGTGTGTGTGTGTGTGTGTGTGTGTGTGTGTGTGTGTGTGTGTGTGTGTGTGTGTGTGTGTGTGTGTGTGTGTGTGCGGATTCCATATATCGTAAAACATTTTGAAATACGAGCATGACGTGGACTCTTGCCTGCTGGTGATATGTATGAGTGTATTCTTGTATTTATCAGGAGTATATATTCTGTGACAGGGACCCGCCATACTTAGCACCGTGGCATCATATTTTGTCGCGTGCAGAATTCACCTGGAATGTTGGTGGTGTGCATTCCTCGCCGCGCGTGAAAGGTAAAGAATAAGAAGAGATCAGCAGCGGCTCGTGTGGCAGTAAGTGGGTCATTAGGGCAATTTCAGGGAGACGAGGACAATTCGTGCATGTATTTACCATTACCCGCCTACTATGCTCAGCCCACATATCTCCTCCCAGACCTTCCTTCTGTCTACACTCTGCCTCCTCCTCCACGCTCCACTCATACTACCTTCTTCCCACTGCACCCCTGCCATGCTCTCCACCCTGCACCTCCTCTCCCTGTATCTACCTACCAATTTTCTCTCCACTGTCATCTCCACCTTCACCTCTACTCCACACTATCATCCTTTCTAACTCTGTTCTTTACATTCAAATTCCACTCTCCACCACCTTTTCACCTCGAGACCCAAACTGCGCATCCAAAATCTTGACCTATTTTCTTTACTTTCTCCTCACTAGCATTCCACTTCATGCCAGACTCCACCTTGCACTCCACACTCCTCCGTTCCCCAGCCAACCCAAGCATTCTACCCACCACTCTTCGTCCTCTCCCATTCCTCTCCCATTCTCCACGAGAGCAGCTTGGCGTCCTGTCTACAGCATTCGTGCCGAGAGGGAAACAATTAAACTCGGGTATTATCCCATTGAGGATGACAAATTGAGAGCTTTTGATGCAGCAGACCGCAATCAGCTTCCTTCCTCCCTCCTTTCCTTGTTCTCTTCCTCCCCATCTCTCTCCCTTTCCTATCTGTCTCATTGTCTTTTTCTCTCCACATGTCTCTTTTTTTAACTGTTCAATTTTCACTCCTAATCAAGTTTGTTGGCCAATTTTCCTTCTCATAGCGTGCGTTTCTTGTTTGTTAATCTCCTTTTGTGGAAAATGTTCGTTTGTCCTTGTCTCGATTTGTGAGTGAGAGGTAGAGGCGAGCTGAGAGGGTTTCTAGGCACTAGTGAGCAAGAGGAAGACTGAATAAAGCTGAAGAGAATGAAAAACAGGAGATGAAAACAAGTCACCAAAGAACAAGATGACTAGATGAATCGTAAACAGGAAAAGGAAGATAATGAATAAAGTGAAGATGAAGACGAGGGCGTAAGAAAGAATACAATTTAGCAAAGAATAAGATGACCATACTAAACACAAAGAAGAAGAGGAAAACAGTCAATGAATTTAACAATGAATAGAAAAAAAAAAAACAGAAAACGAACACTAGATATGAAGGAACAAAAAGACGGCTAGACAAAGACCAAAAAGAAGAATACGTGACAAAATAGACAAAAAAGTATGAGAGAAGAACAAGCGAAGAAAAATAACAAAAATTATAAAGAAATGCAAGACGCGAATAATATTATAACATCCATGAAAACAGAATGCACTGTTATTTGAAGGAAAGACACCGCGACTCCTGTGGACTGCTTCTACTTGCGTCACCTCAGGCTGGGAGAGGAGGGCGGTGGGAGGCTGTTGGGTAATAGAAAATTATGGAAGTATGAAGCAGAGATCGCCAGGAGCTATCAGCCAAAATTGTCTGTCAGCAATTGTCGTGCGAGATAATTTGGCCTGACTCAAATTAAATCACGTTGAATAGTGAGGGCCAGAGAGAGAGAGAGAGAGAGAGAGAGAGAGAGAGAGAGAGAGAAATGTGTATGTGTATGAAAAAAAAGACCCCATAAGAAAGAATGAAAAATTAATTGAGAGGTTATGTCTATAAAAATAAGTAAAGATAGTAAAAGGAAGAAATTATGAATAACAGGTGGAAACTATGCATTTTATACGTAATTTCAAGGTCTCATTATCTATGTATTTGCTTATTTATTCAGTTGTCGTGGTGGCGCAGTTTCTGAGAGGTGGGGGAGTGGATGCACGCCTCTCCGTCACTGCAGTAGCCATGAATATTGGCGCGTCCTGCTGCCAGTGTGATTTACATTCAGATGAATATTTAAAAACGAAGCGGCGAGGTGGGGAGGGAAGGGGTTTTGTTCTCCGTCCGCTCGTGATGATTGCATGTTCCGCCGGCGGGAGACTGTTCGTGTATGTTGGGCTGTGCTTGATGTGCTTGCTGGTGTGTGTGTGTGTGTGTGTGTGTGTGTGTGTGTGTGTGTGTGTGTGTGTGTGTGTGTGTGTACTCGTGCCAGGTAAACATGATTTTTTTTTTCTTTATGTTTCCTAAAATTGTCATAATTTCTTTGAGTGCAGTCAGGTATTCAACGCAGTCGTCCCTCTACTAATCATGCAGTTGTGAGCGAGGATACCTGCCTTATAGAGAATAACTATAGGCGCCTCCAGCCTTTGCTTCCTTCTTTCAGTGTGGACGTAACTCTGTTGGCCACGAGGCTGCAGACACCTCACAGATTCAGCCAACCCATTCCAAATTGAGATTGACAGACTGGGAGCTGTTCTTGGTAGTGGAACAATTTTTCTGGTTAATCTACATAAGAAACGAGACTCTTGCCTATTACTTTGTCGATTGATTTTCAGCAGTTAATATTCAGTCTGTTACTTCTTGGGGTGTTAGTCTCGGCACTGGACACACGGGTAAGCCACGGTTCTGAGTTAGGTCAAAACCTCCTCGGTCAGCAAGAGGTGTTGTCAATATTTGTGCCACATAACACAGACCAGGAGATTCAGTCCGTGTGTGTGTCTTGCCGTGGTTTGTTGTTACATGACAGACACTGAAGAACAACCCAGGAAAAGAAATAAATCCCTCGATAATGCTTGCCTCCGCATAATCACACATCAATTCACAGACTTTTCCGTGCGACCAATCATAACTTAATACTGCCTGCCGCTACCCACCAACACGTGCGCGCGTGCAGGTCATAAATCACGAGGTATAAGTGCCATTATTCCCAAGTGTTCGATCGTGCTCATTATTCTTAAGAGACAACGAAACACCAAGGACAAGCCCTCGAGGTCTGTTCATATATTCTGTCTAGACTTTTTGGAATGCGAAGGGCGTTGGGAGTGTGGTGCACCGGGAGTCACTGGTGGGAATAGCTGTTGCTGCTGCTGCTGTTGTCAGTGATGCGCCGAGTATTGATTTCTTAGTCCTGCCAGTTACTGAAGTAAGTTTCACACTCTAACTTCAACTAAAAGCGTTTTTACAAAATATTTCCCTTTGAAATATTCATGAATAAAAGCGAGCTCTTTTCACCATTTTCAAACACTTTTGCAATTGCGTCTGTTTTTTAATCCATACACGTACACCCGCCGACGCTTTGTGCCAATATTTGTACTCCAGAAATGGAGAACAGATGCGATTGTAAAAGACATAAAAGTATTGTAATACAGTTTTCCCCGCGGCTCCTCCCTTCATCAGGCGATGCAGGAAAGATTAATGATTCGAAAGCATTTTTGTCGTGCATGACGCTGCGCAGCTGTCATCGATGTGTCCAGTTTTGAAAGGATGACCGAGGAGACGCTGCACGAATTGTGGTTTTGATGTTTTATCTAAGCCACTCCTATCTATCTTTTAAAGTGTTCCCCTTCAAATCCATATGTAATCTTTTAACGTATTAATGTATTATGAGGCGTTGTTATCGACTATTATTTATTCAGCTGAGTCTTTCTTATTTTATGTGATTGATTTGTATTAGATTTTCGTATTATTAACTATATATTTACCTGCTTATTTATTAACTTATTTTCTATATTTAACATTCGATTTACAGGAAGTGAATGTTCTCTTTTACTTTTCTGTTTGATTAATTTGTGATGGGGCGTGGCAGACTCACCTCCGTAAAGTTGCACACAATCGTTAACTATTTTCTTTCCGTAACATCAAATTCAATTACTGAAAATGAGATGTCTTTTGGTTCCATCCTTTCTGTTTAATTAATTTGTATAAAGGTGAAGCAATATTTTTAGACAACCATTTATCATTTTTTTATTTTCATAACTTTATACACATTTGATAGAGACTCAATCGTCTTTTTACATGGTTACTTTACATTTAATTAATTTATAAGTACGATAAGTGTTTTCATTTCAGGTTCTTTCATATTTTTTTTTTCATCGCACCTTTGTCTTGCCAGTGTACAGGTGATAGATTTTCAGCCAGGTGGTGTTTTTACTGAGTGGTAATGAACACCAGCACGTCATGGCGAGACGCTTCTCTTTAATTGGCGGAGTCTTGCGTAAATGAGTGTTTGAAGTGAAATGAAAGGCAGTTATACCACCCTTACCCTCGATTTTTAACTCTCTCTCTCTCTCTCTCTCTCTCTCTCTCTCTCTCTCTCTCTCTCTCTCTCTCTCTCTCTCTCTCTCTCTCTCTCTCTCATGTACAGTGCCAATGATTTTTTTTTTTTTCGTAATAATGTTTTTTTATATTTTGGCCTATTTATTCTTAATAGTCCATTCACCACCACCACCACCACCCCCACCACCACCACTACTTCCACTGCCAGTAGTCCTTCCACCACAAACATCAATACATCACGACATTCATCACTACAACCATTAACACCACCACCACCACTAATCTTCTACCACCACCACCACCACCACCACCACCATCATCATAACTACAGCCATCAGTATAATTTTCTCCATATTTGCATTCTCTTTCCTTATATTTGATTTCTGTTCGCTCTCTCCTTCACTTTTAGTACTCCACTTCATATCCCTTTCCTTATCCTCTTCCTCCTACTTATCATCTTCTCTCTTAACTTTTTCTATTCTCTCTCCTTCACCAACTTTTCTCCACTTCACGTTCTCCATCTCCTCTTCACGACTGCATTGTATGGAAGGAAAAAGGAGCACGGAGGCGTAAAATAAACCTTAATGAAAGAACTTTACCCACATAACTTCAGAATGAGAGGCGGATGTGGGAGGCGACGATAGACTCTCTCTCTCTCTCTCTCTCTCTCTCTCTCTCTCTCTCTCTCTCTCTCTCTCTCTCTCTCTCTCTCTCTCTCTCTCTCTCTCTCTCTCTCTCTCTCTCTCTCTCTCTCTCAGGACTTCAAGCACTATTACAGTTCTACTACCTCGCTACATTCCCCGCCGCCACCTAATGATTCGCTCGTCTCGCGTCCCTCACCACTACACCTGTCATTATCACACCTGCAGTGCCTCGGTAACAGCGTCAGCCTCAGGTTTCGGGTAGGCAAGGGTAGGCTTGTGGGTGGCTGTGAGTGTGGTGTTACTGTGTGTTGTGTCTTCTTCGTTTTCTTCTTTATCTTTTTCTCATTGTCGTCTCTTTTTTTTTTATTTCTGGTTGTCTCATTATTTCGTCTCATTTGCATTTTTTTTTCTTATTTCTTTCATTTATCGTCATTTTTCTCTCTTGGTTCTTTTTCTTTTCTTATTTCTCTTTCTTTTCTCATATCACTTATCTTGACTGCTCATTTCTCTTCAAGTTCTTTTTCTTATCTTCTGTCTTCTCTCATCTCCTTCCCTTTCACTTTATTTCACCTTGTTTTACTTCATCTAGTCACAATTTGTATCTTTCCTCTCCTCTCTCCTCTTCTCTCTTTTCTCCTTTCTCCTCTCCTCTCCTCTCCTCTCCTCTCATCCTCTCCTCTCCCTATCTGTACAAATTTGTCCCCTTACATACGTGTTATCCTTCCATGGCTGTTTTCTGTGTGTCTTTATGCTTTTATCTTTGTCTCTTTCCTTTTTCTACAGTTGTATTGCTTTCCTTTTTCGAATATGAATGTTTGTATGATTGATTTTTTAACCATATTTTTTGTTGACTCACCGTATTTGCTCCTGTGTGTGTGTGTGTGTGTGTGTGTGTGTGTGTGTGTGTGTGAGAGTGCGGCTGGGTGTGTACGAGTGTGAATAAATTCTCGTAACACAACCATATAACATTTCACTCGGGGGAATTCGCGTGCGTTAAATGCCAGAGAGAGAGAGAGAGAGAGAGAGAGAGAGAGACAGACAGACGCATAAGAAATACAATAGCTCAGTTAGAAAAAAAAAAAAAAAACATCATTCCTGGAAAAAAGCAACGAAAATAAAAACACGCTTCTTTGACCGCGTGAGCCTGAGGGAACGGAGAGAATATCCCAGCTGACCTGATCTGTGCTTTGCCAACCCCTTGTAATGACCTCACCCTTTCCCCTCCTCGTCTCCTCATCCCCGCACACCCGTCCCCTGCTGCGCCACTCCCGTTAGGCAAGAGTTATTAGGTCGTGTACAAATTAGGCGTCTCACGTTTTGCATTGTCAGATGAGTGGATAATTTGGATGAACACTTGTGGAGGTGAAGGAAAGGATGCAGTGATGGAAGTGTTAGGTGGAGGTGATGAGGTGGTAGATGGGGGTTTATGGAAGGTGTTGCCGTCACTGTTTTTGTTGTAGATTCTGTCTGTCTGTCTGTCTGTAAGTTTGTCTGTCTGTCTGTCTGTCCGTCTGTCTGTCTGTCTGTCTGTCTGTCTGTCTGTCTGTCTCTCTCTCTCTCTCTCTCTCTCTCTCTCTCTCTCTCTCTCTCTCTCTCTCTCTCTCTCTCTCTCTCTCTCTCTCTCTCTCACACACACACACACACACACACACACACACACACACACACACACACACACACACACACACACTGTGTGAACTCTTCGCTCAAACCTTTGCTACCAACTCAACTTTGGATGATTCTGGGCATATTCCTCCTACTCCTCCACCCTCTGACTACTTCATCCCTAAAATTAAAATTCTTTATAAAGACGTTTTCCTGGCCCTCTCTGGCCTTGATTCTCGGAAGGCTTACGGTCCGGATGGAGTCCCTCCTGTTGTTCTCAAAAACTGTGCTTCCGAACTCGCTCACTGCCTGGTCAAACTCTTTCATCTGTGTCTCTCTACTTCTATTTATCCTTCTTGCTGGAAGTTTGCTCACATTCAACCTGTCCCTAAAAAAGGTGACCACTCCAATCCTTCTAACTACCGCCCTATAGCTTTGATTTCCTGCCTTTCTAAAGCCTTTGAGTCTATCCTTAATAGGAAGATAATGAGGCATCTATCAGCTCACAACCTTCTCTCTGATTGCCAGTATGGTTTCCGTAAAGGCAGATCTACTGGTGATCTTCTTACTTTCCTAACTGAATCTTGGTCATCCTCTTTTAGGGACTTCGGTGAAACCTTTGCTGTCGGCCTTGACATATCGAAAGCCTTCGATAGAGTCTGGCACAAATCTTTAATTTCTAAACTACCCTCCTACGGATTCTATCCTTCTCTCTGTACCTTCATCTCCAGTTTCCTTTCCGATCGTTCTATTGCTGCTGTAGTAGACGGTCACTGTTCTTCCCTAAAACTATCAACAGTGGTGTTCCACAGGGTTCTGTCCTATCACCCACTCTCTTTCTATTATTCATCAATGATCTCCTAAATCTGACTCAATGCCCTATCCACTCCTATGCTGATGATACCACCCTGCATTATTCAACAGCGTTCAACAGACGCCCAACCCAACAACAATTAAATGACTCAAGGCGAGATGCTATAGGACGCCTAACTTCTGATCTTTCACTTGTTTCTGATTGGGGCAGAGAAAACCTGGTTTTGTTCAATGCCTCAAAAACTCAATTTCTACAACTATCTACTCGACATAACCTTCCAGACAACTATCCTCTCTTCTTCAATAACACTCAACTTCCCTCTCCTCTACATTAAACACACTCGGTCTATCCTTCACTAAAAATCTAAACTGGAAATTTCACATCTCTACTCTTGCTAAATCAGCTTCCAAGAAGTTAGGTGTCCTATGGCGTCTTCGTCCATTTTCTCTCCCTCCCAGCTGCTTGCTCTGTACAAGGGCCTTATCCGCCCGTGTATGGAGTATGGCTCTCATGTCTGGGGGATCCACACACAGCTTTACTAAACAAGGTGGAATCTAAAGCTTTTCGTCTTATCAACTCTTCTCCTCTAACTGACTGTCTTGATTCTTTAAGTCACCGCCGCAATGTTGCATCTTTATCTGTCTTCTACCGCTGTTTTCATGCTGTCTGCTCTTCTGAACTTGCTAACTGCATGCCTTCCCCCCTCCTGCGGCCTCGCTGCACAAGACTCTCTACTTCTTCTCATCCCTATTCTGTCCATCTTCCTAATGCAAGAGTTAACCAGTATCTTCACTCCTTCATTCCCTACACTGGTAAACTCTGGAACTCTCTACCTGTGTCTGTATTTCCACCTGCCTATGACTTAAACTCTTTCAAAAGAGGAGTGTCAAGACACCTCTTACGTTAACTGGACCCTCCTTTTAGATTTTTTGTTTTTTCTCTACTTTCCTCTTAACAGGGCCTGGCAACCAGCGGGATTTTTTTTTTCACTTTGTTTTCCCTTGGCCAGTGCCCTTGTAATGTAAAAAAAAAAAAAAAAAAAAAACACACACACACGTTCCTCAGATATTTCTTCCATAATGTTTATACAATACCATTTATCATACACTATACTCTTTTCGTTTATTTACTTTTGTCGTAATGGTGTTTTGAATTCGTTATTTTCTTTTTCCTACCTTTTCCTCTGTCTATATATATATATATATATATATATATATATATATATATATATATATATATATATATATATATATATATATATATATATATATATATATATATATATATATATATATATATATATATATATATATATATATATATATATATATATTTAATTATATTTATATGTATTAGTATTCTCTTTTTTATTCTCGTATCGGCGCTCTGCCAGCCGTGTCCAGCTCATGCGTGTTTACTCTGCTTCCCGGAAAGGTATTCACGTATTTATTTATTTTTTTTTTTTATTTAGCGTAGTATATTCTGTGTTTTGAAATTCAACATGTAGAAAAAGAATATGAGAAGTAATGTTGTGCTCTCTCTCTCTCTCTCTCTCTCTCTCTCTCTCTCTCTCTCTCTCTCTCTCTCTCTCTCTCTCTCTCTCTCTCTCTCTCTCTCTCTGTGTGTGTGTGTGTGTGTGTGTGTGTGTGTTGTGAGAGAGATAGGGTGTGCGATTGAATGGTCAGCTGTGTGAAGGTGCGCGTAACATTTCACATTAAGCACTAAGACACTTGGATATTCTAGTGTAATTTCCATGTATTGCCATTACTCTCCCCCCACGAAAGGTAAGTGGCGCCATCTGTCAAGGAGAAAACACACTACTGGTTCCATTAGTCTGAATTTTTAAAGAACTCACTACCACGGGTGACTCTTGGGAACTATACGTACTTGCCTCTGAAACTTACTTGGCCTACTTATTATACTCTAGTTCATTATCGTTATCTTTCTTTTATAAGGGAAAATGGGAGAAGCAGTATATGAAGCATTCTATTTCATGTTTTTCTCACTTTTGCTTCCTTGACCCTTACAGATGCACTAAAAATTATACTCAGACAAGGGACAGTGTACAATCAGGCCCGTGACAAAGACCAAGGCACAGTGAGAGGCAGGAGTTAGACTTGGCGAGGGTCGATGGTGGGTGGGTGGAGGGAGTGAAGCATAGGACACGATGAGTTAAGTCGAGGCAGACAGCGCTTCGGAGAGGAATAGTCAGTTGTTCGGCGAGGTGTTGTGTAATGGGAGGAGGAGGAGGAGGAGGAGGAGGAGGAGGAGGAGGAGGAGGAGGAGGAGGGGGAGGAGGTGGTGATGGTGGAGGAGGAGGTCGTTGAAGTGACTGGGTCAAGGCTGCGCTTCTCCTTCAGCACCAACAAGCAGCGAGTTCACTCCAGCTTCATGCAATCAATTGTAGGCTCTCTCTCTCTCTCTCTCTCTCTCTCTCTCTCTCTCTCTCTCTCTCTGTGGAAAAAAATATTCACACTGCTATCAGTATATTCGTAATTCGCTCATTACCATTCGTTTCCTAATACCGTGTTCATTTGTTGCATGGTTAGTATTCATATACTTTTTAATTGCATCACATTATAGCCTGGCGCTGATCCTTTAATTATTACAGTAATTGTAGTTGTATTTAACGCATTTTGTGTTCACCAGTTTTGTTATGGCGCACGCATAATCATATATTTTTTAAACGAATGTGTATAACTTCGCTAAACACTGTTCGTCTGCACTCCTGCCCATAAAGAGGCGGGCCATTATCTCCGCGGGGCTTTGTGTAGCTGGCTTGAAAAAAAAAGGTAGGAATGCAGTAAACTTCACTTGCTCCGCTATTCAGTTCAGCTTTTGTTCTTCTGACCTTTTTTTTTCCTCAAAGCTTCATGTACAGAAAGTGAAGGAGCGAGAGAAAGAAAGAAAAAGAGAGTAAGGGAGTTTATTCATTGTGTTTTGCAGTCTCATTTGTGGCCTGTAATCTGATTTGCGTTTGAGGTGAAGTAAACTCGTTCTCCTTGTGGTGATAAAAGTCGAGCATGTGCGGCAAATTAGCCCTCTCGTCTTTTCAGGGACTGTTGTGGTTCTTGTAATGAATGCTGTGTTTACCTGTCCTCCACCTGAGCTTTACGTACTTGAAATCCCAGCCATGAAAGAAAAAAAAAACACCGATAAACGCGTAGTTTCTTTAAGTCTGACTGGTGATTAAGCATTTGAAGACGCAATAAACCTTTTTTGTGCGCTTGAGCAGATTATCATGAGTGTAGCTTTCGTGCCTCCCATTCTCTCACATCGCCGCGTGACGTAATCATGGTGATTTGTGGCTGGGGTCAATACAGTGCCAGGGTGTACTGGAGGTCAGGCAGCGCGGAAGAGGAAGCACTGAATTCCTTGTACCGCTATCAATGTAACTTAAATAAATGATCTTATTGTCTTGGCGTTTTGTGTCCTCGGCTTCTAATAAACAGCAGTGCTTTTTGTGTTCGTAGTGTTTCTTGGGTCGTTTGTTTCGGGGTTAAGGAGAAGCAGCGTCAGCAGAACCTGAGCGTTGCCGCTGCTAGGACGAGGCTGTGGCTGATTTGCTGCCTCGAAGTTTGAGCTCAGCACTGCAGGGGCTTGTGAACGACCTCGCTAAAAGGAAGTTATCAGAGGCTTCAGGGCGACAACTTGTGAGGGGTCGCATCATCTGCGGATGGTTATGGGAACGGCCAGAGAGGAACGAGGAAGATGAAAAAAAGGTGGATGGTGGCGGTGAAAATATATTGTGGACCTTCGGTCTACCTGACAACCGCCAGAGACCCTCCTTTCGTACCTTTGATTTCCCCAGAGGCGAGGAAGGCGCGACTGGTGGCGATTGCGAAGGATCCTGAAAAGCCACTGTCAACTGGCCTCAAAAGTTGGAAGTTTATTGTCGAGGCAGGAGCCTGTTTAATCTCCGATGCTGAGTGAGTTTAGCAGAATAAAGGGCGTTGGAAGTTTTTTCCCGAAGGAAAATTAAAGTCTTTACAGTCTTTCGTATTTGTCTAAGAAGCGGAAGTCAATTTTTATAGTCCTGAAATTACACATTTCTCTATTTTTTTTACCGACGTGAACATTTGTTAGGGAGAGGCTGTATGCGGAAAGAGCACTCCAAAAATGAGGTTAAAAGATTATCATTAGGAAAGCAACTTTGGCAGTTTCTCGGGGAGCCTGAAATCAGCAGAAGATCAAGGGAAAAAGTTGAGAGAAACTCGCAATAAGCTTCTTAGTGTAAAATTTTGAGGCTGGAAACGTGAGGGAGAGCCAAAGCTGCAGTGGTTGCCCTACCCTCTCTAATAATGAGGATAGCGAGGCAATGACTGCCTAATATTGTTGTTGCTGCCAGGAATGAAAGAAAATTATTAGTGTGGGTGCATGTGTGGGTGGATTTGCGTGCTGCCCTTCATAGACATTCCTCAAAGTGACGGTCGATGTATCAGCAAAAATAGTAATGGCCTCCGGGAATACATCTCCAGGATCCATAGTGTTACCTTATTTACGTAAACGTCCTGCAAAGGATGTTTTTGTGTCGTAAAATATTTATTGACGTGTTGTCTCTCCCATTTTTTATACAAGTCCTCGCTGTTGCCTGGAGCTGTGGTGCTGTGTCATGCTGCATGCTGTGATGGGAGGCCAGTGGAGTATTGCAGCCTTGCGTTGTGTTGCGGCCCGTGTGTTGTGTGTTGTTATCTTGATGTTCCGCGCCGCCATCTACCAGTCCATTAGGATGTTCTGCGCCTGCTTTGTGCCGTTCTGGTATACACACCGTGTTGCGCCGAGCAAAGTTGAGCAATAAATCGCTGTTCACGGTCTTCCTCCTCGGAACGGCTCGCACACGCTAGCAAACTTTTGGCAACGATATTTCCTGCTTCCTGGAGCGCCCTGAACCCGTGAAGCTCAGCACAACGCGGAGCCAAACAAATTCAACTGAAAGTCCACCAACAAGCCTTGTCACCAACGTACCTCAGGAAGGGAACGTTGAGCCCAATAGCTTTTGCTTGTCGTTCGTTCCTCCTGTGCCTGGGGGAGTATCGAGGCGTCCTTACCTGCCACACACCCTCCAGGCACCACAACCAGACACACCGCTCTTCTCCACGATGTCTCCCTGTTCCAGTCCTTTGTAATCGTAATTGGACAAGGAAAAAGAGTGGGAAGAACTGCAATATTCAGAACGTGTACCGTTTTTTTCATGAAGAGATGTAATGGAATATTATCATTAGTCAATAACAATACAAAGGGTGTGCAACAAGAAGACACTTAAAAGTTTAATGAAATACGTACGTGTAATAAAAATCAACAGCTCCAGGAAACAAAAAAAGTGCAGCAGAAAATTGCGCCCTTGGTACTTTCAGGAATAGAGTTTCATAATACGTGAGAGTAGAGGAGAGTTATGCGAGGAGTGGATGGGCGTGAGGGAGGTGGTAGGGAGGGAAGAGAGGAGAGAGGAGATGGAGTGCTGCACAAAAGTAGACATAACAGTATATTCAGCCACGGAAAGAGGTCATGTGTGTGTGTGTGTGTGTGTGTGTGTGTGTGTGTGTGTGTGTGTGTGTGTGTGTGTGTGTGTGTGTGTGTGTATGTGTGTGTGTGGATGGGTGACACATTGCAAACATAAACATAGCATCCAGGATTTATAAGTGAAGGGCAGAAATGAAAAGAGAAAGCATTGCAAGCAGTAGTGTGTGTGAATGTATGTATTTCAGTGTGGGAAGGGTAAAACATTACATACAAAAACACACCATTAAGTATTTTTAAACGAGAACAGGGAAAAAGCGATATTCCACAGGCCATAGATTCTGAAAAAAAAAAACTGCTATAGAGACAAAGAGAAAGTTAGAGGCAGTATCACATCACCTAAATTCGTCACCATGTTAGAGAGAAAAAAAAAAAACTAAATATTCCTGTCCTATCTTGACTCTAGGTGATCTAAAGACTGTGTTCAAAATATTTAGTGTGAGATTGAGCTGGTTTCTAAAGCGTATACAGTGTTGTGAAAATGTTAAGAGGATTTCAGAGGTGAGAGAGAACGCAGGAAAGGTAAAAAAAGGCTTAGCTCTCCCTCCTTGCTCAGTGTTTTGTGCATCTCCGAGGCAACATTTTGCTACGGAAAAGACTGTCTAGCGGCTTAGTTGTAATGTGGGATTGTGTAACGGATGTCATTTGGGAGACTGAGAGGTTAGATATCACGTGAACTGCAACTCTCTCTCTCTCTCTCTCTCTCTCTCTCTCTCTCTCTCTCTCTCTCTCTCTCTCTCTCTCTCTCTCTCTCTCTCTCTCTCTCTCGCTCGCTCGCTCGCTCTAACTCTCATTAACTAGATTGCAGTATATTACGAGCCATATTAAAGTGACGCTTATTCTGGTTTACTAGCTTTTGAGGAAAATGTCACGGTGAATTAAGTGATTGTGGCTACTGTTTTTTTTTTTTTTTATTTATACCATGTGGGCTTTTCACGGGAATTCCTGGGCTAAAGGGGATACTTTTTGGGGTACCTCATATCTCAAAGCCCACCCGCTAGGAAACCGTTGCCCCGAGTGAGGAAGCCCAACCTACATTTGGTACTTTTGTTATTGTTATTACTACTACTACTACTACTACTACTACTACTACTACTACTACTACTACTACTACTACTACTACTACTACTACTACTACTACTACTACTACTACTACTACTACTACTACTACTACTACTACTAATACTACTACTACTAATAATAATAATAATAATAATAATAATAATAATAATAATAATAATAATAATAATAATAATAATAATAATAATAATAATAATAATAATAATAATAATAATAATAATAATAATGAAAATAATAATAATAATAATAATAATAATAATAATAATAATAATAATAATAATAATAATAATAATAATAACAATAATAATAGCAATAAAAATTCTAACAACACCCCAGCTGGTCATTTCGTTGATAATACTCCCGCAGTGTTGTCACCATTGTAATAACTTGACATACATACACACACACACAAAAAAAAAAGAAGCTCATTTGACGTGCAGAATGAAGGCGTGATTAGTAACAGTAGGGCTGATTGGTCACGTTTGTCCTGCGCGGGGCCTCTGCTGGGGACGAGGGCGAGGGCTGGGGGCGTGTACAGACTCAATGGCAAAACTGCTCAACTGTAGAGTGGATGTTGTGTTATATCCTTCCATTGCTGCACGATGTTTGTGTTCGTAGTCAATATTTTTTTTTTTTGTACCGCTGTTAATTGAGTTATGTGGTTAGGAAAAGGTTAAATTACATCTCCAGTTCCTTTCTTTTTCCTTTTAGTTATTTTGTTTTTTTGTATTATATTGTTTTTTTGTTGTTGTTGTTCTCCCTCTCTTCCTTCTTTTCCCTCTTCTTCTTTCGCTCTTCTTTTCCTTCTCCTCCTTTCTTTTTCACCTCCTCCTCCTCCTCCTCCTATTCCTCCTCCTCCTCTTATTCCTCCTCCTCCTCTTATTCCTCCTCCTCCTCCTCCTCCTCCTCCTCCTCCTACTACTACTACTACTACTACTACTGCTGCTGCTGCTGCTACTACTACTACTTCTACCAATTCCACCGGTGCTACCACTAGGAGAGATGGAAAGGAGGAGAGATATTGATCAGTTCTCCCTATGGTGCCGTCACGCCCGTCATCTGAATTACTGCGCTGGCTTGGTGGGAGGAAGAGGAGTACGAGTAAGACGAAGAGGAAGAGGAGAAGGATCGGTTGTTGGGGTAGAAAGAAGAGGAGGAGAAAAAGGAGAAGAGATTAAGAAGACATTAAGAACAAGAAGAAAAAAAAAGAAGTAGAAGGAAGAGGAACAAGAAGAGTAGGAGGAGAAGCAGAAGGAAGAAGAGAAGGAGGAGGAGGAAGTGTTGGTGATGGTGAATGATTAGAAATAGAAGACGAGGGAAATTAAATATACTTATGCAGGTGGAGGAGGAAGAAGAGGAAGAGGAAGAGGAAGAAGAGCAAGTGTAAGACGTAGAAGAGGATCAGGAGAAGGGAAAATAGACCTAAGGATGGTAATATAGAGAAGAAGCTTGAAGAGATGGAGGAGGAGGAGGAGGAGGAGGCGGAGGCAGATAATTAGACATCAGGAGCATTAATTAGGCCTATATGGAATACTGAGAAGTGGGAAGTCAATGAGAGAAAGAGAAGGTAAAGTATTGATTGCTCTATACATACACAAATACTCACTTCCCTTTCTTACTCTTTTTTTTTTTTTTCTCTCTCTCACAGACAACACCCCCCTACAAAATATATACAGCAAAGGGTTTATGTAGATTAAATTACAATACATGGTTTTCAGTTCCTTCTCCAACACTTTCTGATCGCAAAGAGAAAGTCGATAAGCACTTTTTGTTCCATTTTTTTTGTGTGGTCTCGTGATTTGGCAGATGAAAGATGTTGAAAAGTTGATGCAAAATAGAAGAGTCATTTGTCTTAATATATGGTGTCGGGAGATAAGGAAGAAGAAGGAGAATGAGGAGGAGGAGGAGGAGGAGGAGGAGAAGGAGGAGGAGGGAGGAGGGAGAGAGGAGAAGGAGAAGCTAGAGAAAAAAAATAGTAAAAGAAGTTAGAAAAGATGGAAAGTGAAGTGAAAGAAAGAGGCTACGGCACACCAGAGAGAGAGAGAGAGAGAGAGAGAGAGACTGAGAGAGACTGAGACTGACAGAAAGATATACGACCCAGACTTGCGAGTGTATTGATAGTCAGGAAATGGGAAATGAATAGAGCCTCGTTTTTCGCGGACTGTGCTAGAGAGGAAGGTGTTTTGTACGCTTGGAGAGGATCAATAAGAGGCAGTAGGGTGTTGATGGGCGCAACTAGTAAGGGTCCTTATACCCCTTGAGGACCTGAAGTGCCATGTGAGGTCTTTCTGTGCGGCGCGAACCATTGCCATCTCGTAGTTGAAGTGGCGATAACAGGAGGAAGGAATAGGAAGAGGAGGAGGAGAAGGAAGAAGAGCTTGTTATCCTCTCTTTGTCCACATGTCATCCGCCTCTCACGGCATCGACCTAAACTACAGCAAAAGTAAACATTGTTAGTTGTCTGTCGCCTGGGAGAGAGTTGGGTTAGTGTTAGTCTTCCCCCGTCCTTCGTCTCTCTCGTCCTCGTCTCCATCCTCCTCTTTCTCTTCTCTCTCTCTCTCTCTCTCTCTCTCTCTCTCTCTCTCTCTCTCTCTCTCTCTCTCTCTCTCTCTCTCTCTCTCTCTCTCTCTCTCTCTCTCTCTCTCTCTCTCTCTCTCTCTTTCTTCTTCATTGCTGGTTTTCTTCCTTCTCACTCTCCTCCATGTCTTATTTATCCTCCGAGTCGAAATTTCATACATTCGAAAAGTTAAAAAAGTCAAAATTTTCCCGAACAAGGATTCTCTTTGGGGAAATTATTTTCGTTTTCTTTTTCTTGTTTTCTTTTTTTCAAGTTTACGGATTGCTGACACTGGGATTGTGAGTTTGCCCTCTGTCAGAATCAGCAGTCAAAACACACACACACACACACACACACACACACACACACACACACACACACACACACACAGTAAAACGTGGGAATTTTCGTTCTTTGACGTCAGTTTCATGAACATTGCGGCCTTGGGCTATAGATATTTTTGTTTTTTAGTGGATCAGGAATGGGAGCAAATAGTGTTTAGCTCCACATCAACTCAATACCAGAAGCAGTATGCCTCGCTGACCCTTTCCCAACTTTACCTAACCTTAATCCCTTCAGTTCCATGATACGTTTTCATGTCTATTCTGC
Organism: Portunus trituberculatus; assembly: GCF_017591435.1. Taxonomy (NCBI): domain Eukaryota; kingdom Metazoa; phylum Arthropoda; class Malacostraca; order Decapoda; family Portunidae; genus Portunus; species Portunus trituberculatus. Next base: position 16,645,561 of record NC_059272.1, on the reverse strand, counting down.
TTGTTATTTGGTTATTTTATACAGCTTCACAAACTCATGTAGGGATTAGAATAGTGAAGACTCTGTGCATTAATCTTCTGACTTTCGTAGACACTTCCTAATGTAAATAGAATTGTCCATTCAAACCAAATATTCATGATGAAAATGCATGCCAGTACTGAAGGGGTTGACCTAATAACGCATATCATAACTTAACTATCTAACCCAACTCAATCTAACCTAACCTAATCCAGTCTAACTTAACATAACTTATTCTAACCAAACCTGACATTGCCTAACCTGACATAACCAAGATTACTTATCCTAATCAAATCTAACCTAACCTAACTTAACGACCTAAATTATTAACCGTGACACAATCTGAAGGGAGAAGCATTATCGATTTAGGGGATATGATTAATCCTTTTACTGGTGATATTATCTTTCGCTAACCTCACTAACACGTTGGAAATTGTTTGGAAGGAGAGGAAAGAAAGAAGACAAGATTAGTTTTTGTCTTTTAATGGTATGAAAATATTGACGAAACCTTCTCTCCTTCAATGCTATGACGCGTTTCCATATTCATCTTCCTTACTATTTGGCGACTTTATACATCTTAGGAAGCTTATGTTGGGAATGAATTACTGAAGACTCTAGCCATTATACCTCTGACCTCCATAAACCATTCCTAATATAAAGTCGTCTAATGATATCGAAAACACATGGTAAAAATGAGTCTTAGTACTGAAGGGGTTAACGGTGTCAAAAAGTTATAGGTAGGAAGTGAAGGGGAAAAGTTTGCCTATTAGTGACAAAGTTAATGTGCCAATTTGTCACCTCAATGTAAATACTTGCCATACACACTAAAGGGTATAATAAAAAGAAAAAAAATATTCCGAGGCAATACACATATCCAATCTGAATAATGTCATGTAAATATGAATATGATAAAAAAAAAGTCAAATATTCCTGCCATATGTACATGTTTCATATGTTCAATGTTTATTCATGTAAAAAAAGAGGGAGAGGAAAAAAAGGAAAAATGGCCAATCATATATTTACATTATTTTTGCGCGTGACATTATTTCCACTCTTTTTTACGGATTCCAGTCATAAAGAGAGAGAGAGAGAGAGAGAGAGAGAGAGAGAGAGAGAGAGAGAGAGAGAGAGAGAGAGAGAGACAGATAGACAGACAGAGAGAATGAATATGAGAAAAAAATAGAAATAAAAAAAAACACCAAACATTACAGAACCAACACTCACTGCAGCTGAGTTCACCAGTAATTACCTCTCGCTGTTTATCCTCACCTTACTTTATTGTTCCCATCCATTAGTGAGACATAATTGCTCGCATACAGGCGTGATGGAAGGATTGCACTTCGAATACGCGCTGCGCCTTCAAGTGTTTGCTGTTGCCGCGCTGGAGTGTTGTTTGCGCCTGAGTGCTTTAATATTGCCTCCGTGTGGTGGTGGTGGTGGTGGTGGTGGTGGTGGTGAGGGTCGCGGGATGTGCGTATCATTGTGTTTCAGCATGTCAAGAGCAGCTTCTCGTCTAATGGGTCAGGCAGACTTGGTACATGAGTGGCAGTGACTTTATTTATGTATGTATGTTTGTTGTAAGAGAGGCGCTGGTTAAGGAAGAACGAAGTTAATCCACCACTTTCGAAAGATGTCCCCAAAGGATCAGTCAAATTTGGAGGATAAATGGCTTGAAATCTCCGGCACGTATTTCTTGGCCTGTCAGGAAAAGCAAATGGGAACAAAACTAACATCGTCATTAATTTCAATCATGAAGCTTTGAAAGATAGGTTATATTTATGAATATTTACATGTATAGATACATACGTACATGCAGTTTAAATACAGATAGGCACATGTACAGATATCCAGCAAGATACAAACAGGTAGAGATACAAGCAGTCGTACAAAAAGATACACATCACGGCAAGAGAAAACAGACCACGGGAAGGTATCAATCAAATCATTCTGTCGTGTGCTCGCTTTCTCGCATTTCTGTTATGAAACACCCACTCATTCACTCACTGGCTCACGCTCATTCATTCATTTCCTTGATTAAACACACACACACACACACACACACACACACACACACACACACACACACACACACACACTTCCAAATCCCATACATCCTCCCTTCTTTACCCTCTCAATTCTTCCCTATCTCTCTAACTCATTCACTCATTCTTTCCCTCTGGCCTTGTTTCCATCCCTCCAGCGCTCACTCACTTATCCATTTACTCAGTCACTCCTTCACATCCTCTCTAACTCACCCTGACTCCCTGACTCACACACACACACTCACCCCCAACGCACTCGCCAATCTAAATCTCTCGAGTGCAGTTTAGTTTCTGTTTACTGGGACTTTTCATATTTGTATCCCCGTTGAACCTGATGCTGCTCCCTGTGACCTCAGTAGGTAGTGTGACCTCTGGGAATAATCCTGCGACACTATTACCTGCAGTTCTGAGTTGGCTAATGTGGAGCTCGCTGGCACTCAACTATTAATTAAATGACAGTACGGCTTAACAACTGTTTACGCCCTGCTGTGATGGCCACTGGCGTAACAAGTATGACTATGATGTAAAGTGCTTTATGACCAGTGCGTGCTTTCTTCTCCTCATGTTACTGTTATTGTCCTGCTGCTGTTGTAGATCGTGGTGGTCGTGAAGTGGTCAGTCGTTGTTGTTGTTGCTGTCTCTTGCATTCATCTTAGCAGCTTCAGTAAGTTTAGCAAGAATGAAGTGTGGTTGTCAATAGAGGGAGAGAAACAGGGGAGAGAATGGGGAGGTGTAGAAGATATAGAGGAAGAAAGGGAATGTGTAAGTTACCTGTTAGTTAAAGAGAGACTCGCGTTTACTCTCTCTCTCTCTCTCTCTCTCTCTCTCTCTCTCTCTCTCTCTCTCTCTCTCTCTTGATCATGAATACGAAAAGAAATGCAAAGCGATTATGAAAATGTGTTTGCGGCAGACAGGTGTGGCGCACGCAAGGCTCCGGGAAGACTTAGTTCAGGTATTCCGCGGTGTGTCTCGCTCTGGGCTGACAGGAATGCTCTGGGGTCACGTGAGCTTGCCTGTGCCTTTTCCAGCTGCTGACTTGAATACCACCCGCGCGGCATGACGAATGGAGGCGTAACGTGAAGGCTGCCGCGCCCCACCGTGAGGAAAACTGTCAGTTGCGGAAGGAAAGTTGATGAAAAATTATCTGCTTCCTTCTCCCGCGCGTTAGCATTCATGGGGATTCTTTTCTTCTTTTTCTTTTTTTTTTTTTATGAGCTGTGACGTGGTGATAAAATACATGAAACGCAGCACTCACAGGCCATACATACTGACGATTTCCGGAAGGTGAACGTGTCCATCATCTGCAGGGTAATATGCGAAGGGTACGAGTCAATCCGTTCCTCACGTACAGCGGCGCCTCGCGGAAAGGTGAATGTGTCGAGGAGCGGTGATAAACAATCCATCGGCTGCCATGACCTGGAGTGAAGCCCCGTGACGCCTCCCTCTGACTCAGCTCTGCTACGTATCCTACTCATGAAGGGATCTTGCAGCGAGACGGACACCCACCTCCTCCTCCCCACAACTCTGATATCTTGCCTGTGTAATCCATTCATGCTTGTAACTACACATACATTCTTCACGCAAAATTTAAAATCGAAAAAAAAAGAGAAAAGTAGACTATGACTTCTTTACCATCCTTGGATTCACCTTCTAATTATTTTCTATTCAACTTGTTTGGGGACTAGCACCTCAGTGGGCCTTTTTTTTTATCAGTTTTGTTAACCTTGGCCGGTCTTTCTTCTTACATGAAAAAAAAAATATTCAGAAACATAAGCCTTGCTAACATTTTTATACATGATTCTGCAGTGAAGCGAGTGTCTCTTACCATCTAGAGTCTAATCCCTGTGTTCACCAAGAAAGGAAAATATGATATACTCTTTTTCTTCTTTGTATTTTTCTTTTTTATTTGTGAAAGTAGACCCAAAAACTCCCAAAAGGCAGGAGCTTTTCACCTTCCGTCGCGTCAAGAATTAAAGTTTTCTCGAAGGCCAGAAAGTCGAAAATATCACGTCAGCAAACTTCCCAAAAAGGGGCGACAACTTTCCAGGGTGATTTAGCCCCATGTGTGAGACCTTTCCCTGGGAACTACTTGCCTCTTGTCAGGTCTGTGGGAGCGGAACTGCCCAAAGGAGTGAAGGACTGGGGCTTTCTATAGTGGCCTGATGAAGTTCCCGGAAAGGCACGGGTGGTGGAAATCTTGAGTTGTTTTCTCTTGGTGTGATGTAACTGAAGAGTGTTACGCGTCAGATTAAGTGTTATTACTAAAATTGAGTTCTAACTGACCAAATGAATCTTGTTTTGGTCTTTGTTATCATTTTCTTCCTTAGTATCTCAGCTATGTTATGTAGTAGACAGTTTTACCGCTAAAATCAATATATTACGAACTAAATGATCCATATATTTGTCACGCTTCAGGTGTTGGAAGGGGATAATTTATATGTAACATTTTTTTTATATAGAATTGCCTAAGAAATGGTACATTATGCGGTGTTACGATCTTAATTTGCTGCGTAACCGGAAATCTGGTTATGGATTAAAGGGAAGGTGTTACGGTGCTGCTGTCAAGGGTGCAGATGTGACTGGGGACACTCTGGTTCTTGGTGTCCCGGCATGATGAAGCGTTACGGGCGTGCGCTTGTTAACAGTCCTATAAATTTCGAGAGGCGAAGAGTTGGTGCAATGCGGACAAGACTGCCAAAGTTTGCGTTCATTATTTTTGGGAAAGTTTTCATCGTGGCATCTTCATCTTTGTCCTTTGTTGCGTTGTAAGTGAAGCGAAACGAGCAAAAGAGAGAGAGAGAGAGAGAGAGAGAGAGAGAGAGAGAGAGAGAGAGAGAGAGAGAGAGAGAGAGAGAGAGAGAGAGAGAGAGAGAATGTCTGGGTTTGATAGAATACCGGATGCCAACAAAATACCTTAGCCTTTTTATTCTTTTTTTTTTCCTTTTTTTTTTTTTTACGTGGAAATGTAAAGGTTGGCTGTGCGTGAGACATTTTCAAGCTGAGTATGGATTATCATCTTTTTTTCTTTTGTCTCATGGATTTCAAACTGACTGACTGACTTAAACTTTCATTGTGGCAATTTTTTTACAATCCAGCTTGAAATTATGTTGTCCATGTTCTCTCTCTCTCTCTCTCTCTCTCTCTCTCTCTCTCTCTCTCTCTCTCTCTCTCTCTCTCTCTCTCTCTCTCTCTCTCTCTCTCTCTCCTGGTTCCCGCCGCCAATGACTTTTCGCTTTCCTCTTCAAATAGCCGTGAACAGGAAAGGTTCAGCTCCCGGGAGACAGAAAGAAGATAAAAGGAAGTGCTAAAAAACAGGCGATGTGACTCCCTCCTTCCCTAGTGAGTCTGAGTGATTAGACGCTTGCAAGGACAAAGGCTCATTCCGGGACTCCAGTCAGGCCTCGTCACTCGCGTCCGCTTCCGCCCAGGTAACGAATCCTAATTAACAGATCAGTTAGTCTGCGAACACAATGCAAAGTTACCTGGCAAGAGAGAGAGAGAGAGAGAGAGAGAGAGAGAGAGAGAGAGAGAGAGAGAGAGATGGGAGTGGGGGAGAAGAGAAACAGGCAGGCAGGTAATCAAGCAGACAGAAACACAAACAAACAAGCAAGGAAGCAATCAAAAAATATACTCAATAAAAAAACATAATTGAGCAAAATATAAATAAAAAGCGCGTTCAAACATATAAATAAACAAACACATACCAACAGGCAGAAAGATGAAGGTACACAGATATACAAACACTCATAACATACAGACAGGCAGACAGACAGATAAGAGTAGACAACAGACAAGGAAATAGAAATGCACATTCTTAACGGTATAGAAACTCACAGACAGACAGAAAGATAGACAGACAGACGGACAAAGGCGGAAAGGGCTCGTGCATTAGGTGGCTCAGTCTAAAGAAGAGTGCGAAAGACAAAGTGAGCGAGTGTCTTTGTGATTCAGTCGCAGTAGGTTTTATCTGGCTAGGAAAGAATAGCTAAGTAAGCCATTGAAGCAGTCGAGTGATCCTGTTTGCCTGCAATTAACACAGGTGCCACTGGGAGTCTCCGAGCTGATGAAGTTTGCCTTTTTTTTGCCTGCCTTCAGAAATGAGCTTTGATGGTCAGAGATAACGCGGCGTGTTTGAGGAAGGAGTGAGGGAGAGGAGAAGAGTGTCGCAGCTGGGAGGGAGAGAGGGAGGGACGCTGCGTAATGGGGCGAAGACAGAGAAGTGAAGGGAGAGAGTGTGCGTGAGAGAAGGAAAAGGAAAATAGATGATGAAAGGAAGAATCAGTATTGAGGGAATGGAGGGCAAAAGAGAAAAGGAAAGATAGATAGGCCTTGAGGGAGTGCGTGTTTGAAGGAAAAAAAATGCATCATGGAGAGAGAGGAATGAGAAGAGAGAATGAAAGGGGAGGGAAATGAAAGAAAGAGTAATGATTCAAGGATGGAAAGTGGAAGAAGGATGCAGAGAGGGAGAGAGAAGAGGAAGGTTTTTTTTTTTTTTAAAGAGAAGAGGAAGGTTGATAGGATTTGAAAGAGGGAGCAAGTCTTCGAAGGAGAGAGGAAGATATAAGCTAAGGAAGAGGAGGGTATAGGATATCAAGGAAAGAGAAGTGTTATTGAGAGGAGGAGATCATGAAGCAATGAGAGGGAGAAAAGAAAGAAGGAAAAAATAGGACAAGAAGAAAGAAGATGGTGTAGGCGTGTCTGAAGGAGGAACTGAAGGAGGAAAAAAGTAGTTTCAGTACGGTGTCTTCATCCTGTCTAGTCTTTTGCAGGCTCGTTTCGCTTCCTTTGTCCGTGTGAATGTCTCTTTTATTACGTCAGTTACTTCTGTTCTCAAAGCAGGGAGTCTATTCCCTCTGCGCGTGAGTGCATCGTAGCAGCGTTTTTATATTTGAAGCAGGAGTGCATGTGATGAAAGACGGAGTGGTGGTACCCGTGATAACTCCTGCCCTCGTCACTCTCAAGCCGTCTTGCTTTACTCTTCTTGTTTTTATGGCGTAGATTGAGCTAAGAAATGAGCAGCAGTGTGGGGAGCGAAGTTATCCCATTCTTCCTTAGCCTTTCATCGCGCGCGCACACACACACACACACACACACACACACACACACACACACACACACACACACACACATTGATAACAGACCACTTACCCTTGACAAGAAACCAATCACTTAAAAAACTAAACCATCTTCCATATAATTTTTTTATGTTTTTCATGAAAGTCAAAAACAATAAAAGAAGATAAGATTTAAAAATACGCACATGCATATACATACGTACATTCACTCCTGTATAAACCCACTGCTTGCATTCCTTGTCTATTCCGGACGGCCTTGAACTTTCAGCAAAACAAATATTTTTCCTTCCATTCCTTCTAGTTCTATCTCAGTACACAAACCCACACACATCCCTCCCCCATCTCCCAAACACACACACACACACACACACACACACACACACACACACACACACACACACACACACACACACACACACACACACACACACACACACACACACACACACATTGTTTATTATTCTCGTTCTCTTAACTCTGCGGTGAAGCGTTTCTCTCTTATTGTTCCGGGATGAAGAACGACACCGCTTGGGGAACATCCCGACGGAGACTCCCTCGGCGGACCCGACAATGAGCGGCGAGAGTAACGAGAGAGATGAATCCAAACTCATAAGCGTGGCGATAAATACACAAACGCGGCGTGCTTACTCCCGACGAGACGATCCTCTTGTTGATGAGAGAGAGAGTGAGAGAGTAGGATAGTGGGAGAGGGAGAGCAGGATCAGGATTAGTGTGAATGTGTGTTTATAAGCTTTCGTGTATTGTATGTTTATCGTGTATTTTTATGTATATTTGTGCCATGTCAGTGTGTAATGGTTATGAAATGGTTACCCATGCAACGAGAGGGCCACCTTTACTTTAAGAACCATAACTTTGCTCTACCAGTTTGTGCACTCTCTTTACGCCTTGTAAGAGAGAGAGAGAGAGAGAGAGAGAGAGAGAGAGAGAGAGAGAAAGAAAAGAGAGGGAAAGCATAGGAAAGTAACAAAGTGATAAAAGTATTGAGGTGAAAGAGGAAGGAAGAATTGAAAGGGAAGCGTCCATACAAAAAAAATCTTACAAGTGTTCAAAAAATAACGGGAAAAGAACTCCAATCTATTGACAGAAAAAAGAAGGAAACGAGTCGAATGGAAAAGGAGAGAGAGAGAGAGAGAGAGAGAGAGAGAGAGAGAGAGAGAGAGAGAGAGAGATTAATTAAAAAAGTATCCTTCATCCCATCCTGGCTCTGTCTTACTTATGTTATGCTTGCCGCAACGATAATGACTTACTTTTCAAAACGCCATTTTTCTAACTCCTCCTCTCGCTTCACCTTCTTCACCTCTCAACACCCCTCACCTCGGCAAATATTTTACGCCACAAAATGTTTACCGCTCAAGTTCCCAGTCGCGTCCAGGATCTCAAGACAGGGCTGGCCGGGCGTTGGGTGGGGGACAGCACGGAGGGAGGGTACAGGCTGGAAGGTCTGTGGTGGTGGTGGTGGTGGTGGTGGTGGTGGTGGTGGTGGTGGGTGCAGACTTTAACGCCTTTAGAAAGCGAGAGCGTTACCTGCTGGAAGGTTGACCGCATTAAGCTCTTCTCAGGGTAAAGGTGTTTTATAAGATACACTTTTTTTCCTGCACGTATTTGTGGTGATATTGTTGCTGTTGTTGATCCTCCCGTCCACTCACCCACCTACCCACACACACACACACACACACACACACACACACACACACACACACACACACACACACACACACACACACACACACACACACACACACACACACACACACACACACACTATACTTATCGCCTCACTGCTTGCTTCCATTCCCTAAAAATTTCCGTGATGAAACCTGTCTTGAGCAAAATGTGCTTTTGTCTGTAGCTCCTTTGAAAACTATGAAAGCACATCCGTTGAGAGAGAGAGAGAGAGAGAGAGAGAGAGAGAGAGAGAGAGAGAGAGAGAGAGAGAGAGATATGAAACAGCTCTCTCATTGATAATCATCTATCTGCTTTTGAGTAATAAAAAAAACTCGAGGCAGAAGCACAATCATGGTTGTGTTCAAGGAAATGATTCCCTTCACTCAGCAATCTTCATGCAATTCCTGAGCAATGATTGATACGGTGAGGGCCATCAGATATACCTGCTACGATTTCAATTATTTTATTATTATTATTATTATTGTTATTATTATTATTATTATTATTATTATTATTATTATTATTATTATTATTATTATTATTATTATCACTATTCCTATTATTATTATTATTATTATTATTATTATTATTATTACTTTTACTCCTACTCTTACTATTACTATTACTATTATTACTATTATAGGTTCTCTCAAGTAAGCACGTACACGATGGAATGTTAATCCGGATATTATTATCATCGTAAATTGATAAGAAAGAACGTAAGATTACAACGTTTCTGGAACTATTTACGATATCTGCGTTTTATAAGATCTGAATGTGCTCTCTCTCTCTCTCTCTCTCTCTCTCTCTCTCTCTCTCTCTCTCTCTCTCTCTCTCTCTCTCTCTCTCTCTCCTACATAACACGCACGTCCAGTAAGCGTTTCATTTCGTAAACATGAATCATTTTCCAATTATGAAGGAGCCGAACATGCCATTGCCACTGCCAAACCTCCACTTATTTCATGCTGACTTGAAAACGAAACTGGAGAGGTAGATTGCTTTAGGGGAAGGATAAGTCTCTCTCTCTCTCTCTCTCTCTCTCTCTCTCTCTCTCTCTCTCTCTCTCTCTCTCTCTCAAGTCAGGTACACGCGTCTTCTTCCGTGTCGTTTTAATTACGGCATTGACTTGGGACAGAAGGCAGAGCATTGTTCATTATCTCCGTTACAAGATCGGCCACACTGTTGACTCAGCTTACCAGTCAATTATCTTATCATAGAACCACCTTACTGAGGATAATGTTTCCGGGTAACTCACGTGCATTGTTTTGGTTCTGAAAAGGAGGATTGAGGTAAGCAAGTGAGTTGAGATCGTTAAGTTGGTGTTCCTGTTTTCTTTGCCTCATTATCTCCAACACTAGCATTTGTATAGGAGCGTGTTTGTGCTTCTATGAAATGAGTGATTGGTCAGGCGCTTTGTTCACATGCGTAATAAACAGTGTCATGGAAAGAAAGGAAAGGCAAAAGTAATTATGGATATGTATAATGGTATAAAAAAAAAGCATGGATGACAAGCTGATTATATTGTTAAAGCTTATTGTCATTTTAATGAAGTATATAAAGTGTAATGGAAAGAAAGAAAAGGCTATGCAGTAAATGCGTGATTATGAATATGCATAATTCTATAAAAAAAAATGGCATGGATAACAAGGTGATTATATTGTTAAAGCTTATTGTCTTTTAATGAATCTTTTGATGTAACCGTGAATAAAATAAGATAATGAACATAATGAACTGAGGAAACACGCTCCTACACTCACTAATATGAACTCTGTCACCGTGTATAAAGGAAATGTGTGACCAATCAATGTCTGAGGGCGGGGTGGCCAGGGTGGCTTGGGGCGCAGGTGACCCACCACGTGGGGTGCATGACCTGAGCGCAGGCCTCCTCCCTCCATGATGCAGCGGCCTTGCCCTCTGGTGTAATTGCTATTGATCGGGCGGGGGAGACTGACCTCATAGCGCGGCGTGGTGTTCCTAGAGAGAGAGAGAGAGAGAGAGAGAGAGAGATCATTCTTCACAAAGCTTCTCGTGATTCCTAACTTATAAAGAAGCTTTCCACAGATTCTCTCTCTCTCTCTCTCTCTCTCTCTCTCTCTCTCTCTCTCTCTGCGATCATGGGAACACACCAAGTTCCCGATATTTCAATGTTTTAGACCTTCCTCAGTACTCTTTCATTTGGAAACGACCTTGGTACATCCTGCTCATTAAATTCGCTCCCTTTGTTTTCCATACTGCTTGAAAACATATACGTATAGAGGGGATGTGAGGAAAAAAAAGTGAGCTTTGAGTTTGGTAAATCTTGAGAAATATACAAGAGACACCTTGAAAACACTGCAGCGGACGGCCTTCCTTTCATCCTTCCTTCCTTCCTTCCTTCCTTCTTAGCTTCCGTCTTTTCTCTACGTCTTAAACTTCCCGCAGAAATAACTCTTGTTTTGTATTCTTCTTCTTCCTCGTCTTACCCCGACCCGTCTTGCACACCGCGAGGAGCACAAGTCTTTTAAGGAGCCGAGGATTCAGCGAGAGACGACGCCTGCTGCCCACAACATCTCAAGACCTCAGTGAACTCATGCGCGGAGACCTCTTTTTTCTCCCGTGACTTAGCCAGCGGTCCAAAGCTTCCGCCGCTCAGATCTCTTATTTCTTCCCCGCCACCACCAAATGTCACTTCCTGGTCTGAAATTCTGGCAGTGCATCTCGAGAGCGGAGGCAGTGGCGAGGTTAGGATTTAGCTAAGTCTCTTCTGTAGGTCTGTGGCAGTCTGTGAGGGTGTCTTGCCTGCTGGAGAAGGATGGGGAAGACTAAGAGTGAAGATAGTGGTGATGAGAGATACAATAGATAAGAAACACAGAAGTAAAGTGAAGAATGGGTGATGAAAAGTTTGAAGAGTATAAAAATCAAGGAAAGTTTCACTAGTTCTGGGAGTATAGGTTAAGAAGAGAGAAAAAAAAAGAAAAGGAAGACAGTCGGGTGAAAAAGAAGGAAGGGAGTTAGAGGAGGAAGAGGAGAAGGAGGAGCACAAGATGGAAGGATGATGGCAGTGGTTCTCCTCAATTCTCACACACACCCGCCAAAGGAATGCTTTACGATAATCCTGCTTTGTTCTGGGAATATTGAATCGATTGCACGCCCCTTCTCAGCTTACCCCCTCCATTTTTCACCACCATTTCTTGCACACCACTCGCGCCAGAACCAATCCACGCAGACTTCTGTAGCGGCTTTCTCTTTCACGCAGGAAATCCTTGTTATTCCCTGAACACTGACGAAATGAAGTGGATGAAATGGTATTGTTAGTCGTTGTGCGTTTGAGTGTTTGTGTTTCAACTTGACCTTCTTTTTCTCTCTTTTTGGTGACTGAATGAAAAACTAACCCTCTTACCCACAGTCTTCTAATCTCTCCTCTTCCTCATTCTCTCACTGTATTTTTTATCCTTAGATTTCCACGAGTTCCCTACATCAATACTTTTCCTTCCTGTCCTTACCTTCGTAAACGTTCCCCCTTTTTTCTTTCTCTCTCTTTTTGGTGACGGTGAACGAGGGCATAATGACAACGGTTTGCTTCATTACTCGTGGCGGTGTTTGTAATTACGGCGGGTGGTGTGTGATGTATGCAGGTGTGTGTATATTATGTGTATACTGTGTGACATTTGCATTGTCATAAAGCAAATTAGTCTAAATGACCATGAATTCATAACAGGGATGAAAAGTATAGTTCACGCACATCACTGACTCCGTTTCCCCCTCTACTCCCACCCACTTCACACACACACACACACACACACACACAGCGCGCGCGCGGAGGGAGTCATAATTTTTCAGCGGTTAACAATGTAAGTCGGATGCAAATTGTATTACTCTTCGTTGTATGCAATATTGCGGCCACCAAGTACGATTTACTCTTCATTTTTCGCAAAATGGAAGTGGAAGTGAAAGAGGAGGAGCAGTGCACGGAGGAGAGGGAGAGAAAGAAGAAGCAGCAATAACTATGATAAAAGTAGGAACAGGAGAAGTAGAAAGATGGGAGGAAGAGCTTATATAGTTAGAAAACTAGTGAAAAACATTATTATGGCTGGAAAATAAGTAAAGAAAGAAAAATTAGGAAAATATGGAAGCAGTAGGATCAGAAATAGAGATGTCATTAAATTGAAAGGGATGAAATAAGAATAGAAAAAAACTAGAAATATTTATAGAAGACAGACAGAATCCAATTAATATCTTGACAGTCCCTCACACTTTATTCACTATTTGTAGTTCCAGCACTTGTTACAACACCATTAATAATATTTTAAAAGTAGGGAAATTTTTCACCACCTTAAAATGGAAAAAAAAAATTTATATCTGTTACTTCATCCTCTAGTGGTATACAAACACGGCAAAAAAATTATAAGAAGAAATTATACAGTTCGTTGAAAGAGTCCTGAAATAATTAGTGCATGTAATGGTAATTGTAGCAGTGAAGGGAATGATGTGTAGCATTTTATTACTCAAAATGCAGAGGACTGTGTGTTCGACATTTTTCATATTTATAGACCGATGAGAGAAAGGCTAACGGTGTGAAAAAAAAAATACAGAAAAACAGAAAGATTGAAAGTGGGTCAGAGGAAATTAATGAAAATATAATAGAGTGTTTGAAATGTCGCAATGACGAGTGAGGGAAATGAAGGAAAAATGGGGGAAAGAGAACCCAGCCCGAGGAAGTGGAGTTTGTGAAGAGCTCTAAGCTGTTCATTAACGAAAGAGGAAATGTAGCCTTGTGTTCAATGTTTCGCGGAAATATTGAAAAAGTGACATAATGTGACGTGGATAATTGTAATTAGAAATACAGTAGTATGAAAGTTGCTGTTGTTTATTATTTATAATTTAAGCATTTTGACGGTAGTGATGATGATGAAAATAATAATAAAAAACATCAACATTCTTCACTAGTATCATCTTTCATCAACACCTTCACCATTCATTTTTCATCAAAGATACTAACACACATCCACAATACCATTACGTTCCCTTCTGTGCCCTCTTTATTATCTCCTGACCTGCTCCTCTTCCCTGCTACACATCCCGCATCCCTCTAACACAATATATACCTCTCCACTGCAGGTAACTCACGCCTCCAGCACCAGCACCACCAGCACCACCATCACCATCTCCCAACCTGGCTCTCTCTCCCTGCCAGCCATATTAACACTCCGGTAAGGTAAACCGATACACCTTTTACTCTTTTGCTGCAGTGTCGAAAAAAACCAGGTCAAGAGAGGTGCAGGGGAATGGGAAAAGAGGAAGTTTTAATCAATGCACGTCACTGTATTCGTATCACTGGTTTGTGTTCCTTGTGTTTTTTTCTTTGTTGTATCTCGATTTTCCAGTTTATTTTTTTCCTTTTCCATGTTTTTTTCTTTTCCTTTTTTATCTGTATCTTTTTTTATCATTTTTTTTCTTGTTTCGGTATCAGTTTTTGTTTGGTTTATATATTTTTTTCTGTTCTTTTTATTTTGTATCACGTCTTTTATTATTTTTATTTTACCTCTCTATCCTCTTTATCATTTTATTTTGTTCTTTTTTTTCCTTTGTGTGAATTATATTTCATCAATATCCCATCTATTCTCTGTATATTTTTATTGTCCTACTTTGCCCTATTCTTCACAATGTTTATATTTGTCTTATTTTATGACCATTTTCATATTTTACTAACCAAGTCAAAAATACTTAAGAGTCACCACCTTCATTTTATTCCAATTTATAGTCAATGTACAAAATAACTCTCAAGTGACATTTTTTTTTTTTCTGTGTCGTTGCATGTGTGTTGGTGTGTATTTCTTCGTTTCTTTTCTTGACGTCATGTTCACACTTAATAAGATGAATGACGCACAGTGCATGTAACGTGGTGTGACCTGTGCTGGGAATGAGATGACGTGCACTCTGCTTAGGATAGGTAGTAAGGATAGTGAGCGGAGAGAAGAGAGGGATGGTACTAATGCTACGGTATGACAGTGATTATCTTATTTATAATGTACGCATGGATGTATGTATGTTTATTTACTTATGAGTGCATTGTTTGTCCATCTATCTGTCCATCTGTTTGTTTGTTCCATTGTTTATTTTTATCTGTATTTATCAATCTACATTATATTTCTCTCTAGGAAACCATTTACTTATTTACTATTTTTATCTACCAGACAGTCAATTTATCTATCTATCTATCAATGTATTCATCCATCATCCTATCTACCTTTCTACCTACCTATGTACAAATCCTTTTAAGCTCTATCTAATCCCTTTAAAAGCCTTTCACAACAAACACAGGCACAATACGGGGTCAGATACGCAAAGGTAACGGTGAAACTCATTCGAATATTACACGTGCATATCTACGAGGGAAACTACACAAAACTTTCATATTTACATCTTTTAACGTATATGTCTGTGAGTTTTCACGTTTAAATTTAACCTTTTGAGTACTGTGACGTGTTTCCATATAAATTTTGGTTACTATTTGGTGATTTTATACAGCTTCAGATACTTTTGTGGGGATTAAAATAGAGAAGACTGTGGCCATTACTCTTCTGACCTCCATTGACTCTTCCTCATGTCAATAAAATGGTCTAATCGTACAGAATTTTCAAGGTAAAAATGCGTTCCAGTACTGAAAGAGTTAAAGGAATCACGCCTTTCTGCATTGGGCTAAATAAAGTCAATGTAGTGTGTGTGTGTGTGTGTGTGTGTGTGTGTGTGTGTGTGTGTGTGTGTGTGTGTGTGTGTGTATGTCTGTGAGTGGGGAAGAGGGTTCATTGCCTTCATGCACCACCAAGACACTTCATTACCTTCCTTACCACTCCATTAGTCCTGACTAGAAGTAATGATAGTGTTTGTTGTGAATATGTTCATTGGCCCACGAACGCTAAAGCATGTAATTTGGTCTAGTGGTTCTTCTCTCTCTCTCTCTCTCTCTCTCTCTCTCTCTCTCTCTCTCTCTCTCTCTCTCTCTCTCTCTCTCTCTCTCTCTCGTCGCGTGCCTAGCCACTGAGTTTCTCCTCCAGCAGAAGGAACGGCAAAACCACAATAAGATAGTATGGCCCACTGTTTCCTTTTCCATGAACGCAACATACACGGTTAGTAATAAGAACACACACACACACACACACACACACACACACACACACACACACACACACACATACACACGCACTGTCCGTCATATATTGTCATGCGTGGACTGAATTTGATATGAGTAATGCCATTATAGAATGATTCATCGGGCTAATGGTCGCCCGTCACCGGCAAACAGGGCGATGATACCGTGTTTTGAGGCACATTTGCATTTAGAACACCATGAATTTGCTTCCCTTATTTTTCTAATGTTTCTACCTTCTATTCAGACTTCGCACGTATCTTCTGCATTTGTTTATTGTATTCATTTCTGCTTCCACTGAATCTCACCCAATGTCCATGCCATATCTCACTTCACATCCATACACTCTTTCTTCATGCTCGTAGACAATCCCATACCCAAAAAAAAACTTTACTCCCTTTACTCCTTTACTAAACAGCCTTTCATATCCAACCTGCCCCATCCTGTCCTGCCACAGCTCATCCCTGTTCAGGTCCGCCTCAAACAGTCCACGCCCCGTCTCCCTTCGCGACCTATCTTGTGTCACGTCTTTTGGCCGTTCCTTGTAAAGGGTGGGGTCAAGGTCCCAAATCTATTAGTCTTAGCCCTCGACATGCTACTTAGCGCGCCCGCTCAGCCACCACCCCCCCCACACACACACACGTGCCACCCTCGCTCGGGCACTAATAATGGCATAGTTCATTCTGCTACTCTGTTTTTTTTCCCGTGGCAGCAAAGAATCCAGTATTTGTGAATTCATATTTACTGTTGAAATTTATCGTTTGTTAAACAATTACGAGCATAAATCAAACTGCGTAATGCGATTAAATCCTTGCGTTAATTGCCTCCGAATGAACAACAACAACAAGAACAACAATAACAATAATAACAATGATAATAACAACAGGATATGAAAAAAAAATAAAGTTATTGCTACTTGAATTATGTGAAATGAAATTGGAACAAATAACATTAACAAGTGTTCATAAAATGAAAGGGTATGAGAGAGAGAGAGAGAGAGAGAGAGAGAGAGAGAGAGAGAGAGAGAGAGAGAGAGAGAGAGAGAGAGAGAGAGAGAGAGAGAGAGAGAGAGGAACGAAAGAAAAAGGTGTGTAATTAATAATAAAAAAAGAACTGGGTCAGGCCGGGATTCTGCTGTAGGATTTCAATTCTTCATTTTTGCATCTTCCTTTTTTTTCTCCTCTCTCTCTCTCTCTCTCTCTCTCTCTCTCTCTCTCTCTCTCTCTCTCTCTCTGGACGACCAATGATACGCTGTAGCTGGCAGGACGGTGGTGGTGTTGGTGGTGGTAGTAGTAGTAGTTGTAGTAGCAATAGTAGTTGTTGTGAGGGAAAGCATGAAATAGTTTACCTGAATTCTTGTACTGGTGGTGATGGTGGTAGTGGTGGTAGTGGTGGTGCTGAAGGATAAAATGAAATACCTGAATTTTAGTACCAGTGGTGGTGATGGTGGTGGTAGTAATAGTAGTAGTAGGAGTAGTAGTAGTAGTAGTGTATATATATATATATATATATATATATATATATATATATATATATATATATATATATATATATATATATATATATATATATATATATATATAGTTTACCTGAATTCTTGTACTTGTGGTGGTGGTGGTGGTGGTGAGGGTGGTGGTGGTTGAGGTGGTATTGGCAGCGGTGGTGGTGGCAGCGGTGGCGGTGGTGGTGAGTCCGCCGGGATATAATGAACCCATGAAACCTGAGCTTGGCGTGCAGCGTTACAGTGAGGGTGGGCGGCAGGTAATTGTGAAATGGAGTGTGGTGATAGTGGGGTGTCGATATGGGTGTATAGGTCGAGGTGTTCCTTCTATTTATTCATCCATAATCTGGGTAATGACAGTTTAATGATGTATTGGCGAATCAGCTATTTGCCCTCTCATTATGCGTGCCTGTTATGGGCGGGGCTGCTACATATGTGTGTATTTTTAAAGTGGAAAGTAAAAATGTTATGCTCATATATTTCTGCATAAAAAAGGTGATGATTTAGATCTCTATGGTAATGATGGAGAGAGAGGAAAAAGAGAGAGAACTGGAGAAAGAGACATATTTCCTACACACACACACACACACACACACACACACACACACACACACACACACACACAGAGAGAGAGAGAGAGAGAGAGAGAGAGAGAGAGAGAGAGAATACGTAACAGTGTGCTGGTCTTTGTGGTGGTGGTGGTGGTGGTGGTGGTGGTGGTGGAGGTGGAGGTGATACGGACGCATCTCGATAATGCCTCAGGTAGCCGCGTCTATCACCTGTCTCGTGAATCACCTGGCCGCATGACACATTCAACAACAAGAAATATCCCTGGAGGTCAAATGCTCGTGTGTACCTGAGTGGTTATTACCTGTTGTGTCTAGCAGTTTATATTATACCGAAATTTATTTATTGGTAACACGAGTGATATTGTGTACGAGACACTTCCAGTTTTAGATCATCCTTTTGGCCTCTTTCTGCTAGGGTTTGGTATCTCAATGGGTCTTTCCTTTACTTATTCTTGTTTCCCTTGGCCAAATGTCTTTCGCATATAGAAGTGATAATGTTATTCATTTTTACATTAAGTAATTTGTGTTATACTTTCTTTTCTTTTTATTCTTGTATCTAGTAGATGTTTCTATGTTCTTCGTGTCTTGCATTTCTCCGAAGATATGAGATTTGCCATTCATATCCACCTCATCTATGCTCAGCTGATGTTTTCCCAATCTGAAACAAGAAGAATCTAGTCTTATTTTCAAGCATACAACTGGCAGTCCTTATTTGACACATACTTACCTACTCCCACTTACATTTATCGTCCTCAATCGTAACCGTAAGAAAGTGTCTGGTTCCGAAATCTTTGTCCTCTCGATTTGTTGGTGGCTGTAAATCACATACATAAGTGGTCTCTTCTCCAGTGGACATGTAGGTGGCGGCGTGGGTAGGGAGATACACCTGTTGAGGCAGTGCGCGGCGTCTGTCCTTTCCTTGAACGTTCAGGAAAACACGCCTCTCGCTCAGTCAATAGCTAGTCCATTTGCGGGAAATCCTTGGGTGTTGACGGAAGGTGTTGGTAAAATAGTGCCGGTAATTCCTGTGCTGACACTGCTGTCGGACACAACAGACACCGAGAGAGAGAGAGAGAGAGAGAGAGAGAGAGAGAGAGAGAGAGAGAGAGAGAGAGACCTATCAAATTTTCTCTCCCTAAATCCTTTAATTCCATATCTTAAAATACAGTAAAATTAACTAAGATAATTAGTATGACAAAAGGATTATATGAAAAAGAAGAGAATCCAGTGCACCTCCCGGCGTAAAATATCCATATCCAGGAAAGTGACTTAGGCAGCAAGAAATCCCCGCAAAAATACTTCATTAGGGAGGAATTTGTGTTTACCTAACCTTGATGAGCCGTGGGCGTGCCTCCAGAAACTGCATTTCCGCGCAAATATTTTCGCACGCATCCCACATAAGCGAGTAATTTAGCGGGTGGAAGGAAGGTCTGCTGGGCTTCCTCCTCCTCCTCCTCCTATTTCAGTGACTTTTCGTATCCTTCTCATCTTATTCCTTTTGTCCCTCACCTTACTTTTCAGACCCTTTCAAATCCGTACTCATTGCATCTTCGCCCCCACATTCCCCTTTCCCTGGCTTATTATACATTCCTCTCTTTCCACACAAGCATTTTTTGTACCTTTTGTCCTTTTCACTGACTATTTGGAACTTCTACTCTCTCTACATTTCCTTTGTCCCTTTTCGTCTTTCTTTACTTAATTCACTATCTTTCCCTTTCCTCATCTTATTAATATTCCATACCATCTGTTTCTTCATTCTTTTTTCTGCTTGCCTTTATTTGTCGTTACTTTTTTTTTCTCCACTGTAATAATCTTGCATATTTTCGTAGATGTTCGTTCATTTGTTCTCTTTCCATATATCATCATGCTTTTCTCTTACCTTCC
Source organism: Portunus trituberculatus (assembly GCF_017591435.1). Classification (NCBI taxonomy): domain Eukaryota; kingdom Metazoa; phylum Arthropoda; class Malacostraca; order Decapoda; family Portunidae; genus Portunus; species Portunus trituberculatus. The sequence continues at coordinate 16,625,660 of NC_059272.1, read as the reverse complement.
TCTCTACATCTATTTTTCTTCGTTTTCTTTCTCTACTTTTCTCTCTTGTCTTTTTCTGAAGTTCCTGCATATAGCTGTTTTTGTCTTTGTTGTCATTTTTCGCTTTTCTTTAATATTTAGCGGCTTTTCTTACCTGATTACAACAGAGGCACGGCAAATCATTATCCAAGGAAACCCGGACTTGCCTCGGGAAAGACGGATTGCCCCTCTCTCTCTCTCTCTCTCTCTCTCTCTCTCTCTCTCTCTCTCTCTCTCTCTCTCTCTCTCTCTCTCTCTCTCTCTCTCTCTCTCTCTCTCTCTCTCTCTCTCTCTCTCTCTCTCTCTCTCTCTCTCCATTGGCTTTTTGTTAAGGTCTGAAGACAGATGAGCTGTTCGTCGGGTACTCACTAACCCGCCGCGATCATTGGAAAGTCAGGAACACAAAAGAAAGAAATGACCAAAGGAAAAGAAAGAAGGTAAAAAGATTTTAAATTAATGATCCTGCGAAATTTGTCTATTGAAAGAACGTTTTTAATGACAATATTTCTGTATCACGCTATTTATGATATGAAATTAATGTAATATATATATATATATATATATATATATATATATATATATATATATATATATATATATATATATATATATATATATATATATATATATATATATATATATATATATATATATATATATATATATATATATATATATATATATATATATATATATATATATATATATATATATATATATATATATATATATATATATATATATATATATATATATATATATATATATATATATATATATATATATATATATATATATATATATATATATATATATATAATTATTTTGTAAAGTGATTTACTGCAATTTTCTCTTTGACTTTGTAAAAGTTCTGGAAGAAACAGAAATAAAACAAGTAAAGTAAGTAAAGAAGTAGAAAAATGGCTACAGTTCTGAAGGTTTTCTCTCGTACCCCAAACAATTGATGTGTTACGACCGGTACTTTTCTTTCCCCTAGCACACAGGCAGAGTACGACCTGTTCACGCACGCGAGGCAATATTTTGTTGACGCAAGACTATTTGCGCAATTAATAGTTCTACACGTGTACTCTTGATACAAGATTGACTGATGAAGAAATGAATAAAAGTTAGCATTTCACCATGACGATGAAAACAATAGAATATAAAGTATTTCTATTTCTCCGTAAAGATAGAACGCTTTACGAACTCTTCCCCCAGCGTCAGGCGTGGTACTAAAGATCAGACTCTCCGCCAAACACGCCTAATGGAAGTGAATCGATTACCTTTACTCCAGAACTTCGGTGATAACGCTCCCTTGGAAACCAGAATGGAGATTTCACTTTTTGGCGAAGCATTTTAATACCATTTTCCGTACCTGGCAGTAGCTTAAGTGGCTCTAAATAGCGTGGCGGCCGTTTGTTGACCGATAGACTGCCTCGATCTGAAACCCACTCAGCGTGGCTCGTGTGGACACTTGCCAACTGACTGAAGCAGCTGTCCATCCTCACTTGCAGGGTTGATCGGTCAATCAACGCTGTATAAGTGAGAGGTAATAGAGATGTAAACCGGACGATGCAGTGGCAATAGTTCCGTGGTATTGGGTGAATAACTGACTAGGACCTCGGGAGACTATTTGGTGGTGTGTGCATGTTGAAGGATATTGACGGGCCATCACACTCCCCTTGTAACGAAGAAACAGTTCAGAGAGAGAGAGAGAGAGAGAGAGAGAGAGAGAGAGAGAGAGAGAGAGAGAGAGAAAGAATGAAAGTGAAAATAGACGTAAATCTCACTGACATCCTTAATTAATTCCTTGCCATGCTTTCTCTTCTTACTTCCCACACACGACCATCAAATGTCTTTAACGAAATTGGTCTCAAAAAAAGAAATGCAGGAACCGCTTATCTGGCTGGGTATATCTGAAAGCAAAGTGTGATGAAAATATAAAAAGAAATGTAACAGTATCTGAATGATCACACTTGGTACTACTAGAAAACCACAAGAAATATATAAGTAATCGAGATGTGCAAGTGAAGACGTAGAAATATTGTGAAGCTGGGAGAAAGGTAAACAAGTAAACGGGTAGAGACAAAGTATACAAGTAGAAAAGTAGTGTAAGGCGTGGCTGATTTTACAATTTAATTCAATATTCTAGTATTAGGATAAAAAAAAAACAGGCGGAACTGAACGTGTGTGTGTGTGTGTGTGTGTGTGTGTGTGTGTGTGTGTGTGTGTGTGTGTGTGTGTGTGTGTGTGTGTGTGTGTGTGTGTGTGTGTGTGTGTGTGTGTGTGTGTGTGTGTGTGTGTGTGTGTGTGTGTGTGTGTGTGTGTGTGTGTGTGTGTTCGCTACCAGATTTACGGTTCGTGTAATGTTGGTGCATATTTTATTCAGTCCCACGCCACAAGTGGAGGAGCGAGGCCCATCCTGTTGCAAACCTGACTGCTGGATGAGTGAAGACTTAACATATGGCCAGTCGATAATACAACAAAACACGATAAACAACGCGCGTACTAAAGGTATTGCCGATAAAATTAAACACAGCTGCAAGATTTACATAGTTTACGCTCACAGTCTGCCTCTTTTTATTACGGTTGACATTATTCTGTGACTGTTCTCTGATGTACTGGCCAATTTATCCACAACAAACCGTTCACAAAAAAGTAATACAGGACCAGAAAAAAATTGTCATGCTGTGGACTAGTTTTTTTTATTAACACGTTTGGTATTTCGTATAACTCACCACGTTTTGACTGGAGTTTAATTTTAGAAGGATGACGATCGCCCCTCGCAAAAAAAAAAAAAAAAGATACATTGCACGTCATGAGTGGAATAGGTAGTGTGAGGTTGATAAGAGTTAGGTAATGGAAATTTAGGAAAGGTAAAGAAAAGTAACGCATGGCAGATAATTAAAAAGGTGAGGATTTTTTTTTTTTGATTGATTACGATTTCTTTAAAGTTTTCTGGGTTTTTTTTTTTGTGGCGCAAAATCTAAAAAGACAAAGGATGAAAAAGAGGTTACTCAAAATCAGTTCCCGAAAATGAAGTATAGGACGAGGATAAGAAAATGAATAGATATCAAAAATAAAGAAAAAAAAATGTATTGCTTGATTAACTTAGAATAACACAGAGTCAATACAAATTAGCGGCGGTGAATTACAAAGGCCGTCCTACTGTGAGAGAAATACATAGATTAATAATGATGACAAGAACTATCCACCATTTACACACACACACACACACACACACACACACACACACACACACACACACACACACACACACACACACACACACACACACACACACACACACACACACACACACACACACACGCACACACATACACACACACACACCATCCTCCTCTTACACATCTAAACTCTTGTACAAACCTACATTTCTCACACACCTGCCCGCTTACCTCAGTCCGCTACACACCTGGTCTGCATCGCCTCCACTTAGTAATTCAGTGAGTGGGTCGTTTTACCTGGCCGCCACAACACACACCTTGATTACTCAGTACTGTACCTCTGCTCACCTGGCTTTTTTTTTTACTTTTTTGCTTAATTTATATATGTTTGCTCTCTCTCTCTCTCTCTCTCTCTCTCTCTCTCTCTCTCTCTCTCTCTCTCTCTCTCTCTCTCTCTCTCTCTCTCTCTCTCTCTCTCTCTCTCTCTCTCTCTCTCTCTCTCTGTCTCGGTAAACGTTCAGGCGTGGAGTGACTTAGCCGCTCACCTCATAGTCACTTTCTCTCGTGATTGCGTGCTGTTTTCGTGACATCCTGAGGCCATTTAGGTGTCAGTGGTACGTGCGAGCGTCACAGTAGAGACATTTGACGGACATACCAGAGAAATACGTTTATGTTTCTCTGCTCCCTATCCGCAGCGTAAATGACATAAGCGCCCTCACTTTACTCATTCACCGGATCAGTGGAAGAATAGCGTCAGGGAAATGTGTTCAAAAGCGACGATTTTGTTCAGACTTGTCAGTTGTGTTTCTGTGTTCGTCAATTATTCTAATAAGTAGTTCCCGATTCCAGCGAGCTTACGATCAAGTCCGCAGGTAAATCTCAATGCAGAGGAAGTGTAAATCTTTTGTATTTGAAGAAATTGTAATGCAGACGGCAATGGATTCATGCGATATATGCGAGAGAAAGTATGTAGACGTTGCTTATTTTTAATGTCGTAAGCTGGGGTGGAGCTGCAACGTAACGCTTATAGTTTCGCGTAATACATAACCACAGTAATGGTCGTAAAGGAAGTGAAAAAGCCATGATGTGGAGACATGTACCCCAACCTCCCTTGCCTCACTAGATTTGTCCCACCTCCCTCAGTAGCCTCAGTCACGCGCCGGAACTCACTGTCTGGGTGGCCTTGGTGACTGAAAACAGGTGACTCAGCTATCTTGCTGACGTGGTGAGAAACTATGCACCGGGACTCCTAGGTGACCTTACAAGAATGGCTGGGTGTGCTTTGAGTTTTAGAAGCAAAAGAAAGTGTTATCTCTGGAATTCTTTGTCTATTTAACCTTCTAATGTGTTGAAGAGTTTCACGAGACGAGTATCTCATATCAAATCAACCTCCATTTGCTCTTTTTCTGCTTAACTTTATTAGAGATTTTCATATTGGCTTTTTTGTACTTAGTTTTTCTAGTCTCTCTCTTTATTAACTTTGATATATAACTAAGAATTTAAAAAAAAATGAGACACGTTGGTTAACCCCTTAAGTACTGGAACTATATTTTACCATGAGTTTTTGGGTGTACTTACATTATTAAGAGGCTATGGGTGTCAAAAGATTAATGGCCAGTCTTCACTATTTCAATCCCACATAAGTTTCTGAAGCTGTAGAAAATCACGTAATAGTAACCAGAATGAATATGGAAACGCGTCATGGCACTGAAGAGGTTAAATCAAAGGAACATAGAACCTGCGTGTGTCTGTCCTTATACCGTAAAGCAAACCTACCTATTTCCAGCCATCGTTCCTCAGCAGAACCAGCAAAACAATTGAGAATAAATGGATCAGAGAGCCAGTGACCTTTCAAAAAGCGAGGGAAGAGAAAGACCAATAATCACAAGGGACCAACGCACCTCCACGTGTCAGCGACCTTCATGCCCTGTGGACTGAAAATACCATAGTAATCATTAGCGCCCTGAGACAGAATAGTGACACGTAAGGCGATCCAAGACCTACTTATTGCCAATCCTGGTGTACCCTATTAGCAGCGAGAGAGAGAGAGAGAGAGAGAGAGAGAGAGAGAGAGAGAGAGAGAGAGAGAGAGAGAGAGAGAGAGAGGAGAATAGATGAAGAGAAAAGATGCAGAAAAGAAACGAAGAAGATGAGACCAGGAGATGAAGGCGCAGGTGGAAAGACATGATGAAGAAGAGAAAAGAAAATAAGAGAAAGATGGAGGAAGAAAAGGAAGAGGAAGAAAGACAGGAACACGAACAGAGAAAAACGAGAGACACGTAGATGAGAGAGGCTAGAAGCGGAACAAGACAAGACGAGAGAGAGACAGACGGACAGATGAATAGACAGAGAGAGAGAGAGAGAGAGAGAGAGAGAGAGAGAGAGAGAGAGAGAGAGAGAGAGATGGAGGAAGCCTAACCTACTTATGGTAATTAGAGCGCATCACAACACTGAGCAGGAGAAGAGGAAGCTTAAAGGCAATCCAACACGATGAGTCATGAATGAAAGAGCATCAAATCCCTCACCTACAGTCCTTTCTTCGCTTTAGTTCTCTGCCTTCAGTAAGGGTTTTCTTTGTTCTTTTCATTTTTTACTTTTTTCTGTCCTTTCTCAATTTTTGTATTGTTTTTATACATTTTTTTTTTTTTACTGGGTAGGGTAGATATAGCTGGCTTTGTTGTATCTTTTATTTTTTATTATTTTTCATCTATGTTTTATCTTTCCTTTTTCTTTTGTTTCTTTCGATATGTTTTGATTTGTAGATATTTGTCCTTTTTTTAAACTTCCATGTCCTTATCTCTCTCTCTCTCTCTCTCTCTCTCTCTCTCTCTCTCTCTCTCTCTCTCTCTCTCTCTCTCTCTCTCTCTCTCTCTCTCTCTCTCTCTCTCTCTCTCTCTAAGAAGAAAATGACAAAGAAAGGCTAAGTGAAGATGCCAGTTCGAAAAAAGAGAATTGTCAATAGATATTCAAAGTCACGTGAAGCAGTGGACCGTGTGGTGAGATGGTGCAGCGTGAGATGGCCAGGCAAGTTGGTACAGGCGGGAGTCAAGAAACAGATGACACAGTAACATTTGTAGGAGGCACACGGAAAACGATACCCCGACCCCCTAGACTGGTGACATATGTATGGACAGAAGAGTCAGACGGGATCGGTGAGATATGGTCGTGCGGATGGTTAAAAGGGTTTTGACAAAGAAACATAAACACTTGCCGTGAGACTCTACTACCACAAAGGAGGACAGTGATTGTGCTGAAGGGCCCAAACGATTACCTATTGGGTGAATATTCCATTAGAGACATGTGTTCTGACAACCCAGTGCTGCCGTGGGACCCAAAAGGAAATTTACTGCGCACCAAAGTGACTGCTTATAAGTTGTGTGGTGGTCTGGATCAAGATGTAATAAGAGAACGAGAGTAGTGAGTTTTTTTAGTGCCTAAGGGAGAATCACGTGAACAAAGCAGTGGAACATTCAAGCTTGAGGATAATTAACAGTGGTGATCACTAGTAATAGCCTGTAAATTCCGTAGAAACATGTGAATAAAAGGATAGGCAGAAAACGAGCTCTCTCAGATTTAAACCACCTTTGGTTCTAGGTGTAATAAGTAATCTTGGTGGGCTCATAAGCACCAGTTACGAAAACCATAAGAAATGCATCACCAATGACAGAAAACACTCATGAAAACCCGACTCATTATCTCTGTGTCTGAAATTAAACTTTGTGAAATCTCGAAATAGATTTAGAGTGTGGGTTATTGTGTTCAATCCATCACAAACTTCATCATGTCCAGCCAATAAGACATGAGTTTCTTTTTTTTTCTTTTCTTTCATCCCTAGATTCTCGTGACACGTAACTCAGAGCACGAAAGAAGAGAAGAAAATAGATACGGTACAATTCGCGTTTACTCTATTTTAATTTCAAACTCGCATATGATTTTCCTTATTTTCTGTTTCTTTCTCTTTAGTGTTTCGTCGCTGCAGGGCGAGGGTGATGGGTCGTCAATTTACTTGAACATGCACAGATGGAGAGCATTAAGAAGAGGGACGGCCATGCAGGGGAGGAGAAAAGCGATGTAAAGCAAGAGGAAGTAGAGAAAGATAGCAGGAGGAAGATAGAAGAGGAGGAAGAGGAGGACGAGGATGGAGGAGTAGCAAGAGGAGGAAGAGGAGGAGGAGGAGGATGGAGGATTGGCAAGAGGAGGAAGAGGAGAAGGAGGTGGTGGTGGTGGTGGTGGTGGTGGTGGTGGTGGAGATTGAAGGAGGAGGAGGAGGAGGAGGAAGAGGAGGAGGAGGATAAGAAGTCGAAGCATAAGAAGGTGAAGGAGAAATTGTAGGAATGAAAATTGGACGTGAGAAGGTTGGGTAAAAGAGAAGGAAAAGTGGATAAAGACTACAAGGAGCCAAATGGAGAGAGAGAGAGAGAGAGAGAGAGAGAGAGAGAGAGAGAGAGAGAGAGAGAGAGGAAGATGGGGCTTAATAGCAGAAAGAAGGTGAAAGACAAATTGCATGAGTGGGAGGAAAGCGCACGTGGGAGTGTGAGGAGATGGACGCGAGGAAGTGAAAGAAGTGATGAGAGGATGGTGAGTAACGAGGAGGAGGAGGAGGAGGAGGAGGAGGAGGAGGAGGAGGAGGAGGAGGAGGAAAATGAGGAGGAGGAGGAAGGCATGGAAGAAGAAGAAGAGATAGAAAAAGAAGACCTAGGTGGTATTAACAGTTCCAAAGAGAGAAAAAAAAAAAAAAACTTTGATATAAAACGGACGGAAGAAGTGATGAGAAAGGGAGAGAGAGAGACCAAAAAAAAAAAAGAAAAAAATGAAAAAAAAAGAGAAGGAAATATATAAGGTTCGCTCTATATCGCTGCCTGATTTTCAACATGCAGTGACTGTGATCTTTTTTTTGTGTGAATTCCGGGTCTCCAGCTCCCGCCTTCCTCTCTCCCTTGTGTCGAGGTGCTTTATATTACAGGTGTTTTGACTTTTAAACCGTGATTCTCTTTCTTTTCTTTTTTTGGAGCGCAGAGGACTCACGAATAAAATAAGAGGCAAGAAGAAGAGGAAAGATTGGAAAGTGATGGAGGGAGAAAGTGTCAGAGGGCGTAGAAGAATAAGCAATAAGAAAAATAAGGACAAGTAGAAAAATGGAGAATAGGCAAAGGGTATATCGAGAAAAAAAACTAAAGATAAATAGAAGGTAGGAAAGGGATGAAGCGACAGAGTGACACGGATAGAAAGAAAAAGGTGAGGAATAGAAGAAAAGGTTAAAAATGATAAAAAAAAATAGAAAGGTAAAAAAAAAAAAAGGAAACTGACAGGAAAAAGAAAGGTAGGATGGATAGAGTGTAAAGAAAAGAGAATGAAAGAAAGAAATAAGAGAAAATAAACTAAGAGAAAGATAAGAATTAAGTGAAGGAAGTAAAGATAAGAAACGAGAAAGGTAGAGGAAGAAAAAACCAAGTGGAGAGAATGGGAGACAGATGGAGAAAGGGAGGGAAGGGAGAGAGATAAAGCTATAAAAAAAAAATGGAGAGGAGAGAGAAAATTTGATAGGGGGATACAGAGGAAAAACACAAGGAGAGGGGTAAGATAGAAAGAATAACGTTAAAAGTAAGCACACGTTTATATGAGAAGCACTCTAGTATTGATACACTACCTGACCCAGATATAGAATGTAACAGCGTATCACTATAAACAATACATGTAGGGATACATGAGAGGTCGTGAGGTCATAAAAGGAAGAAAGAGAGGCAAACAAATAGACAGACAGACAAACACAGAGATACATACAAGCTAAACAGAAGCAACTAGACAAGCAGAGAGATAGAAAGACCGATAAACACAGACAGACAAACGAGCAAGCAGACAGACAGATTGTGAGATTAATTGATTGCTAAATTGACTGCAGCTACTGAGTCATAATTATAGCGGAGAGAGAGAGAGAGAGAGAGAGAGAGAGAGAGAGAGAGAGAGAGAGAGAGAGAGGGCTTTCCATCCTGTGCTCCTCTCAATAACCTGATTCCCAACAGTTTTGTCAGCCGCATTTTATTTATTTTTTTTTCATCCGCACTTCCCTTCCAGTGTTTAATTTCGTCAGTGGCTGTTTTCTCTCTCTCTCTCTCTCTCTCTCTCTCTCTCTCTCTCTCTCTCTCTCTCTCTCTCTCTCTCTCTCTCTCTCTCTCTCTCTCTCTCTCTCTCTCTGAACCATATTTCAATTTTAATTTTCTTTTTTTTTCCACGTACTAAGAGTGAAAGTGCATGATGTAACGAGGAGAAAGGAAGAGAATAAGAATAAGAGAAAGAAAGGAAGACAGTAATAGAGAAAAAGAGGAGAGAAAGAATAACGAAACCTTAGTAGAAACAAAAAGAAAAAGAAAACAAACCAAGGAGAAAACACTATGCATCCTAAAAAAGAAGAAGAAGAAGAAGAAGAAGAAGAAGAAGAAGGAAAGAATAATGGAAACTCACACTTCTTTTCTTAATTTTTTGGCTCCTTCTCTTAATGTATCCTCACCCTTTTTCTTTTCTATTTCCTCCTGCCTCCCTTTTTTATTCTCCTCCTCCTCCTTCTTCTACTGCTCCCTCATTATTTCGTCCTGTTCCTCCGCTACTTACAAAACCTCAGGTCGGGGAAGTAATGGCGCTGCAGTGTGACGCATCAGTTACCTTGCTGACGGGAGCTGCAACTCGATATTATTGTGTGTCCCTGATCGTGTTTGCCTCCAGAAATATTGTTACAGGCAGCAGGACGAAGAGGAGGAAGAGGAGGAGGTGGTGGTGGTGGTGGTGGTGGTCGTGGTGGAGATTGAAGAGGAAGAAGAGAAGGAAGAAAATATTGGAAACGGAAGGAGGAGAAGGAAGAATACTTGTAGATTGAAGAGGACGTGAAGGAAGAGGAGATCGGAGAGGAGAAGATAGAAACAATTGAGGAAGAGGAGAAGGAAGTAGAAAAAGAGAGATAGAGGAGGAGAAGCTAAAGAAAAGAAAGAGTGTCTTTAGAAGGAGAAGGAAGAAAATATTGAAGAGGAGGAGGAGGAGGAGGAGGAGGATGCTGAAGAGAAAAAAAGGAAGAAAAGGAAAGTGAAGAGAAGGAAGAAAATGAGGAAAAAGAAGAAGAATATCGAAGAGTAGTAGTAGTAGGAGGAGGAAAATGAATAAGAAAAGCCTGACAGAAACAGATGAAGGAAAGAAAAACAAGAATAAAGAAAAAGAGAAGAAGGGAGAGAAGGAAAAGGAAGAAGAGGTTAAAGGAGAAAGAGGAGGAGGAGTAAAGGCCATGGACAAGGATGTTTTAGAGAAGCAGGAGACACAAAAAGAGAAACACAAGAAGGAAGAGAAGTCGGAGAAGTGGAGGAACAAGAAGAAAACTGAGAAATGTGGGGAATAAAAAAGAAGAGAAGGACGAAGAGAAGAAGAAGAAAAAGGAAGAGGAGAAGGAAAAACGAGTAGAAGAAAAAGGAGGCAGAGGATGGAAAGTTTGCAGCAGGAAGAAAGGAAGGAAGGAAAGAAGGAGTAAATGAAGTAAAAACAAGCATAAAAGGAGAGAAAAGTGAACTGCAAGACGATGACAAGAGAGAAAAGTATGCACGGGTGTAAAGATAAAGTGCTTAACATTCCTCACCTGAATGGACTGGCAACACAGGCGGGGCGGGGAGGGAAGGGAATGGGAGGGGAGGGACGGCTGAGTGTTGGGTTGTGTTGCACTGCCTCGCTTCTTGCTTCCTGCTTTTTTTTACTTTCCTTCCTCTTCTTTCCCGTCTCGGCCTTTCATCCTTCCTGCTTTCCTTTCTTTTCATCCTTTCCTCACTCACGCTTTTATTGACCGTATGAGAGAGAGAGAGAGAGAGAGAGAGAGAGAGAGAGAGAGAGAGAGAGAAAGAGAGACTATAACGTGGAATTATGTATTCAATCAGTTCTCATCTATCGTGCAAGCGTCCACCGCTTGTCCAATTAATGCAATGGCCGATTGGATCCTCAATAGACCATTAAGTCCTAAATGGCGCCGTCTGGGAGCTGAACACTCGCTCATTAACCCGTGAAGGTGTGAGGCACGCGATTTCCTAAACAGGTGTTGTGGTCAGCGTAACGTCCCAGCGATTTCACCTCATTTTCCTGCTTCACTATCTTATGGAGTTGTCTTGCTTGATCTTTTTTTCTTTTCTTAGCCTGCATGTGTTAAAAAAAGTGAAGGCATTGCACGATGCTCGAACATAAATAAAAAGAAAAGATTTGCCGTCTCCCTGTGGTGCTCCAAGTTGGTGAAAGAATGCGGATTCCAAGAGCAAAGTGCCAATTTCGCTGTTGAGTTGGCCTGATACTCCGTCCCCTCCTAAGGGACGGTCCAGTTTACTTTTATCACTCTTCCTCTCTCGTTTCAAGATTTAACTAGACTTTGTATCTGCAGTATTTTAGCGGGAGCATTATTAAACACACCATGCTACTTATTGCCTACTTCTTTGATTAATATACACTCTTTCATCATAGCGAAAGAAGAAAGCGTTAATAGTTTTGGTTAAGTTGGGTTAGGTTAGGTTAGGTTAGTTCAGATTAGATTAGGTGAGAGTAAATGTCTAGGTAAGGGTAGGACATTGACTGAGTGAGAGGGAGAAGCACTAGACGGAAGGAATGCCGGAGGAGGAGGAATGAAGGGAAGAGAAAGGGTAGTAGGGGAAGGTGAAAGTGACGTGACGTAGGAAGATAGACAGGAGGGGAAAAGGGAGAGCGAGAACGAAGCAGAGGGAGGTATGCAATTGAAGGACGAGGAAAAGAAGGAGCAGAAGAAGGAGGAGGAGGAGGAGGAGGAGGAGGAGGAGGAGGAAGAAGAAGAAGAGGAGGAAGGACAAAGGGGAACTAAAAAGGATAAGGGAAAGGATGTGAGTAGAGAATAGGTTACTGACAGAGACAAGAAAAGGATGGAAACCTGAAGAGAAAAGGAAGGAAAAGGAGATGGAAAATTTGAAGAATAAAAGAAGAGAGAAACCAGGAATGTGGAGGAAAGAGAGGAAGGACAAAAGAGCAATCAGTAAGGGGAAGTTGTGCATTTAAAGAAAAAAAGAAGAAGGCTGGAGAATGGAGTGGAGACAAAAGTAAAGAATAAAGAGATGGAAGAAGATGTGAATGATGAGAAAAAAAATAGGGAGAAAACTGCAAAAAAAAGTGAAAGAGAAATATAGAAGTAACAGGGGATGAGAGAGAGAGAGAGAGAGAGAGAGAGAGAGAGAGAGAGAGAGAGAGAGAGAGAGAGAGGATTTGAGAATGAACAAAGGCAGAAAAGAAATGAAGATAGAGAAAAGAGTAAGAGTGAAGATATGAAAAAATAAATGGGAGTGTAGTAGCGAAGATATGAAGAAATAAATGGAAAGGGAAGAATTTAAAAGTGGAGGGAAGAGAGAAAGAAGAACGTGAAGTAGTAGTAGTAGTAGTGGTAGTAGTAGTAGTGATAGTAGTAGTAGTAGTAGTAGTAGTAGTGGTAGTAGTAGTAGTAGTAGTAGTAGTAGTAGTAGAGAGAGAGAGAGAGAGAGAGAGAGAGAGAAAGTGGGAAAGAAAAGAGTGAGAATATGATAAACGGGGACATGACGCAATATTGAAAGACAAGAGAGAGAGAGAGAGAGAGAGAGAGAGAGAGAGAGAGAGAGAGAGAGAGAGAGAGAGAGAGAGAGAGAGAGAGAGAGAGAGAGAGCATGCAACCCTATACCATCCTTCATCCTCTCCTGGACTCAATAATACCGGGAACAAGAGCTACAGAACACTCACGAATCAACTCTTTACTCAACCTTAGCTTAACACGATCCTTCCTCCGCGACTCACCTTCGTTTTTTTTTTTTACCCTACCGGATCTTACTTTCAATTCCACCGGTTTCCATGACTTCAATTTTCGTTTTCTAATTTGAGTTTGGCCGTGTATCAGCTGCCATCTTGATTTTAACCCTTCAGCACCATGACGCGTTTTCATATTCATTCTGGTTATTATTTGGCGATTTTACAAAGCATCAGTAACTTATGTGGAGGAGTAAATTAGTGAAGACTGTAGCCATTAATCTTCTGACCTCTGTAGACCCTTCCTAATGTCATTAAATTAGTTTAATCGTACACAAAACTCAAGGTAAAAAATGTGTCCCAGTGCTGAAGAAGTTAGGACCAGCAACCCACGATGTCCAGCCCAGGTAGACCAAGGAAGAGAAGGGAGGAGGCAGAACAGTGGTGAGAGTGAAGGAACAGAGAGAGGAGCTGGAGTGGGTGAGGAGGGGGACAGTATTGGCGGCAAATGGATGGACCTCAGGGAACCAATCAACGGCGAGAACTAACAGGCACCCGTATGTTACAATTGGTTTACCTCCCTTTCTGTCTCCCTTCCTTCCCTTCACTCATTCTCCCTTCCCTCCCGCCTCTATCTTCATCACGTGTCCGTCTCGTCCTGTACCTCTTCCTCCTCTTCCCCTTTCTCTTTTTTCCTCTTCCTCACTTGCCGTCACGCTTCCTGTTCTTCTTTTACCTCGTCTTTTTCTTCTTTTTATTTTTTTTCAACACGTGCTGCCGTTGCCAAGTGATGCGTGATGGAGTGTTTGCTGCCTCTCCCTCTCTCCAAGATGCCATTCATTATTCTTATTGCATGCTCGTCCGGCAGTGAAAGAAGTGATTGTTTGTCTCCCTGTGTGTGTGTGTGTGTGTGTGTGTGTGTGTGTGTGTGTGTGTGTGTGTGTGTGTGTGTGTGTGCGTGCGTCTCTCTCTCTCTCTCTCTCTCTCTCTCTCTCTCTCTCTCTCTCTCTCTCTCTCTCTCTCTCTCTCTCTCTCTCTCTCTCTCTCTCTCTCTCTCTCTCTCTCTCTCTCTCTCTCTCAGTTCTCTCTGGTTAATAAGAGCTTTCTGTGTGTGTGTGTGTGTGTGTGTGTGTGTGTGTGTGTGTGTGTCTGTGTGTGTGTGTCTCTCTCTCTCTCTCTCTCTCTCTCTCTCTCTCTCTCTCTCTCTCTCTCTCTCAGTCAGTTCCGTCTGGCTAATAAGAGTTTTCTGCATGTTTGTATGTGTGTGTGTGTGTGTGTGTGTGTGTGTGGGTGTGTGTGTAATTCACCTCAGTCGCCTGCTGATCACCCAGCCAGTCTTCTCCATTACGGAGCGAGCTCAGAGCTCATAGACCGATCTTCGGGTAGGACTGAGACCACAACACACTCCACACACCGGGAAAGCGAGGCCACAACACCTCAAGTTTCATCCCGTACTTATTTACTGCTAGGTGAACAGGGGACACACATTAAGAGGCTTGCCCATTTGCGTCGCCGCCTCCGGGATTCGAGCCCCGACCCTCGCGATTGTGAGTCGAGGGTGCTACCCACTACACTACGTGTGTGTGTGTGTGTGTGTGTGTGTGTGTGTGTGTGTGTGTGTGTTTGCAATAGAGTGCCGGTAAAATAATTATTCTGTGTTCTTTTTCTAATTTGGCATTTCCTGTGTTTGGTTACTTTTTCATCATTTTCTTTTTCTTTTTTCGTATGTGTTTTTTTTATGTTCGCGTGAGTGCTTTCATCGAGGCTTTCATTACATTTTCTTTTTTTTTACTCATTTTTTTTCCATTTTATTTTCTTTGTATTATTCGTTGTATTATTCCTGTTGGTGTTGCCCTTGTCCTTTGCTTTCTTTGTTCTTGGCTCTCTCTCTCTCTCTCTCTCTCTCTCTCTCTCTCTCTCTCTCTCTCTCTCTCTCTCTCTCTCTCTCTCTCTCTCTCTCTCTCTCTCTCTTATCATATCTTACATTTTTGTCATTGTTTTAACACTTCACATTTCTCGCCGCCTCTCCCGATCTCATTCTTCTTCACATTTTCCAAAATTTTTTCCCTTCCCAACCCCGCCTGACCAGCCTCCGTGTTGCTTTTCCTCCAGCAGGTATCCCTCGGCTCAGTCATGTCCACTCAGGTGCTAAATAGGCAGCCTCGTGTCCACTGTGTCTTCCCTGCCTCCCTTTATTCCCAACCTGTAATCTCTCTCCATGTGTTTTTTTTCGTCTCACTGTCTATCCTATCCATGTCGTTTATATTTTCTCTCTCTCTCTCTCTCTCTCTCTCTCTCTCTCTCTCTCTCTCTCTCTCTCTCTCTCTCCCGTCACGTTCGCTTTTTATTTTTGTGTGTGATTTTGTTCTTGTGTGCGTGAGGGTTTTTTGTTTGTGTATGATTGTGTTTATTTGTTTGTTTGTGTCTGTTTTTTTTTTTTCTTTGTCTTTCTTTTCCTCATTGTTTCTGTTTGTCTGATTCTGGTGGTAAATTTAAGTGTTTTTTTTTTTTTTGGGGGTATGTAATAATTTTTCTATGATTTTTTTTATATAAGCTGTTGTATACTCTCTCTCTCTCTCTCTCTCTCTCTCTCTCTCTCTCTCTCTCTCTCTCTCTCTCTCTCTCTCTCTCTCTCTCTCTCTCTCTTTCGTCATTCTTTAGCACTCTTTATTTTATTTTTAGTCGAGGTTTTAAGATATTTTTACCTGTACCTTTATAACTTCGCTCCACGTTGAGTCCCTTGTAATATAAGTAACCCAGGGGCGGGGCACACACACACACATACATGCCGTACATAACCGTTATAAAGAAAGAGGGCAATAAATAGTGAGGAAACCAGCAGAGTTTAAACGTTAAGTGGTAACGAGGGCGGTAATTATATTAGTGCATGATTCAATTACGCACGGGGGCCAGTTAGGGATATTTAAAACCTGCGCTGTAGATTATTAAGCTTTAATGTAATGCCGGCTATATTTCGCTCGCTTTTTTAAGACCATTGCAGTAACAGGGAATTATGTAATATTAATGCACGCGCACGAACATACACACTTACACGCTCTCTCTCACACACACACACACACACACACTCGCACAAAACACACACACACACACACACACACACACACACACACACACACACACACACACACACACACACACACACTACTCTCTCTCTCTCTCTCTCTCTCTCTCTCTCTCTCTCTCTCTCTCTCTCTCTCTCTCTCTCTCTCTCTCTTAGAACTAAATACCAAGAACTCCTTCATTAATTATTTTCGACGATATTAATAAAAAAAAACTGCAATACGTCTCGACAGGAGGAAGAAAACAGCCTTTATTAGGTTGAGATTTCATTGATAGAAGTAATCTGATGCTATCCACGGGTTCCTGGGTTTTCCGGTGCGTTGAACCCTCTCTCTCTCTCTTTCTCTTTCTGTGTGTGTGTGTGTGTGTGTGTGTGTGTGTGTGTGTGTGTGTGTGTGTGTGTGTGTGTGTGTGTGTGTGTGTCGTCGCCTGGGGTTACCGTGGTAGGCGCGTATTTGTAAAGGGAAAGGCAAGGCGACACAGGTCAAGCAGATCACCAGAGATTGTTCGCATTTATTTTCTTATTTTATTTCGACTCTTTAATTTTCTTCAGTTTTTGTGTGTTTTTTAATAATTTACCAATGCCAGAAAAGCGAGACATTGATAAAACATTAAATTGTTATTATTTTTTTATTCGTTCATTTATTTATTCTATTCCTTATTTGTGTGTGTGTGTGTGTGTGTGTGTGTGTGTGTGTGTGTGTGTGTGTGTGTGTGTGTGTGTGTGTGTGTAATTTAGTTTTCTGTTTTATTTCTTATTGATTTTTTTTTTCTTTATTTCATGTGTTTTATTCTGTTCTTTTCTTTTTTTGTTCATTTTTTCTTAGGATCCGCTGTGTGCTTTGTTCTGTGTTTTCTTTGTTTGTGATGCCATGGGCTTTATTGTGTTTTCGTTGTATATTTTGGTGTGGTTGTATTGGGAATGTTATTATTTTATTATTATTATTTTGTCGTTTCCATCCTTATTGTTTTTCAGTCATTTTTCAGTCATTCTTTTATTATTTTCATCTATATTTTTTTCTTTCTCTTTTTCATATTCATTCATTTTGACATTTTTCTTGGTTTTGTTGTTTTCATATTTACCTGCAATTTTCATAAGTTATTTTCAAGTTTCGACTACTTTTTATTTTTGTTTTCTGCCATTCTTATTTATTTATTATTATTATTTTTACTGATGTCCTGCTCTGGCTTCTTCTCTCTTATGATTTGACAGTAGCAATCCTCCTATGTGGAATTCTCTCTTCATCATATTTACCAAAATTCTGCCCCACCGTTCCAGGAAAGTGTAAAGGAGATTTTTCTTTTGGTTTTGCTATATATAATTCACGGTGGTCTCTCTTCGCTCGCAACCTTTACATGGAATAGATAGACTGTCCTTTGTTTTGAATTTCTGGTGCTCTTTTTTTTGTATTTGTTTTCATGTAAAGATCATCCCATCCTTGTTTTTATCCTTGAGTATATTTATTTCTCTCTCTCTCTCTCTCTCTCTCTCTCTCTCTCTCTCTCTCTCTCTCTCTCTCTCTCTCTCTCTCTCTCTCTCTCTCTCTCTCTCTCTTCATTATCATCATCTTCATGTTTCTTTTTCTCTTTTTCGTGTTCTTCTATGTTACTCTCGTCTTTGTCGTCATCTTCTTTACACCCACACACAACATTCGCAAGGTCACCTCACATATCCGTGATTTACTGTAATGAATATATTATTGGAGCAGCTCTTAGTACACATAAAAATACATCATTTCCTGGGGCCTGAGTTCACGGAATCCCTCACATCAAGAGCTGCAAAAAAATCCGTCTTGGGTGCTAGTAAATATTGCTTCTCTTAATACAGAAAGAAATCAGTCATTCGAACGGCGGTCGGATTTCGAGAACTGATCATGTTTATAGGAGATCGAAACGGGATGATTGGAAATGTGGCCACAGAAATATCAGCGAGGAAAGAAAGGAGGATGAGTAAGCAGAACCCAATGAATGAACGAAGGGTACGAGAGGAAAGGAGGGGAAGGGTCAGGAGGGTATGATAATAAAGTTTTGTGAATGGAAGGAGAAGCGAAATGACTGAAAGATGCGAATGTTGTATAGAGTATGAAGCAGACCGAATATGAGGAGCATGTAATATAGTGCATGTACACCTTTACTCTCTCGTGTGTCAGGTATCAGATAGACATGTCAAGGGCACAAAGCAAAGAAAGAAAAGGAGTCTTCCGTTAACGCTGCTACCTAATAACAAACAGAGAAGGTGAGCCAAATGAGTCAACAAATTGAATATTTAATACGTCTCTGTGCTCCTCTTTTAAATTACTTCTCATCCTCTCCTTCCTTCCGTCACCATTTCTATATCATCTCACCATTACTCTGACCAGCCTTTTACAACCAACCCTCGTGATACATGTCAACCATACCTACCTTTGTTTTATCACCTATAGCCAAAATGTCAACGTTCAGTCAGCTAGCTCATGCACCTGTAACGGTACAAGCGAAAATCATTATGGATAGGGTCTGGCTAACACAGGAACACGAAGGTACGGGATAATTAAGCCACAGAGGGACGCGCACCCCGCATCCCCCCAGGCGAGGCAACAGTGGCGGAGATCATTACTGGACGCATCGGGTCCGGCCAGGCGTGTACATTATTATTTCACCATAGGTGCGGGTGTGCAGTCAACTAACAGACACACGTAAAAGTGCACCCACCCTGTGTGTCTGGTAAAGTTCGAGGTGAAATGTTGGGTGTCGAGAGAGAGAGAGAGAGGGGGGGTGAGGGAGACGGGGAAGGATACGGGTCGTAAGAGGAAACATAGCACTAAATATGATGCTTCAAAATACGTATATATGTATTTTTATGTGTGATTGGAAAGCTTGCCAAGGAGAACAAAAAAGAAATTATAAAAGGCTCACTTACTTGCTTGTCCCGTTTGCAGGTCCGAAATGCCTTGTTACATCTATTTACTGATGCTGAATACAACAAAACATGATCTAAACTAACCTAACTCAACCTAAAGCTCTAAAACAGATCATCCCCATACTCGTCAAATAACACTTAATAAAAACACACACAAAAGGAACCATAAATTCACGAAATATAACATCACTTCACCGACTCTAACCTATAAATAAACTAATCCAACCCAACCCAACCAAACCAAACTCAATCAAAACCCAAGTTAACCAATTCCAAACTATTTCAACCAGACTGATCCCTTGATACACCCCAAAAAAAAGAATACAACACACAACAACACAACACAGTACAACACAACTACACACACACCTGAACACTGCGTTAATCACCAAGGAGACGTGACCTTGTTAATGCGTGGTGACTAACAACCTGAGAGGCGTGTGGGCGTGAAGAAGCACATCATCTCACGCCGGCGACTCCTTTGATGCCTCGCCCTAAGCTGTGTGTGCCTCGGGGTTCTTCTCGTGTGGTGATAAATGATAAGGGTGCTCTCTCTCTCTCTCTCTCTCTCTCTCTCTCTCTCTTGGATAAGAGTGTTTCTCTAATCATTTTTCTGTTTCTTCTTCTCTAGTCCAGATTCACTATATGATAAATTTATTGTCTTTCTTCCTGTAGAAGCGAATAGTATGTTTCTTGTTCGTATTCTTGTTTATTCTTACGTAAGCCAGATCTACCGTATCATAAATGTATAGACCTTTCGCATCATATTGACAGACGCCCATCAGGAACCCCGTCCTCTCTCTCAAAAAATGAGGGGAATTAAAAGAGAGATGGAGAGAGGAAAAAGAGAAGAGTAAATGCATCATGAGAACGTTAACAGAGAATAAGAAATTGCATAACAGGAAAAATCTATTCACGGCTCGATTGTAGGCAAATACGACTAATTAATTATATGTATTCTTCAGTCCCCTTAATTGAGACATAATTCAAGAGGGAGAGAGAGCTCAAATATATGACATGCAATATTTTCTAACTCAATTTTTACCTCCATACAACTTCCAGTAAATATTAGCTCATCCATCATGTAGGGATGTAGAAAAGTAAGTGGCAGCTTATAATGGATTGAGGTGAAGGAAGGAAGCGTGTTGAGAGAGAGAAAGGGAGAAAAGGAGGGAGGGAGGGAAAGAGAAACCGGTAATGGGGGAGGGAGCAGGTGGTAGGTGTGGGTGAGGAAGAGGAAGGCTTGCTTAACTAACAATCCAGACGTGTACTCAAACCCACTGTCCCTTTATGCTCTTAGTTTATAATTCCTGCCCACTGTTTGTATACCGTATAACTCTCTCTCTCTCTCTCTCTCTCTCTCTCTCTCTCTCTCTCTCTCTCTCTCTCTCTCTCAAACCAGACCAAACCAAATCTAACAATTTTTACTTATTCTCTCTCTCTCTCTCTCTCTCTCTCTCTCTCTCTCTCTCTCTCTCTCTCTCTCTCTCTCTCTCTCTCTCTCTCTCTCTCTCTCTTGTTGTCCCATTGTGTGTGTGTGTGTGTGTGTGTGTGTGTGTGTGTGTGTGTGATAGCGAGTACATTCAGCTGTGTGTTTCGATAGATTCCCGATAGGTGACTCAACACTGGGATCTCGTATTCTGATCCTTCTCCTTCCCTCGAGACTCAGCGCAGAGGGGGAGGAAGCAAGAAGGTCTAGTAGTAAAGGTGTCGACGAGACAGTGGCTCAATTAAGCTGCAGTGTGTTAAGCTCCAGCCTGGCACAGTGAAAAATGCTCCTACACACCTCTAGTACATTACCACGACCTCATTATGCCTGTTCTTTGTTCCTGTCTCATAATTCTTCCAGCCGCACCCTCTAGTGTTTCTTTTTATGTGTAGGTCTATGTGTTAGGGGTTGTGGCGCCAAAGGAAACTTAACTGGCTATAGGAATGAAATTTTGTGAAGATGCTTGGCTCTTGAAAATAAAAAGAAGAAATGCAAGTCCAGATTTCTCTTTCTCTTTTGTTCTTTTTTTTTTTTGTATTTGTCAGGAAGTGATGTTTTTTTTTTTTTTTTTTTTTTTGTCTTTAAAAGTAAGACATGTATAGTTATCCAACAGTTAGACATATAAATCAGAATGGAATGACCAATGAGGCAATTATTAAGTCGGTCAAAACACACACACACACACACACTCTCTCTCTCTCTCTCTCTCTCTCTCTCTCTCTCTCTCTCTTGCGGTATCTACTATCTGTCCGTCCTTTCTTACAATTTCCCGGCAGTTTTTCTTTCTCGCACTGCCTTCTGGGACGTGTAATGCAGGCGTGACAGGGTGACGTGCGATATCTTTTGTGCCGAGGCCTTCTGGGGGTCGTTATCATGGAGACTTTGAAGGCATTGGGGGGCTGGAGCTTCACGCCTCGAGACGCCATTCGCCCACCCACATGAACCGATGAAAAGGATGTCAATAGTTTCGTCTTTTTGTCTGTATATGTGTTTGTGTGGGTGGGTGTTGGTGTGTGCAGCGGGAGAGAGCGTTGGTGTGGGGTGAGTCATCATGCGCAATTGGAAAAAAAATGTCACGAAAGGACAGGTGACGAAAGAAATGGCAGTAGAAGGAAAGCATCTGTGTCTTGCGTGGGATGAGAGGAAATTGGAGGCAAAATGTTAGGTGTCGTGTTGAGAGAGAGAGAGAGAGAGAGAGAGAGAGAGAGAGAGAGAGAGAGAGAGAGAGGTCCATTACACCATAGTGCGCTGATTACAGTAGTCATATTCTTACGGATGCGTGCTTTGGGGTCCGAGGGGTCTCCAAGCGCACGGGTTCGAATCCTGTCCACGGTCCGAGTGTAGGTTGGGCTTCCTCACTCGCGGCAATAGTTTCCTAGCGGGTGGGCTTTGAGATAGGAGGTACCCAAAAACTATCCCCTTTAGCCCATAAATTTCCGTGAAAAGTCCACATGGTATAAATAGAAAAAAAAAAGGATAATTTTAATAATGTAATCACCCTTCAAAACATCGGCACCGTGAAGAGATAACAATATGGTTCATTTAGATGTTTTTTTTCATATTAACGCCTTCAGTACTGAGGCAAAGTTTTACCACAAGATTGGATATGATTAGACGACTTTATTTACATTAGGAATGGTCTATGGAGATCAGAAGATTAATAGCTAGAGTCTTCACTATTTTGATCCCCAGATAAAGTTTTTGAAGCTGTATAAAATCATCATAGAGTAAGCAGAATAAATATGAAAACGTGGCATGATACTGAAGAGTTTAACCCCTTGAATACTGAGAGGCATTTTTACCTTGATTTTGGATGTGATTAGACGATCTTATTTCCATTAGGAAGGGTCTATGGAGGTCAAAGGAATAATGGTCAGAGTCTTTAATATTCTAATCCCAACAAATGTTTCTGAAGCTGTATGAAATAATGAATATGAAAACGCGTCCTGGTACTCAAGAGATTAATGATGTAGAACCCGCTTTAAACTATTACTAAAATATAAAAAAAAACACCCTTGAAAACATTAAGACTGTCCATTAAAACCTGTAAAAATAACCAAAAAAGACGATGAAATATTACAACACTAACTTACGCTTCTTCACCTCGATATTACACAACTTAGAGTTTAAAGTCCCGCCAGGCTCTTCCTCTCAATGCCGAAGGGCTGGCGTTGATTCCTATTAAGTAGCGCGAGGGAGAACCAACCCGGGGCGTCCCAAGACACTCTCCAGCGCCCCTTCACAAGTAGTTAGGTATCTTTCCTTGCATAGCATCCCTTCACTGCGAGGCTGGCAATGAGATTAGGACGATGACTGAGACATGGCTCGCGGCATCGTCTACTATAGGGGACTGCATTAGGTAAGAGAGAGAGAGAGAGAGAGAGAGAGAGAGAGAGAGAGAGAGAGAGAGAGAGAGAGAGAGAGAGAGAGAGAGAGAGAGAGAGAGAGAGAGAGAGAGAGAGAGAGAGACCGCCCGCCTCTGCCATAATTCCTAACTGGTATTCCTATAACTTATGGTTCAGGATTCACACACGCATGTAAATACAGAAACAAATGGACTAATTGATAACTGTATTCAGTGTAGAGAAGCAGATTTTTTTTTTCAGGCAATTTTTTTCTCTCTAGTAGTTTGTGAATATGAATGCTGTTAGTCGGGTGGGTGTGTGTGCGGTTCAGTAATGCCCCTTTTATTGTGATTCAGCGAAAGCATAACCCGTGAATGGCAGACTAATGGCCATTTATTCCTCTTGTGCTCTCTCTCTCTCTCTCTCTCTCTCTCTCTCTCTCTCTCTCTCTCTCTCTCTCTCTCTCTCTCTCTCTCTCTCTCTCTGATCATCCATACGTCTTGTCTTCTGTCTAGCTTTCTAAGAATATGTGTATGAGAGAGAGAGAGAGAGAGAGAGAGAGAGAGAGAGAGAGAGAGACAGTGTGTGTGTGTGTGTGTGTGTGTGTGTGGGACGCAGTATCACATAGATGTCGAAATTAATCATCAGAGTATTTATGAGCGAACAGCTGAGGGGAAAAGCTGCCGTTGACAATATTTCACTAATAAAAAAAATGTACTAGTTACTTTCCGGGAATTTAATCAATAACAATGTATAAAAAAAAAAGCGTTACAGCGTAGAAAGACAGACAGACAGACAGACAGACAGACAGACAGAAAGGTTGCCACGCCGTGTCCTTTAATCAAACGTAACAACATAATGAAGCTTCCGCTGCAAAATTAACTGTTGTACATGACGAAGCTCAAAGGTAACACACACACACACACACACACACACACACACACACACACACACACACACACAGAGTTTAAGTTATTTCGTACAATTATTCAGATGTAATGAAATTGTGATGAGATAAACGCAATGGAGGACGAACGGATACACACACACACACACACACACACACACACACACACACACACACACACACACACACACACACACACACCGCGTAGTGTAGTGGTTAGCACGCTCGACTCACAATCGAGAGGGCCGGGTTCGAATCCCGGTAAGCGGCGAGACAAATGGGCAAGTCTCTTCTTGTGTGGCCCCTGTTCACCTAGCAGTAAATAGGTACGGGATGTAACTCGAGGGGTTGTGGCCTCGCTTTCCCGGTGTGTGGAGTGTGTTATGTGGTCTCAGTCCTACCCGAAGATCGGTCTATGAGTTCTGAGCTCGCTCCGTAATGGGGAAGACTGGCTGGGTGACCAGCAGACGACCGAGGTGAATCACACACACACACACACACACACACACACACACACACACACACACACACACACACACACACACACACGTAACTTATGCATGCTCATTTTGAAGTGTGTTGAATGGATTTTGGATGTCCGTAGTGTAACGCAATATGAGAGTATTGATATAAATGTAAATATCTCACGGTCAGACCAAATAAAATACCAGTGATTACTAATGTTCGGCGGCGTGTGAGTAATGGACGGCCGCCATCATGAAAGTGCCCATTTTATTTGTTAGTTACATGCCTCAACAATTATGAATAACACCAAAAAACTACGCACGAACATTAAGCCGGCCATTAATTAACAATGTATAGTCTCAACATCAAACACTCGAGATTACTGAACCTACCCCGACATCTTTCAGGACAAAAGAACGCCGCGGGCCCTTTCATCCATCATCTGGCGACGCCCTGGAGTTCGTCACCAAAGACTAATTATGTATTGTTCCCGAGGCTCCTTGTTGGCTGATGGCAGCATAATAACAGGAGGGGGAAGAAGAGGGGCAGGAGTGTTAGGATATTAGGTAACACACAGCCTATTAGCTCATAACGAGGTTACCTGCTTGACTAGACGATGTCCTGTAGGTGTTCTCTACTTGTTAGATAACTGGACAGGAAGCAACAAGGCGTCTTTCTCCCGTGACCTTCAGCAGTTCCCTCTTGAAATGTGTTGGAAAAGAGCAAGGGCAAGGACAGAGTGTGTAAAAGACATGAAAGGAAATTGCAAGAAAGATGAGTAGTGGGAGGAGGAGGAGGAGGAGGAAAAAGAAGGGGGCAATGAAAGATAAAAAAGTAGAATAAGAATACACGAAAGAGAAGAAGCAGGAGGAGGTCGAAGAGGAAGAGGAAGAAGAGGAGAAGGTGAAGGAAAACTAGGAAAAGTTGCGCTTCTACATAAGTACTCTTACCTCCATTTTAACTTGGTGAAAGAATCTAAGTGCTTAAAACCACATTTTTAACTTCGCAAAGACCAACGCAAAGCAACCGAGTAACTCCCTCTCTCCTTCAGTGTTGGCTTGGAACATACAGAGAGAGAGAGAGAGAGAGAGAGAGAGAGAGAGAGAGAGAGAGAGAGAGAGAGGGAGACTTAAGGTAGCAGTTTCCGGAGGCTGACCAATCATGCCACTCTCTTTTCTATTCCTTCGGGAAGACAAGGGCGTGTTTGACGTTCCCCTCGCGTCCGCTGCTGCCCGGCCCGTCCCTCTATTGCCGTGTTTATGTTCATTTTGTATTAAGGTCCCCCGGCCGTCCCTCTGGCGGCCCAAGTTGGCAGTCCTTGTCTCAATTAACCTCCACTTGCTGTGTAGTTTTGTGGAAAGTGTGTGAGGGAGAGAGAGGCGAGGAATATAGGTCAGGAATATACGTGGGATTGAGTAAAAAAACACTTGCAGAACTGGAAAAAGAACGTAATAATAGTGTTTCAGTGAGAGAGAGAGAGAGAGAGAGAGAGAGAGAGAGAGAGAGAGAGAGAGAGAGAGAATATAGGTTAAGTGTTTAGCCCCTTCAGTACCATGAGGCGTTTCCATATTCATTCTTCTTACTAGTATTTGGTTTATTTTTTACAGCTTTAGAGACTCATGTGGGGATTAAAATAGTGAAGACTGTGGGCATTAATCTTCTGACCTCCATAGGCCCTTCATAATGTCAATAAAATGATCTAATCATACACGAATCTCAAAGTAAAAGTGTGTCCCAGTACTGAAAGGGTTAAGTGTTTAAAACAGCACTTGGAGCGTACGAAAACTCTGTGTGAAGTCTGTGTAGCTTGTTCTTGTAGAGACACACACACAGACCAACCTCTTGCCCATTTTCTCTGTTATTACGTGTACTCAGGGAGCCCCACAGGAGGCGAGGAGTCCCTTATTGGCGGCACATGTTGTATTATCTCAGCCTCTACCCTGGATTTTTCATCACGACCAGCCTGTCGCCCTCGTCCTCGCTGTGACCTACATTGAAGTTTATTTATTTTTTGGAAGTTGAGGGGAAGTAATTGAAGACACACCAGGCACAAAAATAGGGAGGAGTTTTTTTTTCTCTCTCTCTCTCTCTCTCTCTCTCTCTCTCTCTCTCTCTCTCTTTTTTTTTTTTTTTTATTTAAACATAATTTATACAGAAGAACATGTACCCAAAGGCGCACTGTCGTGTGCTACCTATTCTAAGGGTACTACAATCTATTTCTCTACAATATTTACAAGACTTAAAAATAGATAATATACAAGATGGAGCACTGTTCTTTTCACTTCACTAGCACTATTCACGCACTGCACTACACTGAGTGTCACGTCACAAAGAGTGTCAGAGGAGTTGGCAGTGTCTGTCTCCACTTATGTGCCATCAGTTTGACACTGTGTGTGTTCATCTCCTGGACGTGAGGCACCGCGGCCGTGAACAAGTTCCACATCCTGGAGACGCGTCCTGCGAAGGTGCGTTGATGCTGACACCCGTGGGATCGCGGCACCTCTACGGCGTCACCACCATTGAGCACCGTTCTCGTGCTCCGTGCGGTGACTCTCAGAGGATGACGCAGCCCTGCCAGATGTGGCACTCTTTGCACCTGTGCCTTATGGAACACTACGATCGCCGCCACATCTCTGCGGTGTTCCAGTGAATCAAGAGGACGCTCAGGCTCTGGGTGAGGTGGTATTGCAGCATCTACTAGCCGTATGGCGCGGCGTTGGATGCTGTCCAGTCTCCTTCTGTGTGTGGCGGCACAGGACATCCAGGAGAGAGCTGCGTACTCAAGGTGGGGCCGCACCTGTGCCTTGTACAGCAGCAGTCTCCCCTTCCTGTCGAGGAAACTGGCGATCCTTCTGAGAGCGGAGATCCTGTGAGAGGCTTTCTTGGCAATGGATTTGACATGGCTGTCAAACCTCAGCCCTCGATCCACCTCCACTCCAAGTATCTTGACGTCATCTTGGGTGGGAGAGCAGCAGCGCCAAAGACAACTTTCCTGCCATTGCTGCCATGGCGGCTGGGGACCGAGAGACAACCATTGCCTGTGTCTTCTCCGGCGCGAATGTCACTTGCCAGCGAGCACCCCACTCCTCTATCACTCGTAGCTGCTGATTGATGGCCTCAGCAGCCCGCCCACTGTCCTGGCGTGGATAGGTATAGGAGAGGGTGCAGTCATCAGCATAGGCCTTGACTCCTGGCAGTAGCTGGAGAAGATCATCCACGTAGATATTCCACAGGAGTGGGCCAAGAATTGAACCCTGTGGCACTGATGCCTCCACAGGCAGGGACTCAGATGTTTGCCCGTTGACAACCACCTTGAGGCTTCTGTCCTGCAGGTAATTTCCCAGGAGTCGTAGCAAGCCACCCTGGATGCCTTTAGCACGAAGCTTTTCCAGTAATCCGTTGTGCCATACTTTATCAAAAGCTCCAGCTATGTCCAAAGCAACCACTATAGTGTCCTTGCCGTCGTCGAGGGCGTCCTGCCACTGCCTGGTGAGAAGCATCATTAGGTCGGAGGTTGACCTTCCAGGTCTGAACCCAAACTGTTGGTCTGAGAGGAGGGCATTTCTCTCTCTCTCTCTCTCTCTCTCTCTCTCTCTCTCTCTCTCTCTCTCTCTCTCTCTCTCTCTCTCTCTCTCTCTCTCTCTCTCTCTCTCTCTCTCTCTCTTTAATACTACGAGTGCATGTCTGTAATTTTCCGTCTGTTTGAAGGAGTGTTTGGTCTGAGTTGGTATTCTCTGTTAGTTTCTGTGACCGCAATCATGAAGTCAGTGTGTTTATGTTGAGGAAGTAATGCGTCTCTCTCTCTCTCTCTCTCTCTCTCTCTCTCTCTCTCTCTCTCTCTCTCTCTCTCTCTCTCTCTCTCTCTCTCTCTCTCTCTCTCTCTCTCTCTCTCTCTCTCTCTCTCTCTCTCTCTCTCTCTCTCTCTATCTATCTATCTATCTATCTCTATCTATCTATTCTACTTACTATTTGGTGATTTTATACAGTTTCAGAAACTTATGTGGGGATTAAAGTAGTGAAGAACCTGGCTATTAATCTTCTGGCCCCCATAAACCTTTTCTATAATGTAAATAAAATCGTCTAATCATAATCAAACTCAAGGTAAAAATGCGTCCCAATACTAAAGGGGTAAATATTTTCTCTTTTCTATGATGTAATTGCAATGGACATAAGAATTCAGCTACACACACACACACACACACACACACACACACACACACACACACACACACACACACACACACACACACATTCACCGGCACACATATCAATGGTGCATATGTTTATCTATGAATCTAACAACATTTAAAAGCCCACACATTTCCCGATCCAGCACGCGAGGAATATGAAGCCAAAGGGTCATGAAAAACGTTAAAAGCCGCGGTGAATTCACTTTAACCTTTCACTCCTGGATCTGACAAACCGCTGCTTTCCTTACCTTTTCTACATGTATTGTGTCCTTGAAGCTAAAATTAAAACCTTCCTGCGGTCATGTCAGATTACTCGCTAAAATAACACTTCAGAAAATAAATAATGATAATTCTCCCTGTAAATTTACCCGAGTAAAAGCAGAGAAGTACTCATACTCTAACGGTCTGAATGTAAAGATAGATTAGAGAGAGACCAGAACCACAATAACACATTACAAAACCTTTACATGAGCAGGTTTAATGACACTCTGTAATCTACGTAATTGTGCCGCATTAGAAGGAAGGAATTGGTCGTTTATTTTCAAAACAGTAAATACAGAGAAAGACTGATCGTGGAGACCAGAACCATCACACGTAAGATTCTAAACTAATTTCACCTACTTTTACGTGTCCAAGTTTAATGTGTAATAGTAAAGCTTAAGGTTACTCGCCATCAGTTTAAATATACGCAGGGCACACACAACAAAGCCGCCACACTTATCATTCTAAACTAATTTCAGCTACTTTTACTCACATGTGCATATTTAATGTGTAATAGTATCGCATAAGATCAGTTTCAAGGTACAGAGAACACAGAACTCACGTACGCATTCCAAGACAATTGCAACTAACTTTTAAGTCTTTATATGAAATGTAATAGTAAAGCAAAAGAAGTAAACTCTCCATCAAACAAGTGACAGAGACGGATAAAGCAGAGCAGAACCCGAACATTAAGGCATTTTAAGGTAATTACCGCCAGAGGAAGCAATGCTTAAGCGTGGTACTGTGACGGGCTTAGATCAATATTTACAGCTTTGGACTCGCACTGATGAGCCACGCAGCTGTCACGGAAATCACAGCTCACGCGCTTCTCTCAACATGCAAGCACGTGGAATGTGTCAGGCAGATTATTTATTCAATGGCAGACATGAAAAAAAGGAAGCAGGGATTTCACTATGATATGAATATTAGAGAGAGAAAATAAACATGGATTGCCATGTGTATGTAGACATGACGAATACTTGCAGCCTTCATTATTTTGTTGAGAGAGAGAGAGAGAGAGAGAGAGAGAGAGAGAGAGAGAGAGAGAGAGAGAGAGAGAGAGAGAGAGAGAGAGAGAGAGAGGAGGATAGCAATGGGAAAAGGGGAAAGGGTGATGGGAGGGAGGGTAAAGACAAACCCAAACAGACACATATGCAAGCACCCAAGGACAGAGAAGCAGAGTAATGGACAAATAACAATGCATACACAAAGAGAGACAACAGACGAGGACAGATAAACGCACGAAGATTGACAAACACTCGTAAAAATATATTTGGAAAGAGACAACAGACAAGGCCAGACAAAACGAAGACTCACTGACGAATTGAAATACAGAGAGGAACATGCTATGGAAACATAGAATTGTTTATCAAAAGTGTGCATAATTCTACCATCGTTGGTGTCTCGTCTCATCCTCACCATTCAGACGCTATCCAGGGACATAAGTATATTTCACGCTATATCTTGCCCACACCTCATCTCAGGACAAGACATCACCAGCATCACCACACAACACAGACACATATTCTAAAACATTTTTGGCAGCCCCATCCACTTACTTTAAAAACCCATGATTGAAGTGACACACTGACTTTTAGCATGTTTTTCTTATTGACCTACTGATATACAAAGATTTCTACATCATGAACAGAAAAAAACTCTTGAGAACCAGGTTAATCATCTCTGTGACCTTTGAAAATTGTCAGAGTGAAATACGAAAAGCGTTTCTTAATACATAACATAGACGTGTATCCTTAAAAAGAGATAGTGAGAGTGTGAGATAGATTTACACATACAGTTAGCCACGAGTACCCAATCACACCACACCTCTACATACTACGCACCTGCGGAAACTAAATCCTATTCACCGCACACTCAACTGGTGTAATTTCGGCATTCAAGGACACCACCTGCTTCTATTTACAGACCTGCGTGCGTCTCTACACCAGAAGGGCACAAAGCAGGCATTTTTACCGTACCCCTTCTCCCTTTAAAACGTGGCAGACGGTGAGAGGCTGATCCTTTGTGATCGTGTCATTCCCTGAGGCTCTGGCGTCGGGCTCAAAATAATCCTCGCAGGGAAAAAAGGGAAAAAAAGAAAAGAGAAAAAAAAAAAGAATGCTGGGAGTTTACTATTTTCCCTTTACATCTTCCCACTTTTTTAATGCAAAGAGGACTGTTTTTTTTTTTTTTTTTTTTTTTTTTTTTTTTTTTTTTTTTTTTGCGGAAATTGGCTAAAGTACATCAAGGCCTAGGTTGGGGTTTTTCCTAGGACCAGAATTGTACTTTACATGCGAGGAGTTTTAAGGGGACATCAACACTGCCTTGGGACTGTGGAGCACGCGTGATGCGGCTTTATGGGTCGTGATGCTGTCCTCCCTGGTGACTAGAGGACCCGCCGGGGCGATAAGGCGCTGAGAGAGAGAGAGAGAGAGAGAGAGAGAGAGAGAGAGAGAGAGAGAGAGAGAGAGAGAGAGAGAGAGAGAGAGAGAGAGAGAGAGAGAGAGAGAGAGAGAGAGAGAGAGAGAGAGAGAGAGAGAGAGAGAGAGAGAGAGAGAGAGAGGTGGTATTGTAGTAAAGGAAATATCTCTCTCCCTGCTTCACTTTTATTCAGTTATTTATCTGGATTGTGTGGGAAATACGAGTATATGCGAACGTTTTATTTATTTGTGACTCTGGAACGACACTTTCTCTCCTCGCAACATTTCACTCCACCACTGCGCCTCTCACGGTACAGCGAATGCGTACTGAAGGCAACCACTTCCTGACGCATCGTTGTAGTAGCATGTTCATCTTGTGTCTTAGAATTCAGTACCTTTATATCTAGTGCCCTAACTATACTTTCTGATGCAATAGACTTTCTGCTCTTCTCTTTCGTATTCTCTCTAGCTCGCTAATGTAAAAGTTAACCAGTTTTCTCAATATCTTACTAGGAAACTCTGAAACTCCCTACCTGCTCCTGTATCTCCTCTTGCCTATGACCAGAGAGCTTTCAAGACGGAGGTTACAATATTTCTCAATGTAATCTGGACTGGCATTTTCACTAGCTTTATATATTAATATTTTTGTGTTATCTGGTTCGTATTATCCTTGAAAGAACCCCTTTTAAATATACACTCGTATATACATAAAATAAATCTATTCTCTCCTGCCTCCTTTTCATTACGTAACTAGTACATATATGTAAAATAGAATACGAATGTAGATATTAAATCATTCAACTCCCCTTCTGTAATCTTCCTTCCCACACCTCCCACGACCCAGTTACGTAAAGATACTTAATTGTGAGTTCATTGTAATACTGCAAATACATTACCTCCCACTTGTACCGGAGCAGTAATGATATGAATAATTCTTAGCCTCGTGCAGTTGATTCGGATCGTTTAGAATATTTATTCATCGATCTCTTCACAGGACTGGGAGTAATTGCAGACAGTACGGCAGCGGGACGAGCCAGAACACCATGTCGGTTGTGTAAGGTACTGTGTTTATTCTGAGATCATTGTTCAACTTTACTTATCTCTCTCTCTCTCTCTCTCTCTCTCTCTCTCTCTCTCTCTCTCTCTCTCTCTCTCTCTCTCTCTCTCTCTCTCTCTGCCATCAACCATCTGACGGGAAAAACTTACATGTTTGGATAGTAATCACTCGTTTTCACGCTAACAATGAGGCAAAAATAAACTTGGGTGACAAAGTGCCGGCGTCATGTGTGCGTCACGACCCGGCCGATTGGCTACGGCACGAATAAAAAATAGGAACAAAAATCGACTAGTCAGCATAAATCTCTCTCTCTCTCTCTCTCTCTCTCTCTCTCTCTCTCTCTCTCTCTCTCTCTCTCTCTCTCTCTCTCTCTCTCTCTCTCTCTCTTTTCTCTCTCTCTTTGACCTTATCCTCTTATATTAGCTTGAATGTGTTTTTGCCTTCGTAATGCTCATGTTTATGGAATGCCTCCCCTTCAGTACAGTGCTCCCAGCCGACCACGTCAACCACTCACTCTTTCATGGGAAGCTTTGAGTATTGGAATTGAAATCAGCGGAATCGTGGTTTCATTTTCATATTTGTAATTCTTCGTAAGTTTGGATTGTGAGTCTTGTTTGTATTTCCTCTTTATTCGAGTATGTGATGTTTGTGCTTGCTTGTGTATTTTTTTCGCATACAGGTATCGTGTTTTTTATGGTATTTTCTTTATTAATCAACTCACCCCAATACGTTTTTCATGATTTGAGGAGTCACTGAGGTAGTGACTGAAGGCCACAGAGAAGCAGCGATGAGTGACGGGATGATATAAAAACTCGTTATTCGGAATCATGAACAATGGGAGAAGCGCACCGTAAATGTTTAAGACCAGCACCATTTTTTTTTCTCTCTCTCTCTTTCTTTCATAGTTTCGATATTCTCACCGGAGTCACATTTCGATGTAAGCTAGAAATATAAAACTATTCCTTGTGACAAAACATCTAACCAGAAATATCTTTGACTGTTTCTTTTCTTCGTCTCCCTCTCCTCGTTTTAGATCTGAAGGTAAAGTAAAGTATTCTCTCTCTCTCTCTCTCTCTCTCTCTCTCTCTCTCTCTCTCTCTCTCTCTCTCTCTCTCTCTCTCTCTCTCTCTCTCTCTCTCTCTCTCTCTCTCTCTCTCTCTCTCTCTCTCTCTCTCTCTCTCTCACTAAAGCTGAGCGCCTGGCCCAGACATTGGCTCAAAATTCAGTACTAAACCATTTCAGATTTTTATTCCATCTCTCACCCTCTGCTGCCATGTAACGGTGACTTGAAGATATGAAAATTTCTTCCGTTCCTCCGGCCTTCTTACTCGGAAGGGTAGACACGTAGTCCTAATGGAGTCTCTTATATCACACGAAAGAAAAAATACTCTCTTACTAACTCGAAGTCCGAAGCATTTCCTGTCTATTCTCTCTTGTGTATTCTGCATTCGTGCTGGATGCTCGTCTCTTTACAAGGCCAACAGAGGAATGCATTCTTACGATTCTACAATTACAGATAGGGTTTGATGCTGTCCGATAACAGTTTTACTACCTACCTTTTAGTACGTACCGAGACACGTTAGGTGGTAGTCTCGAGTTATTTGAAGGCTTTGAAAGAAGACGAGGTTAAATTATGTATGAGGATTTGATTGTAAGGGGAAGCTGGTTGGTATGTTTCACTCAACTATTGCCATATGTAAGCTTAGCAGAGTCTTGCAGGTTTGCTTATGAATGTTATTATGCACGTTACTATTGCCGTATCTCTCATTCCTTTGCATGTTCTTTTTCTGTGATCATCTGTGTGAGGTTTTTATAATGTCAAATTTTTACAGAACTCTTTACCTTTCTTTCCAAGCGGCGTGTTTTGTTATCTTCATGAACCTCTCAGCACCAGACAAAGGCTTAGATACTCTCACTGGTACATGCATTAAACCTTCCCTATGAATAACCTATCCGACCTACATCTCAACCACAGCTTCTTCCTACCATCAGAGTTTAATGAACGTGGTACTTTGTCTTGATTACTTTTATATCCTTATGCGACATTTCAGCACATCGTAACTGGCTGTCTACTGCCACATAATTCACGCGCTCTGACAGATAGCCAGAAACTTCATGGAATAGTTCAGCACGCTGACTTTATACTCCCATTGCGTCTGTATGAGTCCTTGTATTAGTTTTGTGATCAGGCACGCCGCTCCCCCCTATCCTCTGTTTCTTTATTCAGCACCAACTGCCAGTCCTCAACATATTCTGTCCATCTTATAACCCAATATCCAAAAATTCGGGCTTGGTAAATAATGTCCAGCGGCGTTGTCAGCTTCAGTCAGGCATTGGGAAATTCTTACAGTGAATGGTTCGTTTTTACCTCTCTTGAACTGCTAGGCGTTTGATCGGCGTGATGAAATATTGTACTGCCTCACCTTATCATGGCTACTTTGAACAAGTGTCACTGGAAGTTATGGGAGAATTTCTACGGCGCCTTCTTGACGCTAGTGACAGTTTCGGAAGTGCTATGCTTATGAAAGGTATGTTGAAATATTTAATTATTGTTAAAGGGCTGTAATAGAAGTTATAAGAGACATTCAATGGTGTCTCCTTGATTGTAGTTGTTGTTTACTAATGGTTCTACATCATCAATGTGAGGAGGAAGGCATTGCGAGGCTCCAGAAATGTATCCTCAAGAGAGAACGAAGCTGCCAAAAACATTCTCTGAGTACAAAACTTGTACAGCATAAAGGCAAGGGTCATTCTTCATGGATTAAAAGTGTAACGTTTATATAAATTTTCTTATGCTGCAGAATTCAAACTCATCTCTTCCCTTGCACGTGTTTGAAAGCACTACTTTTCCTAATAGATACACACAGCCCGGACTTTTCTCCGACACGTGGATGGACATAGAAGCTGAATGAGCAATGAACAACCATAGAGTGCTTTCAAGCTTCATAAAAAAAATGTAGTAATTAAAAAGAAATGTATATGTAGCAGATGAAGACTTTAATTATAAGGCGACTTCAAAACCCACAGCAAAGCGAAGGCCAAACACGATTCCTAGAGAGTAAACAAAGCGAGTCACAGCATCAAACAAGGCTCAAGGTGTCAGTGGGCGCACCTGGGCACCTTTGAGGCACGTCCACCAACACAGGAGACGCCACGAGAGGCACGAGCGTCTTGATATCAAAGTGAAGTCATCGTGTTTCATCTGTCTGGTGTGTGCATGAATGTATGGGAGGGAGGGATGCAGTGGTGGCTTGCTTAGACTTTTTTTTTTTTTTACGCTATGGTCTATAGCGCCTGTAGGTATGCTTGAAGAGTACGTATAGGAAGCGCTGTTCAGCTTCCACCCAATAGTGGCGCAGAGAATTTTATTTATAGTGGTATCCATATTAGTGTCCATATCACCATCCAAGCGCATCTTCGGTATAACCCCCTAGAACCTGGGTATCATGGTGACATGTAGGTAACTTTAAACCATTCGACAAATGGCATTCGAACCTAGGCGTGGACGTCTGCCCGATCCCATGCCTACCATCTTTTCCACTGCGCCACTGCATCCCAATATCTGTAATGTATTAATCTTCATGTGTTTGATTCGTCGCTCCCTCATGTAGGCGTCTAATCTCTCATAAGAGGAACGTGATTGCTACTCGAGAAAAAATATTTATTTCTTATTTATGTTTCTTCCTAGAATTTCCCTTCATCTCTTTCTGTTGCTCCTTGCTACAGGCTGCCCGGGAGCTGCTGCTAGTAACGTAGAAAGGTTGTTTTTGTTCTCTTAGGTTCTCTGAAGACATCTTATTCCCTCCACGCTATTGCCTCTTCTGAAAGCCAATGATAATAACACTTACCAAGCTTATTCTTGTATTTTTAGGTCCCATGCTCCCGTAATAATAGTTTCTGATAATATACCAGGTTTGTTCTTGTTATTCTCTGAGATATCTGAGTCCTCACTTGTGACTGATTAACCTTTCCTCGCTGTAGTCTACCTTATATGTCTCTGATAACGAGTTTGTTGTTTGTTTTTACTTAGGTACTCGTGACATATTGTCTCGACTCAATTCTGATGAACTGGAAAATTTTAGCTACTAATGACTATTTATTAGTATTGAATAAATATTTACCTTTCACTCTATAGAAATAAAAACAACAGGTACAAAGAAATATGAATTACTCCGCCACTCCTACTGCTATCAGTGTCGTGTTTCCAAAGTACGCCTGAAGCCTTCTTTGTATAACTTTACTCAACTCAAGAGGAAGCTATCGCAGACGCCTTACCCCGAGGAATTTTGATGGACTGAGGAAAATTTTACAGTAACTTAAAAGTACTCGTGGCTGCATCTACTCTCCATCATCCACTAAGGGACGGCGATGCTCTGAGAGATGAACCCGCGGGAAATTTACTTCTCTGTTCCATCATCCTTCCCTCCCATCCCTTCCTCCTTCAAGGTACAGAGAGCGGCA
Source organism: Portunus trituberculatus (assembly GCF_017591435.1). Classification (NCBI taxonomy): domain Eukaryota; kingdom Metazoa; phylum Arthropoda; class Malacostraca; order Decapoda; family Portunidae; genus Portunus; species Portunus trituberculatus. The sequence goes on along the minus strand of NC_059272.1, from coordinate 16,589,132 downwards.
GTAAAATTTTCGGATGCAATAATACTTTTCAACAATATTTTTCTTAAAGTAATCAACCGGTTATTGTTCTGTTGTAATGACTGAATACCTCCTCCCCCCATTCTCTCTCTCTCTCTCTCTCTCTCTCTCTCTCTCTCTCTCTCTCTCTCTCTCTCTCTCTCTCTCTCTCTCTCTCTCTCTCTCTCTCTCTCTCTCTCTCTCTCTCTCTCTCTCTCTCTCTCTCTCTCTCTCTCTCTCTCTCTCTCTCTCTCTCTCTCTCTCTCTCTCTCTGCTCGCTCGCCATACATCACTGCTCCCTCAGACTCGCCAACGAAGGGAGGCAGCAGCAGCCACATTTCGCCACACACGGCATAATTAATCAAGCTAACCCACTAACATTTCATTGAAAGTCACCAGTTCTTGAGAGCTGAAATAGTACCGTGGTTCACATTCAAAGAAAGGATGAGAAGTATTGAAAAATATATAATGAAGTTGAAGGAAAGGTTTGTCTCGTTATGGAAGTGGATTGAGTGTTGTAATGAATGCCAATGAAAAGATGCGCTTAAAAGTAAAGGAAAAGAAAAGATTATGCTTTCTTGTTAATCTTTTTAGTACCAGGAACGCGTTTTCATATTCATTCTGGTTACTATTTTGCCGGTTTTATACAGCTTCAGAAACATATGTGAGGATTATTATAGTATATCTTTTGACCTCCATAGACCCTTCCTGTTGCAAATAAAGTCGTCTGATCATACCCTAAAAAATCAAGGTAAAAATGTCTCTCAGTATTGAAGGCCGTTGAATGAATTACAAATGTTACGGAAACAGCATGACATTTTATTGTACTGAGAAATATACCTGACATAAACAAACGAGAATAAAATAAATAAATAAATAAATAGATGAATAAAGATACATCAATTAATCAATAAAGAAATCGTATGTCTTACTAAAACCCAAGCAAAGAATAACACAACAAAGAAAAGACTATTCCTACTTCTGCTCCTATTATACACCCCTGCCCATGAACAGACTACAGTTTGTGGAGGGATATGCCGCAGCTCTTACAAGGAACAAAATTAATCGTGCGTCCTGATCAGCCCTCTCCAGGCGTGTTTCTGCTGAGGGTCTGTAATTACTGTGAAATAATTAGCTGGTGGCGTCAACGTGGGCAAGGGGCGGAGCAGGGAAAGGAGAGAAGAGGAGAGGAGACCAAAGGAGTACAGGGAAAAGTAGAAGAAAACATAATAGAAATGACTAAAGTAGAAGAGTAGAAGTAGTAGAAAGGAGAAAGTAAGGAGACGAGGGGAGAGCAGAGAAAAGCAGAGTAAAAAGAACGATAGTCGAGTAGAGAAAGGAGATGAGAAGAAAGTAGAGAACAGCAGAATAGGGAACAGTAGGATATAGCGCACAGGGCAGAGCAAGACGGGAGAAGAGAGTAGGGTAGAACAATGCAGTGAAAAGCAGAGATCCTAGTAGAGAAGAACGGGGCGGGCAAGGAAGATCAGACTGGGGAGAACAGAGAAGCAGATTAAGGCCAGACAAGATAAAGAAAGGAAGATAAAACAAGATAAATGTAATTAGAACAGTGAAGAACAGTATAGATTAAGCAGAAAACGTAAGGTAATGTAAACTAAGCAGAAGAGAAGGAATTGCAGTGTGTAATAAAGCAAAGGAGGGCAAGGAGTGGTCGCCTTCACTCGGCCTTTAAGCGCACAAAGCCCATTATAAAATAATGAAAGCCCATTACCTTCGATGAGAAAAATTGAGGCGGTTCACATGTCTCGTTTGACTTTGCTGCATTTTTCTGAGGAGCAAGAGGGAAAAAATGACATTGTGAAGTAAAAAAAGAAAAAAAGAAAAAAGTGCGGGTATTTTTTGGGGTAAAGTTCGTGATCAAAGAACGGAATGTGGGATAGTTTTGCTCCCTTCTCAAAAATGTCGAAAAGTGTTGATATTCTGTATGGAATTTCTAATGGCGTTATGACTGTTCATTTAGAAAAGCTACGTTACATAATAAATACAGTAATGTGTTTGTATTTTTACTCTAAACACGTATTTTTAACGGCAAAAGTAGGAAAACAAGATTAATGAGAATAATGTGACCTATCGATGTATTTTATCATAATCCAGATAGTCTTTTGTTATCAGTTGTGCATAATGTATTTGTTTAGGGCATTTTTCGACTTTGAGCAATTTTGTATTGATAATAATGGTTGTATATTGTGTAGGTAGTCCTCTGATGATGATGGTGACGATGGTGGTGATAATGGAGGAGGAGGAAGAGGAGGACGAAGATGGAGACGAGAAAGAAAGGAGACGAGTTTAGAATAAGAAAGAAGGGAACTGGAAGTGAAATTTAAAATGTATGAGAAGTGGATGAGGAAGAAAAAGATGAAAGAAGAGTAAAATATAAAGAATCCTGATCATTCACAACACAATTATTTCTTCGCTAAAAACCGCAGTTCCGTGAAGCCTCGCAGCCAGTCATTGTAATGGAAATCAAAGAAAAAAGATTATTAACTGTAATATTTTCTTTCTCCTCCAGCACTGAAATGAAAAAAAGAAATACATTTATTTATCACTTTTATCAATTATCGGTATGTCACCCTTATTATTTTTTTTTTCAATTTTCTCTTATTCTCTTTCTTTTTCACGCTACAAAATAAAGGCGCACTTTTCTCGTGGCTGATAGGTTGTACATTTCCATCGCGTTATTGCTTCGTGGAACTTGCGTCATCACCAGGAACTATAAGGAACTCACATAAAGATTCACCATACTGAAAAAAGTCTTTGTAGTAAGAGGAGTGAAAAAAAAAATGAAAGAAACACACAAATATGTCTATCTGTTTTGCTATTCGTTATTCATTCTTACGTAACCTGACTTGTGTTGTGTTGTATATTTAAATGTCATGTTCTTTTCTTTCCAGCTAAACCTTTTTTCTTTTAATTTTATGTTATTTTCAAGTAGTTATGTAAGTATTACGTATTTTGGCTTCAACAGTAATTTTCTAAGTGAGTTGTGTGCTCTTAAATATTTCATTGCCTCATTTTTCATTCAACTTCTTAATGAATTACTCTTTTTTCACAGGCTTGCGAGTTTCATTATATTACTATTTCAACGAGATCTGATTTCCTTAGACTTACATCACCTCATCTCATTTTCCTTCACGTCTTTTCTTCTCTTCCTTTCCCTCACCTTACCTTATTTTCATCTCATCTCATTCGTCTTCTGACTTCAACTTATCGCTTATCTCTCTTACTGCTCAGTTCACATTTTTTCTCCTGGGCTTTTTTTTCCTACCTAACCTCACTCACCTCAATTGTCCTCTTTTCTCCTCTTCTCACCTCTCTACACTTATGTATCTCTCTACTCAGTTCACATTTCTTCTCTCTTTGTCTCTTTCTCCTACCTATCCTGTCCTCAATTGTCCTCTCTTCTCATCTCATCTCTCTCCACCTCTCTCGCGTCCTCACCTCCTCACATGCTCCCTTCCTCTCCTCTGGCGGGGAAGGAGAAAACGTCCACAAAACAAGATGCAAGAAAAGAGATGCAAAGTTACACAGCATCACGAGGCATTCACAGCGACGTGCTCCAACCTTTAATGAGTTGGATGGACATTTGAGAGGACTTGAAGCAAACATTTTCTTGAGTCGGAGAGGTGCTTGTGTTGACTCCTCTTGGTCTAGTGGAAAGTATATCATCTTGAAGGTCCTCTTTCTTTTTTTTTTTTCTTTTTTTTTTTTTTTTTTTGCTTTTGTTGTATTCGTCTTTATTTTCTTTCCTGTTTCCGTAATACATGTCACTCGTCTCTTGTTTGGCTGTCTGTTTCTCTGTCGGTTTTGATTCTCCATCCTTTGGTCGTCTGTTCTTTCTTTCTTTCCAAGTTTGTGTGTTTGCATCTGTTTTCTGTTTTTTTTTTTTCTTCTATTTCTGTTTCTGCACGTCAATTTCTCTGTTCTCTCTCTCTCTCTCTCTCTCTCTCTCTCTCTCTCTCTCTCTCTCTCTCTCTCTCTCTCTCTCTCTCTCTCTCTCTCTCTCCATGTGTATGTGTGTGTGTGTGTGTGTGTGTGTGTGTGTGTGTGTGTGTGTGTGTGTGTGTGTGTGTGTGTATGAGTCTAAACTTAAGCATGCACTCCAGCGTCTCTGCTTTACGAGCGAGACGCGTTACGCCGCAAATCCCTGGCAGGTGTTGCGATCTTTACAGCGGTAACTTGAGTATTTTTTTTACTTACTTCTCCTCACCACAACTTTCCCGAAACACGGCCCTAATGCGGGACAACTTGAAAAGAAGAACACGCGGCAGATTCCAAATGACTGTGCAAGTGGCAAGAGAGGAGGAGTCACGCCACGTAAGAATGAGAAAATAGAGAGAGGGAAGGATGAGGAGTGAAGAGAAAATGGCTTAGGTGATATGAGGGAGGAAAGGAGGGAGGTGAGGGAGAGAACTCGTGAAAAGAAAGGATGAAGGAGGTTTTGCAGAAAAAAAGGAAGGCAGTGAAAGGGATGAGGCATAATGGAGTGAAAGAAAAATGAAGGGGATGTATGACGACGACCTTGAATGCCACTGAATGTAGGTCTGGATAAAAGAGAAAGAGAGAGAGAGAGAGAGAGAGAGAGAGAGAGAGAGAGAGAGAGAGAGAGAGAGAGAGAGAGAGAGAGAGAGAGAGAGAGAGAGAGAGAGAGAGAGAGAGAGAGAGAGAGAGAGAGAGAGAGAGAGAGAGAGAGAGAGAGAGAGAGGAAGGGGGTAATGACATGGCGCAGCAAGAAATAGAAAAGAACGAAACATGTAATGACAAAAACTTATAAACTACGAGACAATTGAATGAGTTCTTGTTACTGCAGGAATGCCAAGCCTCCGACAATCACTTTTACGTTTTCCTACAACTTTTCCTTCATCCGCCTGTCTCAGTAACCTGATGCCATGTAATAAGGGAAAAAAATATAAAAAAAAAGCAACGGCAAAGCAGAAATACATAATAAAACCAGCAAGAGTAGGTCAGGTAAACAATGAACAAAAAGCTGCGTTGCGATAAGGTGTGTGTTTCTTTTTTCTTTTTGTTTATGGTCACACGTTTCATCTGCTCGTAAAAAAAATCATCTATTTATACACAGGATCAGGTTCACTTTAAAGAAGAAGAGCTGATACGTTGCGTTTTGTCCCGTAGGAATGAAATGTTCCCAAGCTTCCCAGTGACCACGAGGTACAAGGTAGTGGGGTTGTGGAATACTTAAAGACTCAGTCGTTCATTGCGGTACACTTGTTGCTTTGTACTCAGATTATGTTAACCCCTTCAGTACTGGGACACATCTTAATCTTGAGATTTGTGTACGATTAGACCCTTTTAATGACATTAGGAAGGGTCTATGGAGGACAGAAGATTAATGGCCACACACTCCACTATTTTAATCTCCCACATGAGTTTCTGAAGCTGCATAGAATTACCAAATGGTAACCAGAATGACTATGGAAACGTGTCGTGGTACTGGAGGGGTTAAGACGCATCATCTTTTTTGACATTAGGGTCGGTGATAACACAAAGTTGGAGGAGTGTCTTGAAACCTTCCTCTTAAGACTGTGCAGGTTATAGGTAGATGGAAACAAAGATGCAGGGGGACCTCCATAGTGTATCAGGGAAAGGGATGAATGATTGAGAAAACTTTTAATCCGTTTAGTACAGGGACGCATTTCAACCTTAAGATTTGTGTACGATTAGACAGTTTTATTGACTTTAGGAAAGGTTTATGGAGGTCAAAAGATTAATGGCCATAGTCTTCACTAGTTTAATTCCCCACATAAGTTCCTGAAGCTTTTTAAATCACTAAAGGTAAGCAGAATGAATATGGAAACGCTCCATGGTACTGAAGGGTTAAAACAGTGCAGGTAGATGGAAACCCAGAAGCAGACATGGAGCTCCAAAGTGTACCAGGGAAATGGGAATGAACGACTTGGAAGTTTTTAAGCAGAATAGCCATTGCGAGGCACTGATGTCTATGATGTTTTTATTTTCTATTTTCTTTTTTTCTTTCCGTGGACTACAATCCCTCATTCCTGACTGGCAGTTGGGTAAATATTTTTCTGCATTGTAGTTGCGTGGATGTGACCCATCCAACTCTATTTCCAGTTCCTGTATGCGTTTTTCTCTTTTGTTTTCTCTTTTTAACTCTTGTGTATTTGTATTTTGAAATGCCAAAAATTGCTTTGAACCTCATTATTTCAAGATACTAGTTGTTCTTTTCTTTTTAATGAGGGAGTCAAATAAGCTATTCTTCTTCTTCTTCTTCTTCTTCTTCTTCTTCTTCTTCTTCTTCTTCTTCTTCTTCTTCTTCTTCTTCTTCTTCTTCTTCTTCTTCTTCTTCTTCTTCTTCTTCTTCTTCCTCCTCCTCCTCCTCCTCCTCCTCCTCCTCCTCCTCCTCCTCCTCCTCCTCCTCCTCCTCCTCCTCCTCCTCCTCCTCCTCCTCCTCCTCCTCCTCCTCCTCCTCCTCCTCCTCCTCCTCCTCCTCCTCCTCCTCCTCCTCCTCCTCCTCCTCCTCCTCCTCCTCCTCCTCCTCCTCCTCCTATTAGATATCCACAACATAAACCAGAACCGACATAAACACCGAGCACGCCAATACTAATGATAGCCATTCCATCAACGAGGAGAACAAAGTGGTCATCTCTAGTCCGGCATGAAACTTGGAGTACATCATGACTGCTGGTTGATCCAAAGCTACGCTCCACCTAGTCACTGGTGTATTCACTCTGACTTTTGCTTGCCACGCACGAGTTAGTTTGTGATGTGTTGCTTATGATTCATGGCGTGGTGGATGGACTTAGTAAGTTTGCGGTGCAGTAAGAGATAGAAGAAACAGTGGTAGTATTTTACTTTATTTTATCAAAATATTTAGTTTCGTCTTTGGATTGGCCTTTTTGTTGGTGCAGGAAGATGTGAAAGGAAAAGTACTTTCACGTTTTCATGATCACTTATTAGCTGAAGGTTCCAGTGGTGGTATTAAGAAACGTCTGCCTTTATTCTCTGTTGAAATCCTTCAGTACAGGGACACATTTTTACCATGACTTTAGGTATGAGTAGACAATATTATTTACATTAGGAAGAGTCTATGGAAATCAGAAGATTAATGGCCAGAGTCTTCACTACTTTAGTCCCCACATAAATTTCTGAAGCTGTAAAAAGTAAGTAAATAGTAACCAGAATGAATATGAAAACGTGTCATAACACTGAAGAGGTTAAAAGATATCATAAGCTTCCCCTGATCCAAAACTGAGCTTATTACAAACACCTCTCTACTCTTTTTTTCTTTTCCATGATAGTTTTTTTCAATTTTGTCCATATCATAAACACAAAGAAATCCACCGATTTCTCGAATCCTTTGTCATTGTATAATATAAAAATGAAAATTCCAAAAATTTTCTAACTAGAAATGGGAAATCAGATAGGAATGCGTAAATTACACAGGAGTAACGAGGAAATAGTGTGTTTGTTTTCCCACCTCGAATTCTCATTACAAACACACAATTCATCACAATCTTGCCCCGTGACTTATCGACGCTGTATGATTCACGGCACGAAAACAACAGGTAATTGCCTTACGTAACCAGAAGGACACCAGGTAGAAAATTATAGAGATCACACAGTAATAACAGGCTACTAATCCATATTTTTTCCCACCTTCGTCTCCCACTACGCCCTAAATCATAATCTGGATCTGACTTATGGCACTCATAAGAAACGTAGGCGAGAAAGGTCAGCTGAGACTCTAAATGTCACGTTCTAAATAGACCATGCTGTAACATCGCTTCACTTTGTCATACAACCCTTTGCTCTCCTCCCCGGCTTAAATTTGAATGGCAACTAACGTGGGTCATGTTGATCAGAGAATAATTAGCTGTACCTTTGATCTCTCTAAGTACAATGAAGTGTTTGTTGAGGTGAGTCGGAATAGGAAGTAACTGTTTATTGTCATTATTGTTGAGTAGAAATTTGATGCTATGGCTCCTTTATTGTTGTTGTTCAGGATAATTTTTTTTTTTTTTCATCCACATAATCAATACTTTCTTTTTAGTTCATCGCTATTCGCCATCCATACTCTCTTTACCATATCTCACAGTGTATCACCTTCCCCCGTTTTGCAGACCCACACACTCCCCAGCCACCAGCAGCGTTACGCCTGCCCCCCTACCCACAACCCCACCAACGACCCAAGAGACTGAAAACTTTATCCACACACCCCTTGTTTTTGTCCACATGCCGCCACTTCTACGTTTCTCTCCCTTTCCCTCTATCCCTCACTTTTCCTCTCTCTCTTCCCGCTACTCCTGCACCTTTCCCTTCCCTAATCTTTATCCATCATCTTTTTCCTATCATCCCTCTATTCCTACATCTTTCCTGTCCCTTCTCTTCTCCTGCCTTCCTCCTCCCTTCCCTTCTTACTCATCCCTTCTCTTCTTACTTTCTCTCCACCTTCACTAACTCCTTTCGCCTTCCACCCACCCTTGCTACTTTTTCCCTTCTACCCTTTACTTTTCCCCTCTCTCCACGAACTCTAACTCCACTCTCTATCCAGCACGTTCCACCCTCACGTCTGCCTTCTCCCTCCACCCCCACACGGCTGTTTCACGACATTCATCCATCACTGAACTTTCCAGGGAATGTTTTTGCTGCCTCACACATTTTTTTGTTTACTTGGTTATTTATTTATTATTTAATGTCTTTACAGTATGTATAATTTATTTGTGTCCATATTTATACAGCTAGAAATGCATTGTTTGGAAACTGGGTGAATGTTGATATATAAATGAAGGCATTATTCGTGATATTTTGTCACTCTCAGCATTCAGGAGCATTTAGAAGACGTTCTGGTGCAAATTTACTGTCAGAGAAATGCCTAAAAAAATGTCTTAATTGCCATACTGTTATTAGATAACAACGATAAAGTTAACTAGACAATCTCACTTCATAATCAAAACTCCTTAAATTATTGAGCATAATATGAATTTCAGTCTGCTAAGTCGAGGACGTTATTGTTTGTGTGTGTGTGTGTGTGTGTGTGTGTGTGTGTGTGTGTGTGTGTGTGTGTGTGTGTGTGTGTGTGTGTGCGCGCCCCTTGATCAATATAGTATGTCTCTCTTCTGCCAATCTTTTTATTTCTCATGCCTTTGTCCTATGCGTACACCTGTCTGAATGTCTTTCTTCACCTGCTACTCTTTCCCTTTGTTTGAGCCTCCGTCTGATTTTCTTTTTAGCCTGCGTCCACCTGCCTGGCATCCTTTGGTAGCGTCCTAGGCGGGGTGCTGGATGCTGGAGGTGGGAGCTGAGAGAGGATGGGCGTGGTGGGCTGTACGAGAGGCGGGGTGAGAGTCGCCAGAGTGGTGTGGGCGCTAGTGTTGCCGCCGCACGATATGGTTTATGGTGTCCTCTGGCGCGCGGTGCTGCAATAGAATTCATGGACACAAAACCAAAAATGGAGTGCAGATCCCCTGCGCTTCCGAGGTTGTGTGGATGGATAACAGGCGGTGAAGTGATGACGTAAAAAATTGTGAACCCGTGATAAACAGACTGGCTGCCGTTTTCAAGGACTGTTGTTTAGATTGCTTTTGCTTTGCTGCGCTCCAGAATTTTTTTTTTTTGCAATGGTTGTACAGTTGCATTTGTCTGCACAGCAACAGCGACAACAAAATCAACAGCTTCAAGAATATCAACACCAACAGCAGCAGCGGCGGCAAACACAACATAAACAACAATGATGATTAGAAAAAGAAGTTAACAATTCAATAAACAATAAAATAAATTGGATATTCTTTCAGCTATAAAATGACAGCCCGAAAAGAGACACTTGATATCAAAAGGGATTTATAGAGAAGAGAGCCATCCTGTTCCAATGCCACTGAGATCAACGACGATTTTCTCTATGACGTCGAATTTATGGTCAAACGAAACCAAACATTTATAACCACTTGCATAACAAAAATTATATTTAGATTGGAGTAACAATTTATGTGGCAATATTGTGGTAATTTGATGCTGAAATTCCCCAGTGACGCCACGTATAGATCTTTTATTGGCACTATTTCGCCTCGTGTCCTCACCACAAATTACCTCAAAATTTTGAAAACAAGTAGAAGTATTCCTTATTTCCTTTTAGCTCACGTGTGGCGCAGCAAGGCGAGCCGAATCACCTGTAATGGTAATAATGCACGAGCGGTCAAGTGATGCTGTGAGCCCGCGGAGAAGAGGGCACGTGAAGGGAAGTGAAATGTGTCAGAATTTCCAACGTGTATCGAAGGAAATGGATTCGGATAAAGGCAAGGAACGGTAAACTCAATGGGACAGTGTGTTGCTACGGGATATGCACTCTTTGTCCCGGCACAGTGGCTCCGCTGGCGACCACGAGGACCAACAACTATCACTCTTATCGCTGCTGAGGATACTAAACTTCCATCCAATTTAGAAATGTGGACGATTTAGTTAAAGCAGATAAGCTCATACTATCTCATTGATTAACCACTAGTATGCTCAAGTATTCCAATGGGAACTGAGATTAGATACTTTACCATTGTACTGTGGCAGGTGCAGCCAAGTCCTAGGGAAGCCGCTTCTCGCTTTTCACAAAATGTCACATTCATTATGATCAAGAGGGTCTCACTAGCTGGTATGAGGGAGTGGCGCGCCAAGCCAACTCCCCCTCCACTCCGCGACGTTCGGGCACAGAGGAAAACCGTGAAGATAAATATAGTTTCCCTCCACAGGATGTTCTCCAGCCATAGTTTATGGGACTTTCACACCGTAATGTGTTCCTGCCCCGCACTTCCACCAACAGAAATTCCAATAATGTGGTTTGTCATCAGGCTTTCTTTCCGTTCCCTCTGTTCTTCTCTTCCTCTCCCCCCTTCGAGCACCGCCGCCTCCACAATGGCCGATTATTTTACTTAATAAAATACAAACGAGCGTCCGTGTTGCTGCGCAGCATGATGGACTGCTATGGGCGCCGCCATTCCTACTGTAATGGATTTTTTGTGTAGTGGTTCTCAAGGCGTGGGAAGTTGTTGATGGCTTTTGAGCAAGCGACTGCAGCAGAGGTTGTACTTACCTTCATAACACACACACACACACACACACACACACACACACACACACACACACACACACACACACACACGGAGATGGAATTCAATGTGGACAAAAGCCATGTCATGGAAATGGGAAAAAGTGAAAGACGACCAGTGAGAATCTATAAGATGGGAGATGGAGTAGAACTAGAAAAAGTAAAAAAGGAAAAGGACTTGGGAGTGACAATGGAAGAAAACAATCAACCGGTAAGCCATACTGATAGAATTTTCAGAGAGATATAATTTGCTAAGGAATATTGGATTAGCATTACACTATATGGACAAAGAAATGATGAAATTGATAAGTACTAAAATAAGACCTAGATTGGAATATGCAGGAGTTGTGTGGACACCCCATAAAAAGAAACACATAAGGAAATTGGAGAGACTACAAAAAATGGCTACAAGAATGGTTCCAGAATTTAAAGGGATGACATATGAGGAGAGACTAAAAGCTATGGATCTACCAACCCTGGAACAGAGAAGAGAGAGGGGGGATCTGATACAAGTTTATAAATTGATTAACGAAATGAATCAAGTGGATAATGAGAAACTAATCCTGAGAGAAGAATATGACATTAGAAGCACAAGATCGCATAGTAAGAAACTGAGGAAAGGAAGATGTCTGAGAGATGTTAAAAAAATTTGTTTCCCGCAAAGATGTGTTGAGACTTGGAACAGTTTGAGTGAGGAAGTGGTGTCAGCAAAGAGTGTGCATAATTTTAAAGAAAAATTGGATAAGTGTAGGTATGGAGACGGAGCCACACGAGCATAAAGCCTAGGCCCTGTAAAACTACAACTAGGTAAATACAACTAGGTAAATACATACACACACACACACACACACACACACACACACACACACACACACACACACACACATACACACACATCTATAGCTATTGCACACATTATTTTTTTGGGATAGGCTTCGACACTTTATGAAAGCACAAAGCGTTCTCTGATGTCCTGAAAAATAATATTTGGAACGAAAAGAAAAAAATGTTAGCAAAAAAGGACAACACGTTCCTGGAATTCACGTTAGTAGCGAAAACGTTGGAAACATATTTCATTTTAAAACGTGTGTGTGTGTGTGTGTGTGTGTGTGTGTGTGTGTGTGTGTGTGTGTGTGTGTGTGTGTGTGTGTGTGTGTGTGTGTGTGTGTGTGTGTGTGTGTGTGTGTGTGTGTGTGTCAACGTCCATCCTCCTCATCACGGATAGGAAGAAGAGTGTTACTTGGCTCCAGCTCCCTCTCCCCCGATATTTCGTGCCCTAATGGCGAAAGCAGGCCAGTTTGAACCCATCAGGGCACACGCATTTCACCGGATGCACGTAACGATTGTGGGTGAAATTGACTTCGCTTTGCATTCATTAGCTTTAGATTCGAATGATTGGCTTCGATCCTCTTTTTTTTATTTGCTCATTTTTTTCCCCGTGTTAGATCCATTTTCAGAGTGAACGGTCGGTCGAGTCCAATTCTCAGGCAGCGCCATGCGATCTGTTCCGTTCCCAATAGAGAGGGAGAGGGATTAAAGTGAGAGACATTGTGAGATTACATGTTTAAGTGTGCGTAGGAGTGAGTGTGAGAGTGAGTTGATGTGAGTGGAGTGCATATTTGTGCCACTTACAGATAAATATTCTAGTTTTGTATTTCTTTACATTCAAATAGTAAAATGCTAAAAAAGATGTTATTTTTTTAACATAACTTTAAAAAGCGCCTTGAAGCTTTACAATTGAGCCATAAAGACAACATCAACAACACACTACAAGAATCCACAAGATCTACACGTGGCAGTGTCAGTATAACAGCGACAAATTTAACTCGAGGGACTTCCATGTACAAGCTTTGGAGTCCAAATATTTCTAGATCACACGAAGCAAATTGTCACAACTCCCAGGCTTGTACCCAGAGAGAGTTCGTACTTAGACGTCTGCAAATAAACCCACCCTCTCTCCTGCTGTCTGGGTCTGAATCTGAGTCGCCTGCAACCTTTAGATTCGTCCGACTGGCAATTGTCAGGAAGAGCTGTGGAGTTTGAAATCAGAGCCAAGTGTTGCAAGAGAGATTTGGTGGAGCTGTTGTGTAGTCTGATGTGTGTCATTGTGGAGAGAGAGAGAGAGAGAGAGAGAGAGAGAGAGAGAATGTACGTGTAATTCACCTCGGTCGTCTGCTGGCCACCCAGCCAGTCTTCCCCGTTACGGAGCGAGCTCAGAGCTCATAGACCGATCTTCGGGTAGGACTGAGACCACAACACACTCCACACACCGAGAAAGCGAGGCCACAACCACTCGAGTTACATCCCGTACCTATTTACTGCTAGGTGAACAGGGGCTACACATTAAGAGGCTTGCCCATTTGCCTCGCCGCGCCGGGATTCGAACCCGGCCCTCTCGATTGTGAGTCGAGCGTGCTAACCACTACACTACGCGGTGTGTAGTGTAATTCACTGTTTGATCTGCTGCAGTCTCTGACGAGACAGCCAGACGTTACCCTACGGAACGAGCTCAGAGCTCATTATTTCCGATCTTGGGATAGGTCTGAGACCAGGCACACACCACACACCGGGACAACAAGGTCACAACTCCTCGATTTACATCCCGTACCTACTCACTGCTAGGTGAACAGGGGCTACACGTGAAAGGAGACACACCCAAATATCTCCACCCGGCCGGGGAATCGAACCCCGGTCATCTGGCTTGTGAAGCCAGCGCTCTAACCACTGAGCTACCGGGCCGTGTGTGTGTGTGTGTGTGTGTGTGTGTGTGTGTGTGTGTGTGTGTGTGTGTGTGTGTGTGTGTGTGTGTGTGTGTGTGTATGAGTAAGCAAGCTATTCACTTCACCCAAAGCTCACCACGTATATCATTTTTCTTCAGCTTTCCCTCACATTATAGATATATCTTTACCACGTGTTCCGAAACAAGAGACACAAAATAAATGCCACTTCGTCTACCGGAACACTCAGGCAGACTGGCAGGGAGCAAATGTGAACCTCTGCATAACCTATTTCCTTCGTCTATAAACAACATTCTCTGAGAGCGCCGCGCCCGTGTCGTGTTGCGTTGGATAACGCCAGTGTGTTCGTCCCATCCAATGCACGAAGGGAGGAAAAAAGACATTACAACAGGGACTAATGGGCAAAAAAAAATAATAAAAACCTCTCTCTCTCTCTCTCTCTCTCTCTCTCTCTCTCTCTCTCTCTCTCTCTCTCTCTCTCTCTCTCTCTCTCTCTGAGCACAGTATTTAGCTCTCGCCGGAAGTGGCACGGGAAGAGAACAAGAGCGGTGAAGGGAAAACCGGAGAGGGATGGACAGGCGTGTGTGTGTGTGTGTGTGTGTGTGTGTGTGTGTGTGTGTGTGGGGGCCGGGTGGCGTGTGTTGGCATGCATTACTGAAGCAACTCCATACAAAGCCACGCGCCGACACACACCACACACCAGCCTGACCTCCCCCATCCCTCTCCTAACCCTTCATCCAACCCTCCCGTCCCCTTCCTTCTCTCTCCACTTGAAATGAGAAGCGCCGCTTGCACTGTACATGTTCATTGTGGAATAAAAGGAATTTTCATAAGAAGATATAATAGAATAATACCAGAAAGATTAAAATTTACGTGTGTAATTTGAGATATATACCTTTATTTTCTCTTTCCCATTCTTTCCCTCTTTACAACTACTTCCGGGTTGTCGAAATTCAATTATTTATTACTCTACATTAGTGAATGTTGGGAAATATTACATGTACTTCACTTTTTTTTTTTTTTTTTTTTTTTTTTTTTGCTGGAGTGCCTGAGTGCCAGTAACTGTAAGGCAGACTCACTCCCAGGGCCACTGAAAGCCGCTGCGGCCAGGCCCTGATGAGGCTCCCTAATGAGATCTCTAGGGACGCATCGCGGGGCTTGAAATCGCATAATTAATTCCAGTTTTTGCTTGTCTTGCTGCAAATTAAAATACACGTCAGAGATAATAGTTTGAAGTAATGAAAGAACAAGAATTCATATTCTTGATTCCTAACTTCAGGGAGCCTTAACTAACAATTAATTATAACTAACAATTGATAAGACGCACATGAAGAATTTGTCATTAAATGCAACAAAATAATGTATAGAAATATAACTATAACTATAATCAGGAAAGAAGGAGATTATAAATGAGTCATTCCTTGCTGGCAGCGGACACAAAGAAAAAAAATTGCTTCTCGTCAGTGGTGAGCGGGATCTCGCCAAGAACCGTGAAGCAAGCCACCTCTTGTAGGGATCACCTCGTACGCTTTCCTCATGTCCTGTTGTACTTCCGCAGTGTTCGCGGCATTACGTGAGACTTACATTCAATCAAAAGCATGATGCAGGTGCAAAATGCCAGTATTAATGGACTCCATACGTCCAAGCTGACAGAGTGTAATTAGCAAAGATTATATAAATTATAAATTCCAACGCGATAATGTTGAAGAAATCTCCTGGCAGAGGCGTAGCGTGCCGCGTGATTGAAAGCTTGAGAATTTCTCCAGTATTCAGCAAGGAAAATTATGAAAATTACTTTAAATTACAGAGCGATTAGCCGCGCCTTCGTATTAGTCAAAATGCTTCACAAAAATGATAAGACATACTGGTACGCCTGTGAAGTTTCTTGCTGTTAACAATGTATTAGGTAATGTGTTTTGTTCTCATAAAAGAACCGTTTTCTTCCAGCGATAAACAACGGCAACCAGATTGAAAGACTCGCAAAAATATAATTTACCATCATTCTGCTAAAGCAAAACATCGACATGGCTACATTAATGTTGTTCATGGAAAAAAAAAAGCAATTTTCATCTGGTAATGCGTAAGAAATAGATTAAAAGACAATTTGATGTGTGATTTACTATTCTAAAGGCAAAAACATAGAGAAGATATCATTTAACAAGACGACTAATTTTCTATATCAGTCATTGTGTGTGACAACCAACATTTGTGCGGCACTGCTATTAGAGACAGCATGTACTAGTAAAATGTCCATCTGTCTGGAAATCATTACCAAGGTACTGTAGAGATGATCTTGGAAAAAAAATCCTGATCCTGCGGAGTTGCCAATCCATCAGGAGTGAGGACCTGATGGAAATATAACAGTGACATTATATATCTCTTGAATCAAGGTGGTCTGCTCGATAGAAATCTTTTTCTACGAGTAGTCAACATTTTTATTAAGAACAACAATATGGTGACTGTTTTTTATCAATTCTAAGCTCCTTTGTCCGTCGGAAGAGAATCATTGCCAACGTTTCTTTAACTAATTACGTTCTTACTTAGACAAAATTCTTTTTGCCAGTAAGTGTACTGAACAATAATTCCTTTCCTTCTCAACATTTAGGATTCATTAATGAAGCATTTGTTTCTCGTGTACTTTAAACATCTTTCCGAGTAAAATGTAATACAACCATAACAGTTAATGTGCCACGAAATCGTCGGATAAGGTTAGTTTTACGAAGATATACGCTATTCATGTAAGGACGGGATGAACTTTTCCTCCTTGCCTGGCGTGCCGCGTTGCTCCTCCCAATGAATCATTCTAAAATCATTTTCAACGAAATCTGAAGAAAGTAAGGCTGTAATCAGAAGCATTCCGTAACACTCCCTCCTGCTAATACACATTCACTCTAATTTACTGCAATTCCTTCTTTTTTTCTCTTAAATCTTATTCTTTGTACTCGCATATTTACTTCTAATTTTTCTTTCTTCAAACATATTCATATAATAATTGTTAGCTTGAGCTTCTATGCAAACACTTGGTGCGTGTGTTGTTCATTAATTAAGAATGACTTGTTATAAGGAATGGTTTCATTTATGCATGCTTGTAAATAGTTTGATTAATGAGACACAAATTAGCAAGTATAACTGAAATCACGTTCACAAAGAACTGACTTTTTCGAATATTCATTAGTTTTTTTTTCATTCTTTTTTCTTCAGTATCCTTAAAAAAAAAAGAAACGGTGAGTTTGAATAATGCAACGCATGCTCTTCACTTATTATTCATTAAGGCATAAATAGATTCCAGCATCATGATTTCAGCCTCGCACGTAACACTTCAAGAAATAAGAATATTCACCAGAAACACTAAACCGTTGTAACCAAGAAGCTGAAGATCCACTGAGATATGCAACAACACGAAGCACTCAGAGCAAAGCATGAATCTCAAGACACATGCAAGAAAGAAGATAAAAAGATCACATATTTTTGCAATTTCTGGTCTGTATGCTATTTGAAGATGGTCGTATAACAAGAAAAATCACAATGATTAGTAATTAAGGAAAGACGTGGGGAAATAACAGAAAAGATCATTGTAATTGTGAAAGCAGAATTGCACGTTGTCAGCGGAAGACTATGGCAAGGAGGAAGAGGAAGAGGAAGTGTATCAAGGTAACTGTTGTTCTTCCTGAAGGGAATTCCTGACTCAGTATTGATGTGTGTAATGTGTGTGTCTGTGTGTGTGTGTGTGTGTGTGTGTGTGTGTGTGTGTGTGTGTGTGTGTGTGTGTGTGTGTGTGTGTGTGTGTCTTGCCATTACACTTCCTAGCTCCTCTTCCTGCGTCAGCCATCCACTTTACCACCACTTCGCCACCTCATTCTGCACCACCACCATCACTCTACCATTCCTTGCACCACCGAATCCACCGCCAGTCACTGCAGCATCATCACCTCGCTTTGGTTCTCCCCTAAAGGCACCAATTCTACTGCAACCACTCAGAACCGCAGCGCTGTTCCATCTAAATCCGAATTGCTTAGATTGACGTGTTTTTTTTTCTTTCAGCACTTTCCACCTGTGTGCCAGAGAGAGAGAGAGAGAGAGAGAGAGAGAGAGAGAACAAAGTATGGATGAAAAGAAATCGGACACAAAAAAAAAAACGTAAAAGTTATAACGATAATACTTTTCTTCTCCCGCCGCTTCCGAGGTGAGGCAAAAGAAATATTGTGTTTCTCTTGCATCACCGCCGTTGTCACCGCCGCCGCCGCCGCTGCCGCCAGGAAAGTTTAACAGGCGGATTGTCCTTCAGTTTCGTTTTCTTTCAAAATGATATGAAGTTCCAGAATGAGAAAGAACTAGTAGATCGATGTGAAAAAAAAAAAATAAATAAATAAATAAAAAAAAAAAAAAAAAAAAAAAAAAAAAATATATATATATATATATATATATATATATATATATATATATATATATATATATATATATATATATATAAGTACTTTTCACTGTCATGTTGAGCAAAATCATAGTTCCTGTTTAATTTTTAAAAATGTCTTCACACGTGTGTCAGTCAGTACATGTTATTTTTCACATCTATTATCCACTCTTCTTTCTCTTCCCAGCAGCTGACCTCGATGAATACAAGGAGCGATAGAGAAACTGCAAATGCATCATAATGTGTAGAAAAAGCAAATCATTTATCGTACACAAGCTGATGATGAATAATTCTGACAGCATGAAAAGATTTATGATAATGAAAATAGTGAAGTTCGTTATGAGAGGAGAGACAACAGCAGCAACAATAATAATAATCTTAATGCCACGTCAACTCTCCGATATTAAATCTTCCCCGAGAGAATACCTGTCAGTTTTACCAATAGCACGCCGGTTCCTTCTATTTTTTCTCCATCTCTTCCCTTTCTCCTTCAGGCTCTTGTTCTCCCTGGTGGCCTACAATTGAGCTCTCCTTCATTTCGCAACCACCCTAAACTACCATCGTTTGCTCCTCCATGGCACGAGATCAGGCATGCAAGACTGTTATCATCCCAGGAAGTGTCATCAAAGGGCTATAACAACCCTCAGTGCATTGTCCAGTTGTAGTTAGGTTGATCATAGAAGTCACTCTGGGATGAAACCGATTATTACTATCTCGGTTTTTTTTACACGTAGCATTTTTTGTTCATATATTTGGATAAACTCTTTGCCATCTTATATCTAGAATTGACTAAGGTAAAGGTCGCTCTCTGTACGGAATCAAACAAACTGAATACTGATAACAGAGCGGAAAAGACTAACAGAAGGGTGGAGAAGTGATCCCATGCAGCAAGACTGTTTGACTGTTTGAACACCAGCAACTAGAAGGAAAAGGTTAAGACATGCAGCATAAAGATGATAGCTGCACTTTCCTCTCACTTATACGACACTGACGCGTTGTGCAGACAAACCCTCAGATCAAAGACGTTGTGGAAGGTCTGCCACGTTTCTAAATATGCCAAAGTATCTCACGACGCAACGATTCAAATTTCTCCTCAAGATTGTATCCTCCCAGATGAAACTCAAGGTGACATTCAATTACTGGACGCAAAACTCAGACTGCTTAGGTTTCTCGAAGTTAAGCAAGTGACCGCCAACTCGCTCACATCAGCGGTAAGTGAGCAGACGCCTTGCCAGACATGCAAGAGCAGAGTGAGCCATCGATAAATGCTGCAATCCACTTTTTTCTATATTAAAGACGCCAGACTTGCTCTTGCTCCGAACAGCACTGCACCGCCATACAACTATTATCAATACCTGCTTACAAATGTTACTGTTACAAATTTCTCCCTAATTATTGAAGGTTTTTACAGCTTCGGATATATGTCGAAAAGGAGGATTTTTTTCATCAATATAGCATTTCCCAGTAGATGTAAACACTGCAGTATATAGAAAGAGGACTCGAGTGTGCCGTAAAGTCAAGTAGAATTGCCGGTAAATACTTTATAGTTGTTGCCTCTTCCCCTTTCCTGACCGCCTGGGAAGTTGATAATCTCTATAGACTCCAATAAGTCCCGGTACACTCACGAGACTCAGCGGAGATTATCTTCAGGGCTATTACCGCGGACACCACTTCGTTTGGCCATGATATTAAGAGTTAGGCAACAAGTGTGCGATCCCTGAAGGAGCCACAACCCGTCCCCAGCCTTTGTTAATGAAAAATGTGGCAGCGCAGTGGCTAGTGAGACTGAACCAAACTCGAATATTTGGGAAAGTCTTTTTAATTATTCGACAAAAAAGTCTTGTACAAGTAAGAGACCTAACCTACATCAACCACAGCAGTGTTGGCCTGGCTGGTGATCAGGGCTAAGTTCACAGGGAACGCTTCGCCACCAACACTGTATAGTTGCTTTCGCGTAATAAGGGAGTTAATAAATTGTCTGGTGTATATGTAATGTAATGTTTAATGCATGTCCTGCTCTTCATCGTTTCCTACCACGCACATTTCACACATACGAAGCTCTTAATTTATGTGTTTATTGGCAAGGGCGGATCAGTTTAGAGTTTTATGTAAATTTATGTATGTAATGCCTAATGAAGGTTGATGTGGCGCCATGAGAGATAATTACCCGTGGCGTGAAGGGTGAAGTGACTCGCCTTGCAGCACAGGCGGCAGGGCGGACGTCATTCATTGGCTGAGTCAATACCAGTCAGTCTTGGTGGCAAATGCTAATTAATTTCAGGCGATTTAGATGAATCTTTACTTGTGTGTGTGTGTGTGTGTGTGTGTGTGTGTGTGTGTGTGTGTGTGTGTGTGTGTGTGTGTATAGAAAGAGTATTATTTCTTCTTTATCTTATCATTAAATTCTTTCTCTAGTCAATCAAGAGGGCTGTTCACGCAGGCAACGCACTTCAATTGAACTTCAGACTCACTAAGTCTTTGATAACCTGCACCACCATATACCTTTGGCAGACGATTGATTGGCGATAGGGAATGAACAAACTATGCAAGTCACTGTACATACACACATAGCAGCCTTTCCCTCCATGAGTCACTGCAGAATCTAAGTGTTACATTGGGTATAGTTCACGACACAAGCGAGAGAATATTAATGATGATCAAAGAAAGGTTCTCAGAAATATCGGCAGAAAGAAAAGTGTTAAATGGTGCTAATTTTTATTCCTTCGTTAAGAAATCTCGCAAAATATGTGTTTCTTTTATCTTTAATTATTAGCACACGACGCTTTGATCTAAACTTGAAAGAGACTAAGGTCCGTAAATTCTCTCTCTCTCTCTCTCTCTCTCTCTCTCTCTCTCTCTCTCTCTCTCTCTCTCTCTCTCTCTGCAGCATTATTCCACCTATTCTAATGTTTATGAGCCTGAATGTATAAATTTTGAGAGCTACAACTCTAATTTTTACATGTAATGGCATTTTTAGCACAACACTGCAGCGGCTCCGACTCCAGCGAGCGTATGAGGGACCAACACCTGGGAGTACCGTATGGAGCTGATGCAACGAACAAAAACACATGAACACGCTTAATTTCCGACATACCCGTCTAATTAGCAGTCCTCATTCAAATCCCAAGTTTTGTTTGTAAGCAGAACATTTACGTGGCATTTAACCTTTTTATTGAGGATTATAGAGAGGCTCAGGGAAAGCATCCTAATAAACTACTGGAATTAGCTGGCATCTGGTAATAGTAGAGCGTTAGTCAGGGAGTTTTAATAATCACGTGGAGCAAGGAGAGGCTTTATATGATCCACAGCAGAAGCGAGGCGCAGGGAAGCCCTCTGAAGTACGAATGTTTGCAAGCTGTTGGAACTCATTAATGTTTTAAGTCACTGGCAGATCCCGGTGCAGCAGCAATAACGGAAATAAACTGGTACTGACATGAGCGCATCTCCTCCTGCATTGCTTTCCGATATAGACACTGAAATGCGCTTCTGGTCTCCAGGGAAAGAGAGCGTGTGAGAGAGAGAAGGGAAGAGGAAGGAAATAAAGATGAGACTAGAGGGAATGAAGCGCAGGACGAGGAGAGAACTATTTTGAAACAACATTCGTAAAATATTTCCGATATTTATTTGTTCTTGATTACAGCGACCAAGGCCAACCGTTATTATCACGTGTGCTTCTGGAAACGTGAAATCACTTTTTTTCTCTTCAATATATATTCCAGGAACTTGTAATTCATCAAAACCTGGAATGCCTCGAGTTGGCTTTACGATTCGCTGATACGAGTATATTTGCCAATTGTATGCCTTGAAAAGTAACAACAATATACACACATGATTCTAAGTATATTTCACCCGTGAAGAATTCTGCATGACAATTCCTTTACAAACTGATATCCTCCATGATGAAGTCTCTCAAGCCTAACCTGATCTGACCTAACCCAACGTATCTTACACTATCCCAATATAACATGGTTGGCTGGTTATTTGTGAGGAAAGTTCTGGAGGTGGAATTTTGTGAATGAAATTTTGATGAGGGAACATAGAAGACCTCCTTCCTCCCTCCCCCACGCAAATATTAAGAACATTCACCAATAATCCCTAAGCCCGTGTCCCTCCCCCACACACATACTAAGAACATTCACCAATAATCCCTAAGCCCGTGTAAAGTCAAGTGTATAGATCTAAATTGTGGTCTGATCCCTTAATATCTGCCTCTCATTCCTGCCAGCAGCTACCCACGCACCACAACCCCGTATATGTTATTGAAAGAGAGCTGCACTCTGCTAATACTACCCACCATCACTGACCTCTGTACATTATTAGCAGGAGAAAAAAGTCTTGAGAACCTGGTTAGACATCTCAGTGGCCTTGGAAAATAGTATTGATAAAGTGACATGGGTTTTTTCAATGATGCTTCAATGATTCTAGTAACCTACCATTACTGACCTATATAAAACAAGGGAACACAAACGAAGCACAAACCACAGAATAAATTAGTGCTTTGTTATGTTGTGAAGTGGTATAGTGTGTAATTGTAAGTTGAGGTGTGAGATAGTAGCAATGATAGAATATTCTGTCACCAACACCACTACGACTAGAAATGTTAATGTTTTTAGTAAGATAGTAAAGATGAAGGCTTCTCACCACCAACACTGCGATAAATGTCACTAGTGTTTTTATATTGGGATGATAATAAGGAAGACTACCACGATAGATTATGTTGGTATTCATAAAGGGATAGTAAAGGCGAAGGCTTCCCACCAAAACCACCACCACCACGACTGAAGTGTAAAATATTGTCAGCATTGATAACTGAAATGACGTGAATGGATCTGCTTCCCTATCACGTCATCATATTCTCTCATTCAACTGATGGTGATGAAACTAGTAAAAAAGATAGGTTGTAAAAAATGTGACATAGATTCCCGTACTGTAATAAAACCGACACGTGTTGCTGTATCTAAAAACTCAAAAAAAAAAAAAAAGAATGATAATAACAGCGCTATTGTGTTGATCCGAACGTCAGTCCATGCACCAAAAACTGCCCTTCCCTCCAATTAAAAAAGAAAAAAAAGCACTAACAAGACTTTGGGAATATGTCGACAGGCCCGTTAACCCACCACCACCACCACCACAACCACCACTCCGAAGTCACTATCACCTGCAGCACAATCACTATCACTATACTGCCATCGTCACCATCACCCGGTCTAATCGTTCTTGTTGGTGTGGGGAAAATGAAAAAAAAAAAAAGTACAGGTTGAAAACTGGTTGTGTGTACGTGTGTGTGTGTGTGTGTGTGTGTGTGTGTGTGTGTGTGTGTGTGTGTGTGTGTCGGTGTGGGGCAAGCTTGTTCATTTAGAGTCTGTGGTTTGAAATTTCTCTCTCTCTCTCTCTCTCTCTCTCTCTCTCTCTCTCTCTCTCTCTCTCTCTCTCTCTCTCTCTCTCTCTGTGTGTGTGTATCATGAAATAAAAGCGAGGAAGCCCAAAGAGGAAAAACAGATACAAAAAGCGCCACAACAGCAACGCGCCACGATTCTTATTTTATGAAAACAGTTTATTCTGTCGTAACCAATTTAAAAATTCTATTTAGTTATCTTTTTTTCTTAGCAGCACTCCATTTTCTTTCTGCCTTTGAGCACGAGAGATAAAAACTCCAAACAAAAAGACAAGAAAGCCAATTTACTTGCGCTGCACCAAAGGGCCGTTCAAATATCATTAAATAAGCCATTTCGGGCACGACTTCTCTCGTTTTCTCCAATGCCATGAGTATCGGGGTGAATCTTCGTCGTCTTCCATCTCCTCTGTCTGTTTCCTTCAAATATATGGTCTCCTCCTCATCCTCCTATGTTTCCTCTTCTCTTCATTCACTACTTTCTTTCATCTCCTTCTATTCCTCCTTCGTCATCTTGCCATGGGTATCGTCATCATCGTTGCCGTCATCCTCCTCCTCCTCCTCCCACTCCTTCCTTCTCCCTCTTCTCCCCTCCCTCAACTGTCTCAAGAAAGAAGAAACTGAAAAATTTACTCGTCGCAAACCCGGGCTTCGTTTCACCGTTTCACACTCGTTTTCATTTCTGTCTTCTATTCGATGTGAACTGGAGCGATATTTTCTCTCCTTCATTTATCGACGTGTATGTATTTTCGCTCTTTTCTCTCACTGTCGAGGTTGATTTGCGCGTCCGATAAGCGCTGTAGGTTATCGGGGACGGAGTGTCTTTTATCCAATGTTCATCGTGGCGGGAGGGGGGGAACGCGGATGCAGTGATTTGTCAAGGTGGTGGTGGTGGTGCATGGTGGTAATGATGGTGGTGATGGTGGGGGTGACTTTTAGGCCCATATTTTGAAATACTTCCGTACCGCACCTTCGCAAGTTTCAAAGGACATTTTAAGGATGTTGCCGTAATTCAAATAACATGTTAACAAGGTTTCTCCATTATCAACAGGGCAATTACTCTTAAGAACTCTGCCAATCGTCTCTGTAGTCTTTCAAAAGAGTCGGAGTGAGAGAGGGAATTCATTCTGCATATTGTGTTTATTCCTAGACACTGTAATCCATTTAAAATCTTAAGGAAATGATTGGTCAAGTTTTCATGCCTGTTTTTCCTACTAGTGATAGTGATGCAAAAGTCCCGTTGTTAACAGTACTATACCCAGTAAGGAGAAGGCAAAACACTTCAAACCAAACGATATAAAACACCAGGATGTTACAGAATATGGGACTTTGACTCAATTATTCTAAGGTCCTGAGGGAAGCTGTCCTGTCCTGCCCCGTCTCATACTGTGATCATTAGCGTTGCATACCCGTGTTCCGAGCTGCTTCCCTCTCAGACCCGCCCTCCTAGCCCCGCCCTCCCTGCTGCAGCTCAGGTAACACACAAACAGATTATCAGGTAAAATCATGCAAAATTAAGCAATCAATAGGTGCAGAGAGTCATACGTAGCTCTTGATTATCGACCGCAGTTTATGTGTGTAGTACAAATCTCCAATTTTCGGTAAATCGAATAAAATGTTTAGTGGAGTCGCACAGAGCTGCCATGGAACGAATCTCTCTCTCTCTCTCTCTCTCTCTCTCTCTCTCTCTCTCTCTCTCTCTCTCTCTCTCTCGACGCTGTGGAGCTTCTTTGTCAGAGGAGAGTTAATGGTGTTGTTATCTGTGACTCGCAATCAGCCCTTCAGGCTATTACCTCCATGCGTCCCTCCTTTACCTCTGCCAGACGAATCCTATCCTTATTGGCCACAGCACAAGATCATTCTTTAGTTATTAAGTTTGTCTGGATCCCTTCTCATATTGGTCTCTCTCATAATGATGCTGTGGACAGCCTGGCGAAGGCAGCTTGTGGGCAGGAGCCGCGCGTCGATCAGCCGCCACCTTCCCTGCACTGCTATCAGCGGAGCCTCAGGTCGGCTGCTATGTTGGCTGTGAAGCAGGCGATGGACGCTCAGAGAGTGATCAGCGAGTCTATCCGACATTATGACACCATGAGGGCGCACTCCTTCAAGTATCGTCGTACGGGCCTCATGGTTCGTAGACACAACGTGGTATCGGCACGCATCAGGCTGGGCTACAGGCCGGTGTGGCAAGTCGCACGGCTGGAGGAAGAGCAGCACTTCACCACTTGTCAACTCTGTAATGCACCTTTCTCAAACACCTTACAACATTATTGCCTACAGTGTCCCATTGTTAGTGATATGTTGCCTAGGGAAGAAACATTAGAACAAATATGTCTCTTTTTACTCTCTGGTGATCATTTAGACACCATACTTGTTCGCTACCCACGCATTGGTGGTGTTTAATCCACTGTAAACAACGACATCTTCCTGTATGTATCCTTTTTGACGGTTATGTCTTTTGACGTAAGTTTTGTACCCTTACATCACTAACTCTATTGCGTTTATTTTGTACGTAATTCATTAACTCTTGTCTTTAGTAATATTTTGTAATTTCCTATGATGGTTTGACGCTTCTCTGCGTAATAAATTCATTACAACAAAATCTCTCTCTCTCTCTCTCTCTCTCTCTCTCTCTCTCTCTCTCTCTCTCTCTCTCTCTCTCTCTCTCTCTCTCTCTCTCTCTCTCTCTCTCTCTCTCTCTCTCTCTCTCTCTCTCTCTCTCTCTCTCTTTTCTACCCGCTAAAAAACTAATAAGAGCGGAAAAATGCTGGAATTTCAAAGTTCTGATTCACTTTACGGAATGCCAAACGTTCCTCATAAGTCAGTTTTGATCATATATATTTATGCAGGCGAGGATGTCGGTAGGGGAGAGAGGGCGTATGTGTGGAGGGAGGGGGAACACAGAGGCATTGTAGAGGCTGGGCGTTGAAGAAGAGGCTGAGGTTTGACTCACACACACCTACACAAGGCAGAGTCTCTTCTGCTATGAAAATTTTAAAAAAATCCTCACTACTGCACATGAATGCTTAATGTAGTACTTTCATAATAATTTTTTTTCACAATATAAGATTCAAATAGATAAAGAAAATATAATAAAAAGCAGTGGTTCTTATCAAGGTATAGAAAGAAATGCATAACACTCATCCCCTTCACATATAAAGACTGAAAAATGAAAAGAAAGTAATGGAAAGAAGTGATTCATATCCGGAAAATGTAAAAGGGGAGAGAGAGAGAGAGAGAGAGAGAGAGAGAGAGAGAGAGAGAGAGAGAGAGAGAGAGAGAGAAAGGCAATCGATACCATACGTACATACTTTCATTTAGCCCTCTTAATATCATAATCATGTTTCTCTTGTCATCAAAAGAAGAAAAATGGATTATTAAATGTGTATTCTATCGTTTGCCTGGCAGATTTTGTTTTTCTCTTTTACCATCTTTTTTTCATAGAGGACAAGTTGAAGGTCACTGCAATTAGCGAATGAGCAACGGATTAAACTGAAGTAAAAGCAATTTAATGAAAGAAAATGTCGTTCTTTTTATTTCAGCTCATTTTCATATTTTTTCTTCTCTTTTTCTCTTTATTTTCACTCATGGCTATTTTTCTTTCTTTTGTCTTTTTTTTTTCAGGCGAGTTTTAGTGTTTCATGAATGAGGTCATATGTAAGCGGAAACGCACACACACACACACACACACACACACACACACACACACACACACACACACACACACACACACACACACACACACACACACACACAAAGGGGCAGCATATTCGGTATATACGAGCACTTTGTGACGGTAAGCTCATTCTCTCAATAAAAGTGAATGCAAAGAGAAAGAAGGAGAAAAAAAAAAACTTGCAGCAGAAACAGTGATCATTCAAAAATATTCAACTCAATCGAAGCAACACTGCATCACTTGTGTCCCTTCCCTCTTCCTCCATCTGTACTCCCTCCCTCCCTCCCTCCCTCCCTCCCTCCCTTCATCACCCACCAGTCTACATTTCCCTCCATCCATTCTTTCTCTACCTTTTCTGCTTTCCTCCCACCTTTCTCTTCCCCTTCTTTCCCTCTGACTCCTAAGCGTATCTTTCCCTCCCTTATCTACCCGTCATGGTCTTTTTCCTTCCATCCTTTCTCCCTCTCTCCCATCACAAGCAGTTCCCCCTCCTTCCCATCACCTCTTTTTCCCTCCATCCCTTCTCACCAATCATTCTTTTCCCAGAACCACTGCCATATACAAGGAATTGAACGCCCCGTGAACCTGCGCTGTGTTTTCTTGCTTTTCTTTTTAGCGATTTCAAGCATAGCAATCAGTAGAGGGGAAACACAAGCACACACACACACACACACACACACACACACACACACACACACACACACACACACACACACACACACACACACATTTCTCTTTCAAAGGGAATAAGCTAGAAAGGAAAGGATGAAAGGGAAGAGCTCCAATAGATTGAGATTGCACCTGCTCACTTCTTTGCTCCATGAAGGAAAACTCAACCAGAAAAAGAAGAATAAAAAAAAGAAAGAAAATTCACCACGTGCCTCACTTCTTTTGTTTCCATAGTAACGAGCAAATGAAAATGAAAAGTAAAATGAAAGAAAAACATTGGCAATCATACGTTTTTTTTCCGCCTGTTAGGGAAATACATGCATACAACAATAACTTTGACATAATCATCTGTGGGAGGCATTTAAAGGTGCTTGTTAAAGATGGGGCCTCGTTATTTCCAGGGCTAATGAGGGTAATGGTTATGTGAGGCTGGCAAGGGCGGGGCGGGAACACCGGTGAGGTTGGGTTAGCATGGGTCGGGTGGTTGAGTGATGGGAAGAGAAGCACTCAAGGTTAAAAGGAGAGTAAGGGAGAAGAGCTGTTTTCTGCGTGATCGACTAATTGTTCACAGGTAAGAATACTTTAGAGGAGGAACGTTTTGGAAGCTCTCTTGTCAAGGGCAATTTAATGACAACATTCATTATTCTTTTCAGTACCTGGACGTGTCTTTACATTCATACTGCTTACTATTTAGCGACTTTCTACAGCTTCTGAAACTCATTTGGGTTATTAAAGTAGTGAATATTCTGGCCATTATTCTTTAGACTTCCAAAGACTCTTCCTAATGCAAATAAAATCATCTAATCATACCCAGAAATCAAGATAGAAATGGCTGTCAGTATTAAAGGGGTTAAAGGTGACAGTTTTCTGAATGGTAGAGTCAAACGATTATTCAAAAGTATACATATATAAACGAAATATAAAATATTAATGTAGGCGTAAAAAAAAAACCCTGTGGAATGAAAAAGCTGTACATCCAACTAGCGTAAAGAGACTATCAATAAAGAAAGCCCATGAAAGACCAAAACAATGCATCCTGTATTGGAACTGGTGACAGGTTAAAAATGTACTATTGGAGTGATGCATTTTTCTTTTCTGTCTGGACACCATTATTTTTGCTTCCAATTTTCCTACTGTACGCCACAGCGACCCCTATCCTGCCACCACCACCACAACTACCATCACCACTGCCAGCGCCAAGCCACACCAACGCCCTTTCTGCATCCAGTGTTGCCAGATTCACTGTATTACTATCATTGCAGCCATGTACAATACTAATTTACATCATTAAGATCGGTGAAAATAAGCAGGAATGGGTGAAAATAAGTTGTTTTACACGGGAATTTGTAGTTCTCTTTTTTATATGTTCTAATAACTACTACAGCTATCAGACGGAACAATCTAAATACGCCCAAAATATCATCACAATGGCACAACTAGATAACATGTGTTCTGTCACCACCACCATCAACACCATCACCACCACTATCATTACCACTGACAATGAACGCTAAACCATTACTGCTGCATTAAATAACGGCATACCTTAACGACATACATCCAGTCTTCACCACCACCACCATCACCACCACACTGCCAAAACCTCACCACCATCACAGCGTCCTATGTCCATTCCTGCGCCAGCCAAACGTCCCACACAGTAATTCTGCACCAACCTTCAGCCTCCGGGCGGCGGCAGGTCCTCCCTGAATACATTTGAGGCTAACACACCTGACGCATGCCGCCGCCGCAAACGTTTGTCTTAATTTATGTTTTACCTGCGTGAAATTATAAGCTCGGGAGGAAACCCCACACGGCCGCTGCTCTCCCTCTTGCTCTTGTTGTATGTGTGTGTGTGTGTGTGTGTGTGTGTGTGTGTGTGTGTGTGTGTGTGTGTGTGTGTGTGTGTGCTCGTCGCTGTGGCCTCGTTCTTCCCTCCTCCACTTCTTCCCACTCAACTCGTCTATTCGATCTCCTTTCCTCCCTTCCCTTCCTCTTCATTTTCGTTTCCAATTTATCTTTTCATGTTTTTTCTCTCTTCTATACTTTGTTCACTCATGTTTCCCTTCTTTTGTTTCTTCTCTTTCCCCTTCCTTTCCCTCCATCTTCACCTCCTTCTCCCTCAGCCCTCCTTCAGGAAAGGGGGAGGGGAGAGTGCCTCGGGAAGGTTGCGTCGTGTCGTGAATTCTCTCTCTCATGAATAAGAAGGATGAGAGTAAAAAGAACTCAAATATGAAAGAAAAGAAAACGTACGTGTTTTTGTTCATAATGGCGCTGCTGCTGCTGCTGCTTCTGCTGCTGGTACTGCCCTCTCCCCCACCGGTCCCCCCCTACTCTCTTCCTCCTCATCCTGCTCCTCCTCCTCCTCCTTCCACTCCTGCTTCTCTCCTCATTTTGTCTTTTTTGCCTTGCCTTTCTTTCTTTCCGTTTCAGCACATTTGTGGATAAAACGCAGTACGCGGCCTCCACTATACTGAATCCCCCACCTCTTCCTCCATCACCTCTTCCACCTCCACCCATCATCTCTTCCACATCCTCTGTCCATCAGCTCTGCCACCTCCTCCACCCATGACTTCTGACACTGCTTCCGCTCCTTCTTCCATTCAGGTCACCACTGTAACCTCCACTGTAGACACAACGAATCTCCACTACTGTATTCTACTTTCGTTTCTACTTTTACTGCTCAGTCTTCCCTTATCTTAGTAAATGCAACACAATATTCCGTCCATGTTTTGTTTTTTTATGTCATTAGTAACGCGTCCTTAATCAAAGTAAATAATCAATATAATAGCATTAAGTTAATTCAAAATGCATCGGCCGTGCTTAATTATATAATTTTCTACTTAGTTAAATGAAGAAAGGCGACGAAGAGAGGAATAATTAACGTAGCAGCTTTTGTGCCTCTCCGCAACATCATTAAATTTATGCCTTGCTTATTCCTACCTGTAATTCATTTTGCTGCACTTTGTACTCCATCAAGCACACTGCGACGCTGACAATTTGTGACTGTTGTGTATGTATGTGAAGTGTGTTTTACTATGCCTTCACTCTTATCTATTTGTCTAGTTGTGTGTTTGTCTGTCTTTCTGGCTGGCTGGCTTGCTGAATGGCTGTCGGTCTCTTTGTCTGTCTGTCTTTCTGGCTGGCTGGCTTGCTGAATGGCTGTCGGTCTCTCTGTCTGTCTGTTTTTCTGGCTGGCTGGCTGTCTTGTGTGTTCACTGGCTGTTGGTCTCTCTGTCTGTCTAACTGGCTGGGTGGTGTGGCTGGTATATATGTATGTATGCGTATGCTAGCAGTCTTTCTGTTTTGTCTCTTTACACACACACACACACACACACACACACACACACACACACACACACACACACACACACACACACACACACACACACACACACACACACACAATTGCGAGTAGGGAAAACACAGGAAAGGCGGACCCATCTAAACAAACACACAAAGAAACACAGAGGTATGCACAGGACCTACTATATACACAGACTCGTTGTGTAGCATATACATGACACACTCCCTTGCATACATGTGCGTGAACCTTTGCGTCCACGTCACGGAATCCATTTTCCTGCATACATCACTTAATGTATGGAAACTTCCCTTGCAACGCGGACAGTCGCGGCCAAGAGCTGGGAAACCTTTACTACCTCTACTCTGCTTCGTCTCTCCTGTCACCCTTAATTATTCTACTAATAATGTACCAATAACTAGCTATTGAAGTTGTAGATTAGGGTTTTAACAATAGATCAGCATTTAAGACCAAACTATTGAATTAAACTGAGCTTTGATTCTCTCCTCAGTTTTATTTTCTCTGCTTCTAAATTTTTGTATGAAACATTTAAGACAAAACTACTGAATTATTTGCTTTGCCTCATTTATTGATTATAAGTTCTCTTGTCTGTTAAGAATGGATTGACTCATGTTTTTTAAGACTGTCATTAAGACTGAGCATAGTAAAGTGTACTGTTATTTGCCTCTATACTCAATTTTAAGCCTATACTTCGATTAGTTTGTTTTTTAGATTCCCAGCAAAGCACAATTCAAGACAATGAAAAATGGGAAACTTATTGAAAAAGAGACTAAGTTCCTCAATTTTCGACCAAGACTTCGTATGATTTCTTTACTCTCCCGTATACAAATCTCCTGCAATAAACACATACTAAATGAACTGCACAATCCGATCTTGAATTCCTCCTCACAAGTACTATATGTACCTGGCGCCTGGGCTGAATTATTGAGAAAAGCAGGACGTCATCAATAATCTATACAAGTTGAAAGTTAGATCGCTTCAACAAACAGCAGTTTCCGTAGATTTGACTGTACCTCATCTTACCCTTACGTAAGTGCAACGTAAACGAGTAGCAAATTTCACCCTGTAAAATGTAACACGAGCACGAAAAGCTATGGGGGAAAGAAGTCACTTAGAAGGTTGAGCTTTCATGCCGGCGCTGCGTGCTTGTGTTCTGTGTCGCTTCCAGGAACACATGAAAGACCAGTGTTGATTCAGATGAGAGGCAAATTAATAGGTAAGTTTGACGTGAGTGGTGTGTCTGTCCACTTCGCTCTCCCGCTCCTGCCCTGTTTAACCATTTATGATTGAAGTGTTTGAAATATTGATGCTGTAGCTGTTGCTGCTGCTCCGACCTTCACACAAATCCAATGACTGCACATGTAAAATTTAATTGCTGGCGAAAAAAATATATATCCTTATATAAATTTAATTCGTCTAGTGCATTTCTTAAACTTTTATCATGTTCGATATATATTGTAGCACCTTTTTTTAGAATTCATTTAATTAAGATTTTATCCGATCTTTACTCTTGTAACAATATAATACATAGTTTTTGTGGGTAGACGAAAAAAAAATGTAGGAGAACCAATAGAACATTGAAAAATTAACAATAACATTTAAAATCGAATTCTTACGTAGAAGACAGAATCACTGATTACGAAATTACCCTACGTATCTCGGGCCTGTCACTGCCTGCCACACCTGAGGGCCTCACTTAAAAGAAATGAGGGTTCTTTGCCAACATTGATCACCATCTTCGTCTCTAGTTTTAGTCGTCCATTTTTTTTCAATATCTAATGAGAAATTGACAATAGCTACGAGACAAGCTATGAAATGGACAAGGAAAATGTGCTTTAAATAAATAAGACATACACAAAGACGGATCGTTAAGATTTCAGTTCATTCATCCAGTCAAGATAACTACATTACTTAACAAATGTACTTTGAATAAATGAGATTGATGTACATAGGGAGAAAAATACCTAAAGAAAACAAAATGCATGGTTAAGTTTCCAATTAATCTCTCAAATCACGAATGTTGCTGTGCCAGACAAATAATTTTTATCAAATCATTCTTGTTTCGGTTACTGTCGTTATGTGTCACCACAACACAACAACCCTGTCCAAAGCGCGCCTTCCGCAATAACACCAACGTGATTAACAACAGGAAAGTGAAAAGACATCCTCCAACCAACTATCCCTTCAATCTACTGCCAATATGAAACTGAATACGAGAGCTATAGCACTACCATATCTACTGGGAAGAACTATCCACTTTTTTTTTACAAGTTAAACCACCGCGCCCACCCTAAAAACTAAAGCTATTGAGGTCACAACGCGAGGATCTTGTGACGACTCCACCACAAAATAACGTAAAGAATGAAAGTTTTATATCACACGCAGCCTTGGGGAAAAATTGGAGAAGCAAGAAGGAATAGAAGGAAAGGGAGGAGGAAACGAGGAGCAGAAAAATTCAATTAAGTGGAGCAGTGGAGTGGGTACGGGCTGGGTGGTGGCGGCACTGGCGGTGGTGGTGGTGGTGGTGGTGGTGGTGGAGGTGGTGGTGGTGGTGGTGGTGGTGGTGGTGGTGGTGGTGGTGGTGGTGGTTGTGGTGGTGGTGGAGGAGGAGGAAGAGGAGGAGAAGGAGAAAGAGGAGAAGCAGGAGGAGGAGGAGGAGGAGGAGGAGCGGCTTATCCCGTTACCTTTCACACACACACACACACACACACACACACACACACACACACACACACACACACACACACACACACACACACACACACACACACACACACACACACACACGCACACCAATCCAATATACAAGGCCAACACTTTAATAGGCAAGAATTACAGGCCGGAGGTGTTTCCGCTAAGACGCAAGTAAGAATTAACACGTTTCTCACACCCACAGGGAAATTGCCCTTCAGGTGACGCCGCCGCTCCTCACCTGAACACAAGGAGCACTGCAACCAGACCGTGCTAACAACACCAATGATATATTCCCGAGAAACGAGAGACTAAGAAACAGAAAAAATCTCCTTTCACACACACACACACACACACACACACACACACACACACACACACACACACACACACACACACACACACACACACACACACACACACACACACACATCTTTCACCCTTAAGATTTCCACGTCAGGTATGAAATTATGAATATTAGTCTATAAGTGAGTTGTTCTATATCACACCTGCCTTTCATTGTTCCCACAGGTGAGTTTGCTGAAGTTAAATACTCGTTTCCGGCTGGTCTACTTAAGCATGGCCGCCTTTGTCTTTGATCCTGTGACCACTGCCTCTGATGAAAGCGCACGAATCTCTTGTGTGCGTGTGTGTGTGTGTGTGTGTGTGTGTGTGTGTGTGTGTGTGAGAGAGAGAGAGAGAGAGAGAGAGAGAGAGAGAGAGAGAGAGAGAGAGAGAGAGAGAGAGAGAGAGAGAGAGAGAGTGTATGTGTTTCTGATTTTACTCTTATCAAACACATATACCATTTATCGAAGCTATGTTAATAAAAAAAAAAAGAAGAATTAAGCGTAATTACTGAATAAAAATTCTTCCTCATAACAATCGAGTTTACAATGAAGCGCACGCAAAAAAAAAAAAAAAAAAACTCTTTTACATTCCCCAATAGTAAAAGAAAAAAAACTCAGAAATCCCTGTAAAAAGGCAAAGAATAATGCAAAACACTATTACAAATTATCCATCAGAAGTCGCGGCGAAAAAATAAAAAATAAGTAAACCTGAAAAAAAAAATAGAAAATATAAGTAGCAAAAAATCCTTGTAATTTCCATTTTTAGCGAGAGGAAGAGTTGAGCACAAAGCTAATTAATAAGGAAGTGAGTTAAGTCCTGACAGCTAAAGCCACACCGCGCTGCCTACACCTTTCACTCCTCCACGCCCACCTGTCACTCACACCCTGCTGGAGGCGCCACGCTTGCCGGAACTTGTCCTTAATTCGTATTAGCTCACAGGTAGAAAATATTGAAACAGATAACCAAATAAACATCAATTCCTGGACGACAAAAAAGATAGATAAGGGATAGAAGACTGTTGAGAGAGAGAGAG
Source organism: Portunus trituberculatus (assembly GCF_017591435.1). Lineage (NCBI taxonomy): Eukaryota > Metazoa > Arthropoda > Malacostraca > Decapoda > Portunidae > Portunus > Portunus trituberculatus. The sequence goes on along the minus strand of NC_059272.1, from coordinate 16,553,766 downwards.
AGAGAGAGAGAGAGAGAGAGAGAGAGAGAGAGAGGAATGATATACAAAGGAACACACGTAGCAAGAGTAGCAGAAGGAGTTCCCTTATTCACCTCCCTGAGTAAGCAAAAATTTGGTGCCGTAGACTGAGAATCACAGAGGTAAATTGGAGTCCAGTGAAGGGAAGGAGAGAGAAAGGAAGGAGAGTCGGGGTGTGGTTATGAGGTAAGAAATGGGAACGGAGGAGCAACACGGGAGAGAGAGAGAGAGAGAGAGAGAGAGAGAGAGAGAGATTTTAATATTGATACACTAATACGATGAAATGATAACAGAATGAGTGGTTTCACATTAATATTAATATGATGAACTTGTCATAATAATATATTTAGGCAGAAACACAGAGGAGGAAACTCATTTTGATTAGCGGCCTGTCACGAAAAAAAAAAGTGAAAAATAAAAAAATGATAATGAGCGAACAGAATTGCATGATTAAAAAGGAATGAAGGATATAAAAGAGATATTTATATATATATATATACAATACCAACCTCCCGATTCATTAATGCATGACCCTAACAATTTCTATCAGTGTGTATCCAGTGAATCTATAACTTATGACTGGGGGAAATAAAAATCATATATTCATTGGGTAAAAAACGCACAAATTCAACACGCTTAATCAGTGGAAAGAATCTCACTAAATATTACTTTTAACCAACGTTGTCATATTTTGTAACATGATTATTGTTGTTATCCTGTCAGTCCTCTATTATAACTTCTTCAAATCACGTCACCACTTCGTCCCTCCTCTGCTTCATATTTCATTATGTTTACGTTCTGTTGGGTGAGTCGATAGCTTTCACTTCAGCCTTGACTGCTACCCGTCCTCCATGAATTCCACAGAGATTCACTTGTTTTTCTGAAAGAGAAGAAACCCGTGATATTTCTTTTTGTATGTAAGAAGGATAAGCTGGGCAAGGCAACATAAAACGGAAAAAAATAACTTATTTGCCAGTCCCCTTGCAGATCCGAGAGAGTTAGCCTCTCAAAACGCGATAAATGTCATGAAACCTCTGTCGTAAATGAAGTTAGTCATAAAAAGTTGGAAATACAGAAACGGGTAGGGAGTTCCAGAGTTTACTAGAGAAAAGTGTGAATGATTGAAAGTACTGGTTAACTCTTTATTTTCTCCTTCCTCCAGATTTATTTAACTATTTGTGTGTGCTGAATCATTCCCGCCCCACCATTTTTTTTCAGTTAACTAACTTTTTCTTTTCTAGCTAAGCCGCGTGACTTTGTTTTAATATTGTGAATTTGTAATGATAAGCATGATAAGTTGTCTATAGATTTTCGTTTTCTCTAAATTATTTACGTATCTTAATTGCATCTCCCTCAATTATCAACCAAGTATTATTACATTTGCTTTCCATTATAAGAAAAAAACAGTGATACAATGAACTATGGTTGGGAAATTGCAATATGTGTGATAGAAAAATGCAGCAAATGTCAAGAGAGGATAAAAAATGTTGAAAAATGCACTTACCAAACACTTCTTTTATCTTTCCTTTCTAGTATATCCTCATGACATTTCTCTCTCTCTCTCTCTCTCTCTCTCTCTCTCTCTCTCTCTCTCTCTCTCTCTCTCTCTCTCTCTCTCTCTCTCTCTCTCTCTCTCGCTTGCCACTCTCCGGTCTCTCATCTCTATAATACGCCTAACTTCCATCAACTTCTCTCTGCCTTCTTCACCGCTGCTCTCACCTCCACCGACCTCAGTCAGTTTAACCAAGATCTTTGTCCAAGTTACGGAATCATTTGAATTTCATATCTTCCACAACGCTGTTCCTCTGGAGTTAAGTTGGGCAAAGCGCTGGGTTCTGTGTGTCTAGCTAGATGGATCCCTTTTCCTTATTCTCCTCCTCCTCCTCCTCCTCCTCCTCCTCCTCCTCCTCCTCCTATTCCTCCTCCTCCTTCTCCTTTCCTCTTCTTTCTCCTTCTCATCATCTTTTCTTTCTCTCACTCTCTCTTCTTCGTCCGTCTTATCATTCTCCTGGTGTCCTCTTCTTCATATCCCTATTTTTACTTATATCCTCTCTCTCCTTCTCTTCCTTGTGTTTCTTTTGTCCTTCTCTTTCCTCCTCTTTCATCTCGATTCTTTTGTTCCTTCTTTTCTTATTCTTCCTCCCCCTCTTCTTCTTTTTCTTACTTTTGTCACTTTTATTCTTACTTTCCCTCTTTCTTCATGTCGGTCTCAGCTACATTAAGTGTCCCTTGGTGTAATCATGTGAATACCGCGCGCCTGCCTCCGTGTTTTTGTTGGTTATTCATTATTCAATTATGGATTTGTGGCACATTATATACAATGTATGCAACAGCGCAAACTGCCTTATGTATCTTTTTTCTACGTTAGAGACTCGACCTTTTGCTATATTTTTACATGTTCAATTTATCCAAAAAAGGAAATGGTATATGAAACTACGAAACAATAAAACAATGAAACTGAATTCGAACCTTCCTTATTTACAATATTCACTTTCCTTTTTCGGTTCAGTAAATGAGAAAAAAATAAAAGACTATGAAACTGAAACTTAATCTCGAGTTTGTGGCTTCTAGTTATTAAAGAAAGAAAGAGAGAGAAAAAAAAAGTTTATTCCTGTGCCGTGACAATTTCAAGAGATGAAGGGCATGAAAGCAGTGGTGGCGGCATGGCTTGGGGCGCTTCACGGCACACTCTATTCTGCCTTTAATTTTCTCCCATTTTCCTGTTTTTGTGGAGTCTCAAAGTTTTATCACGTTCGGTGCAGGAAATGAGTGTCGCTGTTGTTTCTGTTGTTGTCTGTTGTTTTTTTGTTGTTGCCGTTGTTGTCATCATTGTGTGTGTGTGTGTGTGTGTGTGTGTGTGTGTGTGTGTGTGTGATAAAGAAAAACAGAAGCAGGAGATGAAACAGCAAATAGAGCACTAAAACAAATAACATCAACAGCAGAAGCAAACAAAACACAACCATCACCAATAACAACACCAGAGGAAGACGCAGAAGCACCAGCACCACAAACAGTAATATTCCTGCTAATTCACCGCACCATTTGAATAACAGCCTCTTGGTCAGGCCTGGCGCCCACCAGCTGCGACTCCCACATACACAGACGTCCCTAGCGACCCCTGGAGACAGCTGGGGTTGTGGACGCAGCACTGAGGTGGCGAGGGAAGAGACTGCCTGGGTTGCTGTTACGGAGATGTGGTCGGAGAGGAGTGTGGGTAGCGGAGATATGAATGTGTGTGAACGAAAGTGTGGGTGAATGACTGGAACGAAGAAAATAAGGACCTACTGGTGTTAAGCTTAAGGTTGTGGTGGTCGTGGTGGTGATGGTGGGGACAAGAGATGTGGTCGAAGTGTGGCGCGGGTTAGACACTCTGGCTGGGGAGGCTCAAGCGAAACTTTCTATGCATGTATGTAAATGTATGCAAATGTTACATGCATGTTAAGATTGTATCCCCGTTGAGTACCGATTTGATCCTGCCGAGTAGAATGAAACTTAGATAAAAGGGAACAGAACAGCATTGACATTAGTTTAAATACATATGTTGCGTATATATACATTGTATTAATGTATATATTCAGACTTTTATTCAATTCTCTCCAGGCAAAACAAGAGCTAACATTGAGAACTAAATCTCGGATGGACAAACAATGACACCAGAATAAAGACAAGAGCGAGGGAGTCCCAAAAGGCCGATATTATTATGCCAAAACAGCTAATAAGCAGAGCACAGTGACTCCCGTGGCAAAGTTGATCAAGAAATTTAGATAAGAAATACATCTATAATGGTAGAGCATCCTCGAAAACTTAAGGAATGAAAAATAAGGATCTCCCCTTTTATAAGACATATATATTAGACAAGAAATAAACTGAATAAACCAGGACACTGAACACCGCAACGGATAAGACTTTGGAAAACATTCTGGCCGAACTCCCGCTGGAACGAGGAGCCCCAGGGAAGGTCTCAAGGGGCTGGGCGAGGCAGTGGAGTTTGGCGGCAGGAAGGAAGCCAAAGCCCCGCTCTCCTCACCGCCATCACAGCCTCAACTTTGCCTCTCTGCCAAGCCGTGCCCGCCGCCCTCACTCCTCTCACTCATTGTAGATTTCGTTCCCTTGTTCTCGTGTTCTTGTTCCTCTCTCTCTCTCTCTCTCTCTCTCTCTCTCTCTCTCTCTCTCTCTCTCTCTCTCTCTCTCTCTCTCTCTCTCTCTCTCTCTCTCTCTCTCTCTCTCTCTCTCTCTCTCTCTGATTTGCTTGGTCAGAGTGGTGCCTTGGTGTGTAATGATAGTGGAAGTAATTTCAGCAAAGGTCACAGTGCTTCAAGATAAAGTTGCTGCAGTAGTTGCAGAAATAATTGTATTTAGCTTCGATTTCAAGGCGTGATTTTCTGAAGGGAAAATTCCGTACTGGTGTTGGAAGTTATTTAAAGCGTAACTTTTCCGGCAATATTCGCGGAAAAGGCGGGTAAAAATAATCACGCAATTAAATTGGCGAATTTCATTCGATGAGACAATTTTTTTTTTTTTTACACGGAAAGATAAGGCAACATTATTATTAATACATCTTTCCAATAATGTTGCGAAAACTACGAACAGTCGGAAGCAACACTCGAATACAGTTTTGTTGTCAAGTCCAAATACTTTTGTAGTCGTTCAGTGGCGACGTCAACACTGCATGTTGTTTACAATAAGAACCAGTCTGTGCCAGAAGAATCTTGCTGGAGAAACGGACTGACGGAGTAAGGTGGAGTAAAAAGGGAAGGAAATAGGCGCGTGGTGGAACTTTTATGATCGTAAGCAAATAAGAAGTAAATTGATAAATAGATAGGGAAAAAATATATAAAGTTGATTACAAGGCATTAGTATGACGATTGTACGTTAATGAACTACACCCCGTTGAAGTGAGGAGAAAAGATTATTTTTATGTGGGAATTGCAAAGCAATTATTTTTTGTCCTGACATGAATATGAAAGTTATTTTTGTTCCGACATGAATAAAGTAAATGTTACTTATTTTTTGTGAACATGTGTGCCATCCACGTGCTGTCTCTTTCTGAGCTGCCTTGCTCTCTTCCATTATGAAATTGTACTTTTATTGCTGCTGCTGCTGCTGCTGCTACTACTACTACTACTACTACTACTACTACTACTACTACTACTACTACTACTACTACTTAAAATGATAATAATAATAATAATAATAATAGTGATAATAATGATATTAGTAATAATAATAATAGTAATGATAATAATAATGATAATAATAATGATAATGACAGTGGTAATATTGCTACTGTTGTTGCAATGATAATGATGATGATGATGATGATGATGATAATGATAATATTGATAATAATAATAATAATAATAATAATAATAATAATAATAATAAAATAATACCAGGAGCAACAACAGCAACAGTAATAATGGCAATAACAATAGTAGTAACAAATAATAACTTGTAACCTTTGGAACTGTTGGTGAAATTATTTGTTTCAGTAAAGACCATTACATCCCATTAATTTGTTATAAATGCATTTGCTTTCACATGCCTGTCATACGTAGAACAATAATAATAATAATAATAACAAAAATAACTGATAATAATAATGATATTAATAATAACAATAACAATAATAATAATAAAAAAAAGTAATAACAATAATAGCAATAACCAGTACTCTCAATCTCTCATTCCGTTCTCTGGTAAACTCTGGAACTTTCTGCTTGTGTCCATATATTCAATTTCGTATGACTTGACTTCATTCAAGAGGGAGATTTCAAGACATTTATTCCTGTCATATGCCTAATTCTTTCGGCTCTGTAAGGAGACTGGCGACCGAGTGGATCTTTTTTCTTTATATTTTTGTTTTCCTTGGCCAGTCCTCCTCTCCTACATAAAAAATTAAAAAAATTCTACCACACACTCTAATCAGCTCTGAGTCACACCCAAAGCTCTCCTCATCTCCAGTAGACACAGTAGAATTTCTCACCAAACGCCCCTTCATCTCATCTCCCAGCTGACTCTCTCCCACCACAGCACCATTTCAATTTTTCCAGGTACTGCTCACGCTCAGATACTAAACGTCCAGAGGTAAAGGAGTTTTTATCATTATTCATCACTCAGGTGGAAGAGCGAAAGACTGTGCAGCGCTGTGTTAGTGACTTGCCTTTCTGCCTGTGTCAGTCACGCCTCGCTTTACGGAATTAATTGTCCTGACATGAGTGGCGTCATTTTCATTGGGCATTTTTACCGACTTCTGAAGCTCCAAAGGTTTGACTCGACTCCACCTCCACTCTTACATTCAAAACGACGAGAAACCCCCGCCACACACACACACACACACACACACACGAGTACAATGCTTTCCTACTCACGGTTTCAGAATTGAGCCAGATATATTCTTTAGCTTGCCGTGCATTCTTTCATCATATATACAGTGGTGTCAGTATCCTGCCTCTTCTAATGTTCTCGTGATTCTGGGTTCGAAAAATATATACTCCTATTTTCCTCTCTCGTCATCTGTGTGTGTGTGTGTGTGTGTGTGTGTGTGTGTGTGTGTGTGTGTGTGTGTGTGTTTGTCTCAGTAAGCTTCCGCCACTGTCACTCCCCGTTGCTAAAGGTGAGCGTTTGTCATAAATGTAATGTGTGGCTTTAAGTGTTTTCGTGTTCCCTTTGTTTTTCGTATTCCGGTTCACTTATTTGCTATTTTTCGACATTCTCCTTAGTATTTCTTCATGGTGTTGGTCGTGCTTATGTTGGTGGTGGTGATGGTGATTGTGATTGTTATTGTTGTTCCTTATCATCTTGTTTATCTTGCTCTTGATCTTTTTCCTTCTTGTTTTTGTTACTTTCTTATGTATCCTTCTTCTCACCATCTGCATCATCATCATCACCAACGTTCCCATGCTCGTTATGACGGTACAGTAACAACAAAGTCCACAAATCGCAACGGGAAGTCTAACGTTGTCAGTAATTCAGAGTCAAGTCAAGATTTTCACGGATAAGAGCTGAAGCCAAAATGGAAAGCTTTGTATGAGTAATAAAGGGACAAAACTGTACACGTGCCTTACATGTGGCGAGATGAGGAGATAGAAGATACGCACCAATGGCTGATCTGACATGACTTTGCCCCGAGAGACAGTATTCTCTGTGGAGGCAAACCAGGCGAGGGATTCAAAAGGTTCAAGGCAAAAGATGACAGATATTGGCAACGGCTTGATTCGTGGTAAAGGGTGAATGAACCTTTTGTGCAAGTGAAGACTCAGTGGCGGCGGTAGTGGCTGTTGCCATTATATACCGCGCACACACACACACACACACACACACACACACACACACACACACACACACACACACACACACACACACACATTCAATACTTTTTCTTATGATCTGCAATATCAAAAACACGAAAGCTCAAATTTTACCGCCAGCAAAATATTGGAGACATATTACACGCGCTGGTGTGTGTGTTGGGGCGCGGGTCAAGCAGCCTGCCGGTCGTCCTACACTCCTCTCCGCATGGCTGCCAATAAAGCACTTGCAGGCAGCTTCCCAGTAAACCACTTGCGGTCAGGTTCCCGGTAATGGATGCGCGGTGCTTTCCTGACTCTCCTCCGCCTACTTCTGCTTGTCGTTCCATAATTTCTTCAGATTTCTAGTGACACATTCCGCGGCACGTGTTGCTATCATGATATCAATTCTTCCCCATGCCTCTAAAAGCCTCGCCGAATAATTTACCTTTGTGAGTGCAAGCCAGACCAACACGGGCAAAGCTTTAGGATCGACAAGACGGTCAGAGCAAATCCAGTGATGGCAGTCTTTCTTCGTCACTTTGCTATTAAAAGTGCGCTGCTTTGCTCATTGGCGTTGTGAGGGGCTGCGACACATAATGGCGCAAGATATGAAAGACTTTGAGGAATGGTGCGATTGATGTCAACACTGAGCGATCTGATGGCGGCTAAGTCAACAAACTCCCTCTCTCGCTCCCGTGCAGTGACGACGGTAAGAGAAGAGAGCGGCGTCGCATCCCCACTTCTTCCTCGCGGGTCTTTCATCGCCCCATCTCAGGAGGGCCGCAAGAGGATGCAGGCCGCTCGCTCCCCGCCTCTTCAAACTTCTTGTAACCTTAATTAGGCCTTGACGCGTTCACTATTCCGTACTTACCTATACGAAATTACGTTTTTTTCACAGATAAATATATCCGCAACTCACATCAGCTAGTCGTATATTCCAGCGGGATGAGCCTTTCTCTGATATCCACGCAAGCCATCGTGAATTACTGTACCGTCACGCTCACAAAAAATGGTGCAGCAAAATTAAAAGCTTGAAATCGAGGCTAAAAGGAGGATTTCCTCTGTCAACACAACTCCAGGTGAGCTTGATTTATTAGCTTTGTCCTCCACCTGCAACTCGTCACTCACCTCACCTGCCCTCCTTGCCTGGCCCACCACCCCAGCTAGGCGTCGAGATCTTCCCTCTAGAGCGTCACTCCCCTTGTTTACGGCGCCAGATGATTTACCTGCGCTTCTCTTGGTACAGTGTTCCCCGTGATGGACTGTTACGGCTTTTGGGGAGTATGGAATGCCAAATGGAACCTTTCCCGCGCCTGCCAAATGATTCATGTTGTGTAAACCTGCACTTCATCCCTGACTCTAGCCTAATGTTGACTGCCCGAGACGAAGAAGAGTGTGTGTGTGTGTGTGTGTGTGTGTGTGTGTGTGTGTGTGTGTGTGTCTTGACTTACACAAGTGCTTGCCACTATAATTACTACCAGTTGACTCTCTCAGTAACATTTGTCTTTCATATTTCTTCATCACTCTGTCAAGTCGATGCCCAAACTGAGCACACAAACTCTCTCTTTCTCTCTCTCTCTCTCTCTCTCTCTCTCTCTCTCTCTCTCTCTCTCTCTCTCTCTCTCTCTCTCTCTCTCTCTCTCTCTCTCTCTCTCTCAATACTAATAATGTTCAGTGTCCCTACAGACTGTCACTCAATCGCATTTGCTTCCCGTCAATGCCTGTCAAGTTATCATGTTTGATGATTAATTGTCCTCTGCTTTCCTGCTCTCTGATACTCATGACCATCCTCGCTAATGGTGCTTATGATTCCATCGTCTGTTTGTCTTTCATATTAATAGCTGTGGTAAGGAGTGCAGTTTTGTTTATGGTATCTAAAAAGAGAATAAACACTAGATAATTTATGAGAAAGTGGGAAAGTATTCATGTGCAGACAAAAGTTATTTAATACGTACGTCTTTTCTTCTACATTGGTATTTTGTTATGTTATTTTTTTAGGTTGTCATGATTATATTCAATACAATCAGAAGAGTAACAGACAAGTAGAGAAAAAAGAGAGAAAACTTGTGCTATTCCTCTTTTTTCTGTTCCCTCCCTGCGTCTCTCTCTCTCTCTCTCTCTCTCTCTCTCTCTCTCTCTCTCTCTCTCTCTCTCTCTCTCTCTCTCTCTCTCTCTCTCTCTCTCTCTCTCTCTCTCTCTCTCTCTCTCTCTCTCTCTCTCTCTCTCTCTCTCTCTCTCTCTCTCTCTCCAGTAGCTAAGGCGTGCCCTAGGATGAAGGGACTTGTAAATCATTACCTCCTCTCTTAAGTAGGTTAGCTGCTTTCTGCCTCTCCAGTTCCGCGGAATTGAATCACCTTCCACAGAGTCGCTTCTTGAAACACTAGTGCAGTCCAGGTGTGAAGAATATTCCAGTGTTGCTTCTTGCTGTGCCTGTCTGGTCCTGCTTTTTTTTTTCCTCGAGGGTTCTTTTGCTGTAGCCTCAAGTTAGTCTTTTCCACGTCCTTTTTCCCTCGTGTTTTCGTCGTCTTTTTCCAGTCCTTTCTCTTTCGCCTCAGTGCCTAGCGAGCGTCCAGCGTCTCAAGGTTATTGACTACCTGGTTTGTCTGGGATTTTGCCGTGTTTGCCTCATCTACATGCGTCTGGTAATTGTTTGTTCAGGCAGCCCGGAGTGTGTGTGTGTGTGTGTGTGTGTGTGTGTGTGTGTGTGTGTGTGTGTGTGTGTGTGTGTGTGTGTGTGTGTGTGTGTGTGTGTGTGTGTGTGTGTGTGTGTGTGTGTGTGTGTGTGTGTGTGTGTGTGTGTGTGTGTGTGTGTGTGTGTGTGTGTGTGTGTGTTGTCTATGAGAGAGAGAGAGAGAGAGAGAGAGAGAGAGAGAGAGGTGAAATAAAAAATGACAATCTCTCTCTCTCTCTCTCTCTCTCTCTCTCTCTCTCTCTCTCTCTCTCTCTCTCTCTCTCTCTCTCTCTCTCTCTCTCTCTCTCTCTTTCTTTCTTTCTTTACCTACCTACCTACCTACCTGTTTGTTCGTTTGACTGACACTTTCATACACACACACACACACACACACACACACACACACACACACACACACACACACACAGAGAGAGAGAGAGAGAGAGAGAGAGAGAGAGAGAGAGAGAGAGCAAGACAGATATCGGTAGCTAAAGGGAGGCATTAAGATGGACAAGGACAAACAGAGACACAGAAGTTGGGATCTATTTACAGTTCTGCAGGCGCATCATTAGTGTTCAGTCCTGTTTGCCTTGGAAAGATTGCCCGGAATCCTCCAAGACTTGATGGGAACTTTCACGGGGAGTTAGAGAGAGAGAGAGAGAGAGAGAGAGAGAGAGAGAGAGAGAGAGAGAGAGAGAGAGAGAGAGAGAGAAGGGTATTGTTGTGATGAATAATGAAGGCGTAGAAAAAGAGGCCGCCACTTAGTGATATGAAGCTCCTTGTCAAGAGAAAACACACACACACACACACACACACACACACACACACACACACACTTTAATGACACTCGCCGATCTTCCTTGCCAGATTGTGTCACCCTCTTCTCCTCTTCCGAACATATTTTTTTCTCTCATAACTGCGTCGTCATTTGTTCGTCCTTCAATGTCAACGAGGGAGGAGAAATACGAGTGCCTAGGGAGAAAGAGAGAGAGGAGAGGGTGAAGTTGGGGCGTGGATGTGTGAGGGAGCTGGATCATGGATAGCTGCCAATATAGGTGGAACAGAGACTCGTTGAGGCGATTGTAATGCAGCAGGATCGCGTTTTAGAAGCCTTTCATGAGAGGGTTCTGATCCTTCTGATGGCAGCGGACTCTGGGTTAAGGGGGATTAGATCAAGCAGCAGGGTCGTCTCGTCTCGTCTCGTTTCCTGATTGGATCCTCGTGAAGTTCCTTGCTGCCTTGTCTGTTCTGGTGCCGCGTGTTTGGTTTGGCTTTATTTTCTGCAGGAGAACATCAAGGTACATTATCTTGTGTCCTTTCAGTGCCTGGGTGTGTGTTTGTATGTGGCTGTGTGTGTGTGTGTGTGTGTGTGTGTGTGTGTGTGTGTTGTGTGTGTGTGTGTGTGTGTGTGTGTGTGTGTGTGTGTGTATGTGTGTGTGTGTGTGTGGTTGGGTGATTGGGTGGTTGGGTGGGTTTGTGGGCAGGTGTGGGGAGGTTAGAAGTTCATTTCGTGCATGAAAGAGTTGTATAATGAGAACATATACATATAGAACTGCATGTTAAATTAGATTGCAGTTTGTTTGAAATCCGTAGCTGTAGTATTTATCTTTGTATTTTGCTTTAGTGGTCTATTTTGTGTCTTTCTATTTTCCTGTGCATATATCTATCTGTCTATCTATCTATCTATCTATCTATCTATCTATCTATCTATCTATCTATCTATCTATCTGTCTATTTATGTTTTGATAAGTAAATAAGTACATTAGTGGATAGTAAAGGATAAAAGGAAAGAGAAAAAAAAGTAAATAAATACTATATATGGCTCATATGCGGAAGGCAACCCGCTTATGTATGTAAATATAACTTAGGATCAAAACACATACTTAACCACCCACTCTTTTGCGCGCGCACACACACACACACACACACACACACACACACACACACACACACACACACACACACACACACACACACACACACACACACACACACACACACGACTTATATATAACTAAAGATCGATTATACAATTGTGATTTTCCAATGAGCAGGTAATCAATCATCTTTGACACTTCTCATTCTGATCTCTCCTCGTATATACTTTTATTACTATTTCAATTCCCAACAACTCATGCGTGGATCTGGATGTGTTTCTGCTTTGCTTCGTGCTTGCCAATATCTTCCCAGGATCTGTAGTCATGTGAAATCAGTGTGAGCGTGACTAACACCTACGGAATGTAATGCTGTGAATAATGCAGCGTGTCACAGTCCAGCGGGATCAGAGCGTGGCGTGTCCTGAGCGGTAACTAAACACTGGGGTCGATACCAAGGTAACTATTACGGTTCAGCAAGGAGGACGCGGAGACGTGAGAGCGGGAAAAAGGTTGAGGTGGGTGTAAGTTCCAGGCATCGTTCGTTTTAATTCCTTTTGTACCATGACTCGTTTTCATATTAATTTTGATTATTATTTGGTAATTTTATACCGCTTCAGAAACTTACGTGGGGAATTAAAATTATGAGGACTCTGACCACTAATCTTCTGACCTCCATAGATCTTTCCTAATGTCAATAAAATCGTCTCATTGTACACAAATATTAAGGTAAGAATATGCGTCAGTATTGAAGGGGTTAATCTTCATTGCCACTCTTGTCATCACGGCCATCAATACTCGGGCCAGGTGATGTAATTGATGAAGGAGTGGCCAGGTGAGTGAGGCGCGCTGGTAATGATCCTTGATTTTTGTCCGTCGTCGATCCTGAGGTGACTCATCCTCCGAGTCGTGCAGTTTCCATCTGTGTTGCCTGTCACTGATAACTCAAATGCAGGAGACGCAGTGAGTAATGTAAAAGTGGGAAAGTTTTACAGCAGAGAATACTGACGTCAGCAACGACTATGCCTTCAATAATTATGACTTATTCACTAAAGTATCGATGTAAGCAAATGGCAGGACAAATAATATATAACGACCTTTAACAGTAATAAGTATCCTCCGTCTCTTGCTGCGTCATGAAACATTCTGCCATTATGCTATGCTATATTAAACTATATCAACATTGTTTTTCGGTGGCTTGCTATGCTATATAGTAATAAGTAATCAATCATATTAATGAATACTAAACTATAGTGTGGCTTACAAACGCTGTATTTCGTGTTTTTCAAACCTCGGGAGTCTTCTATTATATTAATCTATAATTATTCATTTTCTTATATAAGAGGATTTCTGGTCAAGGGCGACAAGAACACTACACTAATATACGAAACTCTACTACCCATACTCTACATCAGTGGTGGATTAACCATAAGGCAAACTAGGCACATGACTTAGGGCCACAAAAAAATCCAGGCCATTTCTGGCAGTCCAAAAAGATTGATGAGTTTGTTACTGTCAAAGCAAGAAAAGTTAAAATTTTATAATTAGTAGTACCTTACCTTAACATATGTAAAATTGATAAGGTTTTGTTTAGAAATAAATGTTTACTAATAGATATTTGTTATTATTGTACAATAATATAAATTTTATCATTAGTTCAGGCCATATTTTAAAAATCTTGAAATTTGCCTTAGGGCCACAAGAGCCTTACTCCGCCACTGCTCTACATCGATACTTTTTTTCATTCCATCCTGCAATGATTGACTGTCAGGTTTCTTTGTTCAGGAGAAACAGGCAGCTGGCACCCCCACCATGTCCTGCCCAGGTCTGGCGTTCATTACCCCGAATTCAGACTACCTGTTGAACTAAGTGGCATATAATCATCACGCTTCAATTACTGTTCCTTATACACAAAGGACACGTATTTAATAAAGAACTCAAGTGTAACCTGCAATAATCCTTAGACGGAAGTAAACTATCAAGGTGTAATGAGTGTTGTCGGTAATTTTACGAGTGGTGTCTGGTGGGAATTGCTAGGGAGGCGTGTTACTCGCGGGAACTGCTAAGGTGTGTGTGTGTGTGTGTGTGTGTGTGTGTGTGTGTGTGTGTGTAGTCAGATATCACCCCAGCCACGCTCTGTTATTAATGTATTCCTTGCTGGTATCCCTGTGACAGAGAAATAGAAGGGTGACACTGCCAGACTTTGCTGTAGACACGACTTGCCACTGTTCATCCTATTATTGCCACACTATAAGTCAATACTATAATTATTACCACAGTCACCACATGTCTTGACTGCTTACGCTACTTATTACCATTGTCACTACTGCAACACTATCAATGTAACTGGTACAATTACCCCTGGCGACAGAAAAGTGCCAGGTTTATCCTCCTCCTCCTCCCCCTCTTCCTCCTCCTCCTTTTCCTCCTCCTCCTGCTCCTCCTCCTCTTCCTACTCTTCCTCCTCCTCCTTTTCCTCCTCCTCCTCCTCCTCCTCCTCCTCCTCCTCCTCCTCCTCCTCCTCCTCCTCCTCCTCCTCCTCCTCCTCCTCCTCCTCCTCCTCCTCCTCCTCCTCCTCCTCACATCAATTAAAATGTAATTATAAAAAGGGACTAAGTTTCCCATAATTCCTCAACCAACAGGATATGTAATCACGATGGACTTGTGATTTTCTAAAAACTGGTTTAATATAAAACAGAAAACTCGATGAAAAGAGAAGAACCGGAAGGAGAACGTCGAGGAAGATATGAAATATATAAACGACGAGGATGAAGAAGCGAAAAAATAACAAGAAAAAGATCAGTTTGCGAAGAAATCTACAAAAGGATGAAATAGATGGAAAAACAGTTAGTGTCGGTAGAAGATTGGGAAGAGCAAGCAGAAGAGAAGGATGAAAAACAAGGAACAGCAACACAAGAAGAAGAAGAAGGAGAACAAAGACGACGATATAAACAGAAATTGTGGAAATAAGATAAGGTAGAGGAATACACAGAAGAGGCGAAGGTGACAGTAATATCACAAGAAGAGGAATAAAGGTTTGAATGAAAATGGAAATGAGAAACAGAAAAGTGTGGAAAACGAGGAAAGGGAAGAAGACGAATAACAACATAATACTGATGACGACGAATAAGAAGAGGAGAGAGAGGAGGAGGAGCAATATGAGGAGGAGGAGGAGAAGAGGAGGAGAAGGAGGATGAAGACGAGAATAATACGAGTAAATAAACTGTGCAAGTCAGTCTGGCTTGCAGCGGCTACTAAAATATCTAACAGTTCTCATGGACGGAGTTAAAATTCCTGCAAACTGAAAAATTTAAGCTAACACATCTCAAAAAACCTACTCTCTCTCTCTCTCTCTCTCTCTCTCTCTCTCTCTCTCTCTCTCTCTCTCTCTCTCTCTCTCTCTCTCTCTCTCATTGCGGCATTATTACACCATCAAGCAGGTCATCCGGAAAAGCAGCATTCTCCCTATGACGCAATGGAATTCACTACAATGATTCTGGGTCGGGCGAAGATAATTATTGGCCTATTAAACTCTAATGGTGTACGAGAATAAACATTTCCATTACTCCCACCTCTCTCCACCCACTCACTCACTCCCTCTAGTCCTACATCTACTCTCTCTCTCTCTCTCTCTCTCTCTCTACTACTACTACTACTGAAATATCACCCTGACCTCCTTCCCTTGTTAATTACACTCACCGTATTCCATCTGTCTCTTGTCACGCTTATCGTCGTCATCACTCTGTATTATCTTTTAGTGTGTCCTGCTGAAGTAATGGAGAAGGACTGTGTTGTTGACATTTTTTTTCCTTATGTTTATTTTTTACTGCTGTATTAGTCTTTCATTTCATTCAGGAAACTTGGGTTTGTTTTCTATGTTATTTGGGGTTTGTTTGGTCTTTTTACTGGTGTGTTAGTCTTACTTTTCATTATTCGAGGCATTTATTTGTTTCCATGGTTATACGGATAGTTAAGTGGCTTCCTTCGCAAGTTTTATCAGCAGCACAAGCATTTAAATTAACAGTAGAGCAATAAATGTGTGTGTGTGTGTGTGTGTGTGTGTTGAAAGCATGTGGTTATTGCAAGAATGATGGTGTGGCAGTGAAAAGGTTGATGCATCTGAGTGTATGAGATGACATCAGAAGTGACATCAAAAGCGGAATAGAAAAGCAATGCAGAGACAGCATAAAGTAGTGCAGATTTCAGTAGCTTCGAATTGAGACTTGGTTGTTTGAATGAAGTACATAAACACACACACACACACACACACACACACACACACACACACACACACACACACACACACACACACACACACACACACACACAAACACACACACACAAGCTCGCTCGCTGGACTCACAATCGAGAGGGTCCGGGTTCGAGTCCCGGAAAGCGGCGAGTCAAATGGGCAAGCCTCTTAATGTGTGGCCCCTGTTCACCTAGCAGTAAATAGGTACGGGATGTAACTCGAGGGGTTGTGGCCTCGCTTTCCCGTTGTGTGGAGTGTGTTGATGTGGTCTCAGTCCCACACGAAGATCGGTCTATGAGCTCTGAGCTCGCTCCATAATGGGGAAGACTGTCTGGGTGACCAGCAGAACTCCTTGGTGAATTACACACACACACACACACACACACACACACACACACACACTAAGAAATTTCAAGAAACATGTGTTTCCTTCCTCACAATCAATATATCTAATCAGTTTCTCAAAGGAAATGTGAGAATAATCACTTTCCACTCAGAAAAGATGGACGAATAAAAGTGAAATAAAATAAAAATGAACTTTTCCTTAGAATACGAAAACCTAGGGATTTTTTTCTCGTATTTTTACACACTCTTTTCTTTGCTCTTTTCTAGCACATTTTTCACTTTTCTCTTGCGTTGTCTAGGTAACGAAGGGCAAAAGGGTAAAGAAAAAGGTGCCTCTCTTGATGCTGTCTCTCCTCCTGCCCTGTCCCCTTTCCTCTCTGTGCCTCCCTCCCTCTCTCTTGATGCTGCCTCGGTTCCTCTTACCCTTCCTCCTTCCCCTCTGTGCCCCATATCTCCCTCTCTTGATGTTACCTCACCTCTTCCTGCCTCTCTCTCTCTCTCTCTCTCTCTCTCTCTCTCTCTCTCTCTCTCTCTCTCTCTCTCTCTCTCTCTCTCTCTCTCTCTCTCTCTCTCTCTCTCTCTCTCTCTCTCTCTCTCTCTCTCTCTCTCTCTCTCTTTGTCTTTCCTTCCTCCTCTTATTAATTTTTCGTCATTAAACACAACGCTTCACTGCGCGGTCGTGGATCAAGTTGCTCAAATCTTACTTTATTTTTTTAGAATGCAATATTTTAGGTTACATTCAATCACGGAAGAATTTTTTTTTTTTATCTTATATGTTCTACGCTTCCCGTTTTTTTTTATTTTCTTTTTTCCATCGTCTCTCTCTCTCTCTCTCTCTCTCTCTCTCTCTCTCTCTCTCTCTCTCTCTCTCTCTCTCTCTCTCTCTCTCTCTCTCTCTCTCTCTCTCTCTCTCTCTCTTCAAAATCCCTGTCGTAAAAATCTATGTACACATTTTGTTTTTTTTCTCATATTTTCTGTCATTTTGTTTTGTGTTTCTCAGTGTTTTGTATGCCGATAGGTGTATATATTTTTTTTTCTCCTTTCTCCACCCTCCTCCCCTACCTTTCTCCTCTTCCCTCCTCTCTTCCTCTTCCCTCCTCCTCCCTCTCTTCTCTGTTTTCAAACTTCATGTATGTGGAAAAGAATAATATTTCTATGTTGTGTGTCTTTATTCGGTCTCATGAATATTATAATGTACGTAGCACACACACACACACACACACACACACACACACACACACACACACACACACACACTCTCTCTCTCTCTCTCTCTCTCTCTCTCTCTCTCTCTCTCTCTCTCTCTCTCTCTCTCTCTCTCTCTCTCTCTCTCTCTCTCTCTCTCTCTCTCTCTCTCTCTCTCTCTCTCTCTCTCTCTCTCTCTCTCTCTGGCTGTGTGTATCACTTTCCCGACCTTTCAATTTATTCTATTCCTTTCCCCACTGGTATTGTTTCCTCCTCCTCCTCCTCCTCCTCCTATATTCTTCTTCTCTCTCCTCCTCTCCTTACCGTATCATTCCCCATCCATCTCTCTCCTCCTCCTCCTTCTTGTATATATCATCCTTCTCCCAGCGCAACAATAATCTACACACACACACACACACACACACACACACACACACACAAGCATTTTCACTATTTCAAGTTGATATTCGCTATTTACGTCGCCAGGTACTCGTTCACTCGCTCATCGTCTTTCTCACTTTATCGGCAACACCATCTGTACCTATTTACCCTCCCAGCTGCCCTTCTGCTTTCCATCTTTCGGCCCAGCGTGGCTTTTTTTTTTTTTTTGTTAACTCTTTTTCTAACTTTTTTTTCCTCCTGCCTCCGTGCATTCATTTTTCATCCCTGCCATTAAGTTTCCCAGCACGTCCCTTTCACGCACCCAGGTCTCACTGAACGGGCCTGCAGGAGAAGTGAGGTGAGCTGAGGTGAGGTGAGGTGAGGCAGGTTGGCGCTGGTGACTCGTGGGGTTGAGGGGTCGCAGAGGGGTGTTTTAAAGTGAAGGGGCTTTGGGGGAGTTTTCAATAGCCCTTCCACCTCTCCACTTCTCCAGCAAGCCCTTCAGTGAGTCTCCGCGTCCTTGGATGAGCTGCCGGGTGATTTAAGCGTCTTCGGCTCACCTCACAACTCACGCCACTCTGAAATCTGTGTGAAATCTCCTCCCGCCGGCTACTCCCGTCCCGTCCCCACGCAGCCACGTCCCACCCGCGTCCCACCCTCGCGCCTCGACGATTTGCGATTTTCATTTACTTCCTCTGCTGGGAATGATGGGCAGGAGTCTTTTTTTATCTTTTCTTTTTTTTTTTTTTTTTTTGGTGCGTGCGTCAGGTTGTACCCCAGCTCTCCCTATTCCCCCTCCCCCACGGCCTCTCCTGTTTTTTTTTTTTTTTCCTTTTATTTATTCTTGCCTCTCCCCCGTCCCCTTTATTTTTTTTTCCTCCCTGTGCTTTTTATTTTACACATATAATTTCTCACCACTCGTCCTTTTCCGGTACTTTTCTAAATGTATAGTTTTTGTTTAGGTACTGTACGCCTGGCGCATCCAATGTTGTTGCTGTTTTTGTTGTGGCATTGTTCCGGAGACAGTTCCAAATTAAGGAGGAAGTTTATTCAGTTATTTCAGAGAGAGAGAGAGAGAGAGAGAGAGAGAGAGAGAGAGAGAGACTCACTCAAGCCACTCATGCGTGTTTGAGGGAACGAAGTGGGGGAGATAAAAGTTCTTTGGCTTCAATATGTTGCCAGTTGGAGCATCTGCCGGCATATGAGGCTTCGAAGGTACAGGAGGAGGAGGAGGAGGAGGAGGAGGAGAAGGAAGAGGAGGGGGAAATGGATGAGAAAGAGAAGGAGAGAGGAGGAGGAGGAGGAGGAAATGGAGGAGAAAGAGAAGGAGGAGGAGGAGGAGGAGGAGGAGAGGAGAGGAGGAAATGGATGAGAAAGAGAAGGAGAAAGAGGAGGAGGAGGAGAAGGAGGAAGGAGGAGGAGGAGGAGGAGGAGGAGGAGGAGGAGGAGGAGGGACATGGCAAGGATAGGGCAGGAAAGACATAGGGCAGAAGAGAAAAAGAGAAGGAAGGAGAAGAAAAGAAGAAGAAAGGAAGAAGAAAAACTGAATACGGCAGGGATGAAAGAGACAAAAAGGAAGGAAGACGAAGAGGAAGACGAGAAGGAGGATAAAGAGGAATACAGTGAAGAGAAGGAGCGGGAGAACACAAAAAGGAGGAGGTCGAGTTGAGGGGTTAGGAAAAAGAAGGACTTGGATTTCATATGAAGTGGGATGCTGTTGGCGAGGGTGACGTGGAGGGGCGGCCTAATGTCTCTCTGGTCGGGGCGGATTGGAGGACGCGGCGGTGTAATCTATGCCGCCCATTCCAGGTGTCCAGAGAGAGAAAATGAAACTCCTGGGACTAGGAAAATTGGCCCAAGGGAGGCGCGAGATGAGCGTCAGTCAGCATATTTGTCGACCTGCCGGGCTTGGGTAGAGAGAGAGAGAGAGAGAGAGAGAGAGAGAGATGCTGGGGGAGATATACCTAAGAATAAAGCCAGATTTGATAGAGTATACAAATAGTCAGAAAAAAAGCATAGAAATGTGAAATACAGAAAGGCAGATACAGAGATACAAAGAGAGAGGACATGGAAATACAAAAACAATAACATACCAAAAAGGAAAGGGAGAAAAAATGAAAAAAAAAGACAAGGAGCATACAGACACGTACGCACAGACATACAGACATGCACGATCGTCAGCACATCTCTCGGGGGACACGCGGCACACATTCATCGTACAAATGAAGCTGAGGGAAGGTGGCCATTTATCCTTCAATCGTTGCCTTGGTAATCGTCTGTCTCACCCTCCTGCCTTTCTTTTCCCTCTCACCACCCCTCCTCTTTCTCTCTTGTCCCAGATCACTTTGCTCCTTCCCTCCCTTTCCGCTCTCATCCCTCAGTGCTACCCTTTATCCTTTCCTTTCCTTTTTTTCTCAAGTCTTGAAAGGATTTGAGTACATGTGTCTTAGTGATCGAATTAATGTATTTTCCTCTTCTCTATCACTAGTTTTACCGTTTCTCTTGTCCCAGATCGTTTTGTTTTTCACTTCCATTTTACACGTGTCAGTCTTTTTTTTTCCTGTTCTTCCATCAATCTTGAATAACAAAGTACAAATAGTTTAGTGATCAGATCGACTTCAAGTACTTTTCTGCCTTCCCTCCATTTCCACAGTCATCCCTCAATCTTATCTTGTATCCTTTCCTTTCCTTTTTTTTTCAAGTCTTAAAAGGATTTGAGTACAAATTTCTTAGTGATAGAATTCATGTATTTTCCTCTTTTCCATCGCTAGATCTTCCCTTTCTCATGTTGCAAATCCCTTTATTCCTTCACTTCCATTTCACACTTACTTGTCAATCTTTTTTTTTTCGTTCTTCCATCAATCCTGAATAGTAAACTACAAATACCTAAGTGATGAGATCGAATTCAAGTACTTTTCTGCCATGTAAGTTTATTGAGTTTATTCCCTCGTCTATTTTCTGCCCACTACGTCTAGTCTCTATTCTACAAACCGTCAGAGTCCGCCTCCAGTAACTCCCAGATGGACTGCACCGCCGCTCTCCAATACCCAGTCAACAACAGATCGGCCAGACATGGAGCTATAATTGAGTGGATTCCAAACGCGTGAGCAGGAGATGCATTTCAATGTCTCGTTTTAGAAGTCGCGGTTAGTTTAATGAGGTATCTGAACCTTTTTTCTCTTGGTAGACATACACTGCCATTCTATTTCCGTTGATTTGCGTCATTGCAGTTAAACGAATACCAGGTAGGAAAAATGTAAATGGGAAAAATGTAAGGTGGAGTTAGTTATATGAGTAAGTGTTCTATTTTTTTCTGGTTTGGAGTGAAAGAGATTAATGAAGTGTCCGCTTGTCTTGTGTCTCGCTTTACACTCACTGGCATTGTTTTTGTTGCTTTACGTCATCGTGGCCGTAAGAGTGGTAGGTGAAAATAACTGCCGAGGGAAAAATGTAAGATAAAATTACAATTGAACAGGTGAGTGTCTTTGCGGTTGAGGTGAAGAGAATGAAGTCCTCGTGTGTTGTGTCTCGCTTTACACACGCTAGCATTAGCTGTTATTTTCGTTTTGTTCTTGTTGTTGTTGATGGTATTTCTCTCCGTCTTTCTTTTTTCGTCATCGTGGTTTTAGGAATGTTATGTGAAAAAAAGTATCTTCCCTCAAAAAAATATGTACATATCGCAGAATTTAATTAAACGAGTGAGCACGTCGACGGAGAATGATATAAGAGAATGCAACTTTAGGGAACTGACAGAAAAAAAGGTTTATTCATGTCCAAAAAAATCAGGGCGCATAATAAGTTTCTACATTAGCTTGGTGTGTGTGTGGGTGTGTGTATGCCTTTTTTTCTGGGAGTTTTGAGTGCAGCGAAAAAAAAAAAAAGAAGCCGTCCTTTGGCGAGCCGGCGGCGCAAACCTGTTACAACACGGCAGGGCGAGGGGAGGCAGGGAAACACAGCCCAAACAAGCCTTTCCTCGCACTTTTCCTCTTTCCTCCCCCGAGTCCCTTCCTGGCCTTCCCTCCTAAAATGCTTTCCTCTCTTCTAAAAAAAAAAGAAAGAAAAAACTGACTTTTTTCTCCTCACCCTTTCCTCCTTTGAACATTCGGAAAATAGACTAGCATTCTTTCCCTCCCCGTCTCAGCAAGAGCAGGTCTTCCCTCACTGTTTCTTGGTCACTGTATTTCATCACCCTTTAGCTGTACAACGCGCGTGAAATCCCTTCTCACCCTCACAAGTCTTACCTCACACTTCCCTCGTCACAGTCTTTCCTCACCCTCTTTCTCATTCTCAACACATAGAGGGGACGAGACAGTCTTTCTTCACCCTGTACCTTCCCCCAAACACCCAACGCAACACAGAGAGGGAATCCTGGAGCTGTAACTCTGCCGTGTCGCGGAGACCATATGTAAATCAAGGGGCGGCGGCCAGCAAGAGGGAGAGGAAAACATGTGCAAGTGAACCGGGCCATGAAGATCAGCGGTCCCATCCACAACACGGAGGCTGGAGTGCTATAAACAGTTAGGGTCTTGCTGGCGTATCCTTCTTTGGTTTTATTTACGCCAAATCGTGTGTCGCTTCGTCTCCATCGGGAAGTGAGCGTGATAGAACGTAATCTCTGCTGACGTTCTCGGGAAGTGTCGTAATTCGTGTCGTAACTGCGTCTGCTGTCCATTATCTCAGAGGGAGGGGCGGGAATGTCTCGGGTATGGCCACTCCGAAGACTGAGGTGGTCGCTTCTTATCCTGCTGGACTGTATCGTTCCCTCATGTTCTTCTCCGCCGTCACGCTTCCCTCTCTATGCTCCGGAAGACGACGTGTTCTGTATTTTTTTTATTTGTTTGGTAACCTTTTAAGAGGTATTAAATTTTCAAGTGAACAGCGCCCAAGCTCTCCGGTTAAGTGTTAAGTCCGAGTAGCCTTTTCCAGACCAGTTTCTGTGAATTAACAATGAAAATTACCGCCTCGGAGGACACAGGTAAGTGTTAGATTAGGCACACACTCACACACACACACACACACACACACACACACACACACACACACACACACACACACACACACACACACACACACACACACACAGAAAACATTTCACCTCCAGAGTAAGAATCTCTCCGAAATACGACCCGAACCAGAAAAAAATAATGATAAAAGAGAAGAAAGATGGCCAGGATCCCTACCCGTCTATCTAATTACCTGGAGAAACCACACACACACGCACACCACCACACCACCACCACCACCACCACCACCACCACTACCACCACCAACACCACCACCACTACCACCACCACCACCACCACCCCCACCACCACCACCACCACCACCAGCCGAAACAAAACAAAAAAAAGATATTTTCCAGAGAAGGACCAACCGACCGTCTTTCCCTGACCAGATTTTCCAGCTAGTTAAAAGTATTGTGGTGATGCCGCCCTACACACACACACACACACACACACACACACACACACACACACACACACACACACACACACACACACACGACCCGTCCTGACCTTAACGTCCTTCGACCTTCTTACAAAATGTTTATTATTTTTTTTTCTATTTTCTCCGTCCATTTATGACTCCAGTGACGGTAAACTGATGAGCGGCTCGCCTTTCCTATCGTGCTCTTCAATAGTACTCTCTCTCTCTCTCTCTCTCTCTCTCTCTCTCTCTCTCTCTCTCTCTCTCTCTGGAACTGCCTTATTTGCTTTCCTGGCTTTTGTTTACTCCATCACTAGCGTCACCTGTGTGTGTGTGTGTGTGTGTGTGTGTGTGTGTGTGTGTGTGTGTGTGTGTGTGTGTGTGTGTGCGTGTGCGTGTGCGTATCAGCCAATATACAAAGATTACTGGAGACTTAACTTCAGGCGACAGAAGGTTTGTGTTGAGAGAGAGAGAGAGAGAGAGAGAGAGAGAGAGAGAGAGAGAGAGAGAGAGAGAGAGAGAGAGAGGCGAGGGGTTGTCGATATAAGAGAAAGAAAAAGGATACGTGTGTGGAGGTAAAATGGGTCCCTGTGCGGAATGGAAGGAAAAAAAAATGAAAGGTAGGAAGGAACTGCTGGGCCAACACAGAGCTTTCCTTGTGCTTCTGTTCCTGTAGTGGTAGTGGTGGTGGTGGTGGTGATTGTGCTGGTAATGGTAATAGAACGTAAGAATAGTAGTAGTAGTAGTAGTAGTAGCAGCAGCAGCAGTAGAAGTGTCAACAACAATTACAAGCTCGATAATAGAAATGTAACTAAAGCGTAAAAAAACATTAAAGAAGATAATTACACACTCACCTTTATAATCACAGGTGTAGCAGCAGTAATAGCAGCAACAGTACCAGCAGTAACACCAATAATCATAATACATTCAGATAAAAAGAAAAAAAGGAATATGAAAAAGAAAAAAAGAAAAAAATTAACATAAACCCCCCCCACAAAATAAGATAAAAAGAGAACGGATGCTTACTTTGTTAATTAGAGGTGGAACACAGGTGCAGTAAGCCGGCAGCTCAAACACCCGTATATCTCAGCACGTAGGGCCATGAAGTGCGCTAAATATTGCCTCCAAGTCGGCCATTACCTCGCAGCTTTCATTGTGGTTTCGTGTGGCTCTGGAAAACAAGGCATAACCACCGATAGAGACGAGACTGTGCTGTACCGCACCCCCTCCCCTCCCTCCTCCACACTCACCTGGGCAAACACGTCTGTCCCGCGCTAATAACTGGCTGAAAGTAGCGTATCATGCACGTAAAGACCTGGATGTAAAAAAGAAATAGCACACACACACACACACACACACACACACACACACACACACACACACACACACACACACACAAGCATTAAATCCCTTTTTTAAAACGCTTTTTTGTATCATACATCCGAGCCCAACAGCTTAATTATGCATTCACAGTCGTCCAGGCGCCGGCTCAGCACGGAAGCCTCGAGTACTCGCCGTGTTCGCTCGTCACCGTGTTTGTGTTGGTGTGTTTATTACGAATCACTTACTTGCCCCTGCATTATAGCCGCATTGGAGGAGCCACGATCGATACCTGTTCTGTACCGGTGTGTGTGTGTGTATGCGTGTGTGTGTATGTTTGTGTGTGTGTGTGTGTGTGTGTGAGAGAGAGAGAGAGAGAGAGAGAGGCGTGGTCGCGGGACACTCACACAGTGACACGCGTACACACACACACCTACATACACACACACACACACACACACAGGATATTGAGGGGACCCATGGAAAAATATCACAGGCACCCATTTACTTTTATCGTTTTTTTATCCCTCCCATTCATTTTCTCTTCCGTGGTTGGGCAATAGATTTTTTTCCTCTTTTTTGTCATTTTTTTACCATATGCAGCTTCCGAAGATTTATTTATCAGGATATTTACGGTTGTATTTTTGTATTTTTATTTGATTGGTTGGTTATTTGTTCGTGTGTTGCTAACTCGAATGTAACCAGAGTGAGGAAAGGTTTCAGATTTGGTATTTGTGTGCCTTCCCTGTTTTCTCTTCCGTTATTACGTTATTTTATGGTTATTTTCACGTTCCTTTGTCTGGCCGGGTACTTACGTCTGTGTGTGTGTGTGTGTGTGTGTGTGTGTGTGTGTGTGTGTGTGTGTGTGTGTGTGTGTTGTATATTTTGTGTTGTTTTCCAGAGAAGTGTCGTTGTAGTCTGTTATGTTCTGAGCCGTTCATTATTTTGAGAGTTATGACCTTGCATGGCGGCCTCTGTGTTGCTTGGTACACTGCACACACACACACACACACACACACACACACACACACACACACACACACACACACACACACACACACACACACACACACACACCTGCATTAGCTGTTGTACATATTAATTTTGCAACATGATTTCGCCATATTCTTAACCTTGAACTCCTCTTCCTCTTCCTCCTTTTTCCTCCTCCTCCTCCTCCTGCTCTTCCTTCTACTCTTTTTACTTCCTCCCCTTCTTCCTCACCTGCAACTCACCATCACGACTATCTCCTCCTCCTTCTCCTCCTCCTCCTCCTCCTTCTCCTTCTCCTCCTCCTCCTCCTCCTCCTCCTCCTTTTCCTCCTCCTTCTTTTCCGTCTATGCTATGCTGTCATTAAATTTCAAAAGCAATCACCATTTTTCCTCACTTGTTCCCTTCCCTTCCCTTCCCATTACACGTCGATTATATGTGTCATGGTCATTATTTATCTTATGCACCACCATTGCCCCTTCCCCTCTCCCTTCATGCCCGCCAACTCCCCTCATGCTTGTTTGTATGTGGCGTGGAAGAGAGAGAGAGAGAGAGAGAGAGAGGAGGTGTTGATGCTGCCCTGTGAGATAGTGAGAGAGTGGGAGTAGACGAGATTGGGAGAAATTCGGAGTTAGGCTAATTGTGTTATCTTCTATTTCCTGGAGACGTGTACGGTTTTCACTGATTCTGGAAGTTAAGTCGAGTAGCCGAGCGAAAAATAAAAGTTTCGTGTTGGTTCTGTTTAGGGAGCGGTGGCCTTCAGCTTCAGCTCTAGGGAAAGGTTGTTGCTGCTGTTGCTCTGTGTGTGTGTGTGTGTGTGTGTGTGTGTGTGTGTGTGTGTGTGTGTGTGTGTGTGTGTGTGTGTGTTGTTAGCTTCTCACTCTTTTTTAGTCTTCTGTCCTTCTTTTTATATTTTTCATTTTTGTCCCACTTTTTTTCATATTTTCCTTCTCCTGTTTCTACTCGTTCTCTTGCATACACTCTTCATCCTTTTACCTTACTTTGTCCTCCTGTTCTTTTACCTCGCCGCCTCCTTCTCCTCCTCCTCCTCCTCCTCCTCCTCCTCCTCCTCCTCCTCCTCTTCCAGTACTCCTATTTACTTATTCATGCGTGCCCTTTCGTTAGGCTGAGTTTTGGGGAGGAAAAATAACAAGAACACACACACACACACACACACACACACACACACACACACACACACACACACACACACACACACACACACACCACATCACCCATCCACAATATTCAACCACCATCACCTATCTTTCTTCCTTTATTTTCTTGGTTTATTTTTCTTCGCTACTTTACCTTAAATATATTCTTGTAACTGACTAACACACACCTTAGACAAGTTTTTCCAATTACCTGTTGTGGGGCTTGAGTGAGGGGCCGTGAGAGAGATGGAGAGAGCAAGTGGAGAGGCCGTGTCGAGGATGGGGAAAGGGAGGATGAGTGAGAAGAGCACCTTGTGAAGCCCCTGTGTTCTTGACGACCGCGACTGAAGGAGGGCAGGAGGAGGAGGAGGACGACGACGACGACGACAAGATGGGGAAGAAAAGGAAAAGAGGGAATAAACGTCCAGATAGACAGAAGGAAGGAAAGGAAGTTAGTGAAAGAGGGGGAAGAGAAAGATCAGAGGAATGAGGGGAAAATGGCGAAAAAGGAGGATAAAAGGGAGTGACGCAGAGGGAAAGAAAGTAAGTGAAGGAGGAAGGAGAAAATGGACAAATACGAGGAAAGTAAGGATATGGGAGAAGAATGGATGGTAGGAGAGTGCAGTAGAGGAGGAAAAAGAGAACTGTGAGGAGGAGGAAGATCAGGACTTGTGAGGAAAGGAGAGGAATAGAGTAAAAGGAAGTGCTGTGAGAGACATGTTTCCGAGTCAAGGATGAACACTCGTGGAACACAGGAGGAAGAAGTCTTGTGATGTATTCATTGTCATGCCTCACTCTCTTCCTCCTCGTCTTTTGAAGCTTCCGGACGTAGGACCAGACTAACCAGGAGCCGCAAACTCTTCCCTGTGCTCTATCCACGTGACCTTCTTTTCATTACCTGTTTCTCGGAGTGACGCAGTGACTACCTGGCTGGAATTCAATGGCAGTAGCTCACACACACACACACACACACACACGCGCGCGCGTAGCTACATTACATGGTTTTTTATATCTTTTAAGACTGGTTATTGTGTTTCTCTGTAGTTTCGTCACCTCATAATATATTGAACGGTAGTTTCAAGGAGCAATAGCTGAATGGTGATGGTGGTATTGTGGTAGTGGTGGTAGTGGTGGTGGTAGTGGATGTTGTGATGGTGGGGGTGGTAGAAATAGTACGTGGAAAGGGAAGGACTCAGGGGCTATAAATCATTATTATATATTGAATGGGGTTGTTGACACACACACACACAGATACACACACACACACACACACACACACACACACACACACACACACACACACACACACACACACACACACACACACACACACACACACACACACACACACACACACACACACACACACATGCACACACCAAGTAAAAACATACGTAATATGCACGTCAGAATCACAAGTCGTGTCTTCTCGTGTATTCAAGTTTTCTAAATATAAGGTGAAAATTATATAAAGGCTGTACATCCAAGAGACAACCCACACCCGCCCTGGACTCATGATGTTCAATAAATTTCCCTTTAATTACATGAGAAACGCAGTCTGTTGGTAAATATTTCAATGTCGCGCCGTGGAAGATGAAAAGAATGCACCGAAACAATATAAAAAAAAAATTTCCTTCCATTTAGAATTTTTTTGCTAATGAGTGAAAAACATAAAAACATTTTCTGTCAACAGCGAGAAAAAAATGTATTATTAAACAGAAAATGTAAAAGAGCAACGCTAAAAAATGTTAATTCATAAAAAAAGAAAAACAAGTCGCAAAAAAAAGGCAAAAATATAAATGAAAAATAGTGAGATTTATGAAATGTTAATTCATGGCAAGGTCAAGAGGTCAGACAGTCAGGAAGTCAATGAGAGAGGATCTTAATAAACTAATCATTTAACCATCATCAACCATCCAACTATCCACCAATCACCCAGCCAGCCAGCCGCCCACACACACACAGCCAACCAGCCAGCCACCCACAGACACACAGCTAGCCACTCAGCCACCTACCTAACCAGACACCCATCCACCCACCCAGCCACTCACTCACCCACCCATACACCTAGCCACTAACACAACCACTCACCCACACAAAAAACTACCCAGCCAACCACCCACCCACCCAGCCACAAAAGCAGCCACCCACACAGCCAGTCTCACATCCACCCGTCACCCATCCACCCACCCAATCACCCAGCCACAAGCACAGCCACGCAGTCACACACACAAACACACACCCACCCACCCACACACACAGCCAACCCGTCCGCCCTCGCAGGTTAAGAGCATTCACAAGACGCTTTCCTTCATAACCATTACGCCTTGGAGTCACTGGGGCGAGCCACAGCTTAAGACGGCTCTCCAGTTTTTCCCTCTCGCACTCCTCCTTTTAAGTGTTTTCTATTCAACCACACTGATTTTTCTCGTATATATTTTTCATACTGCTTTCTCCCCAGCTCAACTTATTCACTCTGGCATTTTTATTTAATTTTTTGTGTCTATAGTCCTCGGCATTTTAACCTCCCACACACCACAGGCTTCTCCCCGCCCCCGACATACACGTAGGAAATGAAACACTAGTGGACATTACATTACCCTGCATCATGTCACTCCCCTATACACTCCATTGACTTCGTTAGCATTTCATTTACTCTTCAATTTTAGATACAGGAGAATTAAGGGTTTTTTTCAATTACTTTTATATTTTTTTGTCACTCCAAATTAATTCATGTTGAACGCACTGATGGAATTAATATCTTCATTGCAACCTATGAAATATTTAGGGGAGGGTTGTGTCATGAATATTTTGTTTTCACATCGTTTTACCTTGAAGTTTTTTCTATCTTTCTTGTCTTTTCGCAGTTGTTTCTTTTTTTTTCTTTTTTTTAATCTGATATTTTATTGAGCACATCTCTTGCAATTTTTTCTTGTTATTTTTACTTCTCTGTGCACTATTGTTGAGTCATATCTTTACCGAATTTCCAGTATTAAGTTCCCTTCTGACAATTTATCTTTCCATTGCAACATTATTAAGTTGTGTATCCCTCCTACAGTGCATTTCATTTCCTCTCTCCATTGTAATATACAGTCGTGTCTGTCATTCAGTGCTTCTTGCCATCACAATATTGTTAAAAAATTGTCCTCTCCTTTAGTCTCTCCATTGCAATATTAAGTTGTTTCTCTCTTCTGTTGCTTTCACTTTTTGTTTTGCGATGTTTCAGCCTCACCACACCGCCACAAGTGTCTCACCGGCACGGGCGTGACATGTGTTCCTTTTCATCTTTGTATGTGATTAACTTTCCACATTTGTTTTATATATTTATTTTTTATCTCAATGGTTCTTGTTTGTTGAGCTGTTCCATCATAATGAATGTGAAACTATTGATACAATATCTGAGGTCAGAGCTCTAAACTACTTTTCTTTTGTAATTGATAATATTCCTATGTGTTTTAGATTTTTCTCTCTAACAAATCAATGTATCATCCATATACGTTCAATTTAAAGCGATCTACGTTGACTGTGAACTGTAAATACTCTTCCTATTCATTGGTTTATTATCACTCTTCTACGTTATACAAAAACCCTTTCTTAATTGTGATCTTTCATTCCATCACCACTGCCACACCTTGCATTGTGCTCCGCCCATACACCACACTGTATATGAAGAGTCACCATGAAATTTGGCATCAATACCCCACAATTTTGTTTTCACTTGTGCGTTCACCTGAAACCGATAGCTCCATTAGTCGCTTCATAGTTAACAGAGCATTGCAAAGCCCTCCGTATCCGGTGTTCGCTGCCGTAGTGCACTGTACACACACACACACCACTGTGATCTCTATGGGGCCCTTTGTTTATTTGCTGATCTCTCGGTGTACTGTTTGATGTTTTATGTACGTTGTGGTGTAGGGGAATTTAGTTTTTTTGTGAGTGTGTTTCTGTTTTCTTGATTAAATGAGTGTTTTGGTGTTTTGGGTCATTCAAAGAAATTTTCTCGATTTTTTTTCTTATTGATGTTTATTTGTATTAAGTGTAAATTGTGTATTCACGATGTGCCATTGCTATTTTTCTGCATGTCTTCAATATATGTATGTTACCTTACATATTTGAAATGTTATGTTAAAGAAGAGAATATAGATTAAATTTTGACTACAATTTACAGGGAAAACAGAACATATAGATAAGAAACGTTATGTAATCGATGTTATTCTGTTGTTAGTCTGCTTTTGTTATTATTCAGCTTTTATCATTGTTGTTAAGTTGGGTTAGTTTAGGTTAGGTTAGATTAGGATGAAGCGGTCCTTCTGTTGTTTCTTTTTTATTTGTGTGTTTTCTTGTATAATCTTTCCACACTAATTTCTTCAGTTCCAGGACGGATTTTCATTTTCATTCTGGTTATTATTTGTCGATTTTATACAGGTTCAGAAACATATGTTAGGATTAGAATAGTAAAGACTGGCCATTGATATTTTGACCTCCATAGACCCTTCCTAATGCAAATAAAAGCATCTTATCATACCCATAAAATCAAGGTAAAAATGTGTCCCAATACTGAAGAGGTTGAGAATCCAAGTGTCCCTGACCTGCGTTATACAAACATACGGGTTACATTGAAAATTCCCGGACGCCCTTCACTTGACATTCACCTCTATTCCATCTCTGTCCATGAACTCCACAATGCAGTGCTAGACAAAATCATTCTCTTTTATAATTCACGGCCTCCTGGACCACAGAAGGCTCTTATATCCGTATTATTTATTAGTGCATTAATCATTGATGTCTTGTGTCATATCTTCCATAAATATTCACCGGCCGCAACCGCATTGGTGATGAATTAATTTACATTGTTCAAATCCCGTCCGTCCCTTGATTGGCAGCAGTCGGCGGCGTTGTGTTGCATAATGGCCGGGTGAAAAATTGCGAGGTGCACGAAACTGATAAATGAAATGGACGTGATTGAAGCTTTCCGCTCTTAATTGTTGCCTCTTGTTTATTTATTTATTTTTTTTTATACATACATATACCAAGGAGAGTACAAGAGATGAACTTAAATATAGATTCAAAATTAATAACACAATTACTGTTCTCTTTCTCTTTCTCTCTCTTACTCAAAATATTAACAAATGAATTGCCTGATATTAAATAAACAAGTGAATAGATTAACGAACAAGTAAATCATAAAAGAGCTTCAGTCAGGTCAAAAAGTTTTAGTTTAGAAACATTCAGGTATAATTCTCCCTTAAAATATTCATGAGTCGAGTTAAAGGAAGATGCTAAAAAAGACAATAAAACAGAGACTTCCAAAGTTTGATTAAGTTCCTAAGATTTTACACCCACGCATTCCTTGTCCACCTCTACCACTCCTTTTCACGATCACCAGCACTTCCATCCGCCTTTCCCTCTCCATTCCATCCCATCACATTTTTACCAACCCAGCATTTCTCTCTACTAACCTTCACTTATGTTTCCTACCTCTTCTAGAACGCCGTGCCTTTGAAATTCCTTCACTAACCCACCACCTCCTCCTCCTCTCCTCCTCCTGCTCCTCCTGCTTCTCCTCCGTCTGATGTTCCGTAGTTCTCTGCATCACGAGATTAGTTATCGGCGTAGCAGAGCGTATAATCACCTCTTCATTCACTGGGCCGCAAAATGAAGGCACCAGTTACTTCCTTCTTGTCTCTGAGCCTCGTGCGCCGGCCAAGGAGGGAGGCTGTGCGTGAGGGTTCCTGTATAGTGTGTGGGTGGGTGTGTGGGAGGATGGGTGGGTGTTAGTAATGATGATTTTATTCCTGTATACCGTGTGGGTGTGGGTTTGGAAGGATGGGTGTGTGTGTGGAAGGGTGGGTGAGTGGTAGTAATTTTGGTTTTATTCATGTATAGTGTGTGGGTGTGTAGGTGGAGAGGCTGGGTCGGTGTTAGTAGTGATGGCTGTATTCCTGTATAGTATGTGGGTGAGTGTTAGTGTGTGTTAGTAGTAATGGTTGTATTGTGAAGGTTTGTGGTGCGTTTTTTTTTTTTTTTTTTTTTTGTTATGGGTAGTGGAAGTGGTTTAGTGTGCTACTGTTGTTGTTACTGATGCTTGCTGTTGTTGTTGTTGTTGTTGTTGTTGTCGTTGCTGCTGTTGTACATGCTTTTGTTGTTATTGTTGTTCTTCATGATGTTGTTTCCGTTGTTGTTCTTGTTGCTGTTGTTACTTCACCTTTCATGGCGCGATCAACCGAACACCTAATATATATTTTTTCAACCGGAGTTACATTTTTTTCCTTTATAAAAACGTATTATTTATCGGAGTGACCGAATCGTGTAATTAAATCACAAAATAATGCTCACAAATCTGTGGTGCACATGTACTATTGTAAAACTGTGATAAACTTAATTGCTTGTCATGATAAAGGCGTATATGAGTGTAGTGCGTGTGGGAGTACACAGTAGTAGTAGCAGCAGTAGTAGTAATAGTGTAATAGTAGTAATAATAGTAGTAACAGTAGTGGCAGTGGTAGTAATAGTGATAGTAGCAGCAGTAGAGGTAGCAGATATATGGGATACATTAACATTAGGAAGAAAAACACAGGCACTTCAAGAGGTGTGTCAGGGAGGGGGGGAAGCGAGGCAGCCCATCACGCCACATTAGGTTCAGGACGCCTGGCTGTCTACAGGCCTCTCACTTTGCCTAATGCCGCCAAGTTTGCCCATATGTTTAGCTTATTCCGGACGAGAAGTTTGCCCGTTAGCGGCGCGGTGTGGCGAAAGAACACCATCGGCTGGGAGGTGTTGATCCACGCGTCCTCCTTAGCAATAAAGTCCCTCTCCTTCCTCCTCCTCCTCCTCCTCCTCCTCTGTGACAGATTTCTCTCCTCCTTCCCGGACTCTAGTGATGTAACTCCTTTCCCCATTACTCCCACTGTGCACTCTTCCTAACCCTTACTTTATTTGATTTCCACAGTGGCAATATCCCCGAAGCCCCGCCAGGTGACGCCCATGCTACATTTTGTTCCTCGTGAGTACATTGTTTACTCTTTTTTATGTAAGAGGGGCGCTGACCGAGGACTATAAAAGGTAGAAAAATATTAGTTATTCGAAGATGTCAATCCGTGAAAACTCGAGGCTAGATTATTCAACGATTATTCAACTAGGGAAGTGTGTTGGAACTCTACGTAAATTCAGAACTTCCTTTGCATATTTCTTAATCTTGTTTCTTCTTCTCTCGATAAATTCTGGGGTTTCTATATATACATTACTTTTGCTGGTTCGTTCCTCCCTCTATAACTCTTGTCCGTGCTGCATATATAACTTCCATTAGGGACTCGGAAAAATAATCTGCCTGTGTTGGAACATTACTATTATTTGAGCCGACAGTCTGGTATAGCTAAGCGAGAAACTACACTTACCACATTGCAAATAGAAATATATCAGATGACGGCAGTAAAACTCTCTCTCTCTCTCTCTCTCTCTCTCTCTCTCTCTCTCTCTCTCTCTCTCTCTCTCTCTCTCTGCCGCAGCGTTCAGGCGACCAACACATCCGTAAATCACATTACACACGACAAAACACGGCACATTCCGGAATAAATCATGTTTTGAAGGCAGTAAATCTTCCCTGATGTACGTACACAGCCAGTGATTATAAGTATTGTTGAGTTGGGAGCACAATACTTATTTATAACCATTGTGTGTGTGTGTGTGTGTGTGTGTGTGTGTGTGTGTGTGTGTGTGTGTGTGTGTGTGTGTGTGTGTGTGTGTGTGTGTGTGTGTGCGTGTGCTACATAGAACTCTCGTCGTCCTGTAACTCAGTAACTCCGAAGCCTTCTAAGGTGTTTACTTTTTAGCTTATGCAATTATATTTTCACTCTGCCAAAAAATTCGCGGTAGGATTTACCAAAAGAGAGAGAGAGAGAGAGAGAGAGTAAACGAAACTTTCTTTTGTATTGGTATGAGTGAGCAGGTGTAGAGGAGGAGGAGGAGGAAAAAGAGTAGGAAGAAGTTTGAGTAGGATGAAATGAGCAAGGTAAGGAGGTATTAGATTACTAGGAATATGTGAGCGTTGTTATGCTCTCTCTCTCTCTCTCTCTCTCTCTCTCTCTCTCTCTCTCTCTCTCTCTCTCTCTCTCTCCTTTTGGTAAATCCTACCGCGAATTTTTTGGCAGAGTGAAAATATAATTGCATAAGCTCTCTCTCTCTCTCTCTCTCTCTCTCTCTCTCTCTCTCTCTCTCTCTCTCTCTCTCTCTCTCTCTCTCTCATTAAAGCGTTTAATAATTGGCCATCTCAAGATTCCACGTACCTGTGCCTCGTTTGGCTTGTTTTCCTCACGAAGACCTAGCGGCGCGTCTTATTGAATGAAGAAACAGAAGGGAAGCGCCGCCAACATAATGCTGGCGAGAGGCAACGCGTCACCAATAGTCTGCCAAACCTTCCTCTCCTTGTACTCGTTGATATAAATGTTTTTCTATTTATTTACCTCTGAATTTTTTCTTTTCTGCTGATGGAGGTTTGAGTATTTCATTATTTGAGTTTAGTGGTTATTTTGTTTATGTTTCTTGTTTTATTTTGTTTTGCGTTAGTAGATGTTTAGATGGTAGTTCATTCGCTTTACTGTGTTCAGGTTCCGGTTAAGTAGATATTTGCGTGTGTGAGTGAATGAGTGAGTGAGGAAGCGTTTCATTTAATATCTCACAATTTTCACCAATCATATTTACTTTTCTTCCAAATGGAGTTCTTTTAATTCCCATTTCGATGGAGAGATCATTGAGGTGAAAGAAATTTTTTTTATGACGTAGCACTCCTTATTGTCTTCTTTGTCGTCCTCATCTTCTTCCTCGTCCTCTTTTCTTTCTTCTTCTTTTTAATTTCTTCGGTAGTGGGACGCATTTTCCCCTTGAGTTTGGGTATGATTAAACGGTTTTATTGACATTAGAAAGTGTGTATGGAGGTTAGAAGATTAATGGCCACAATCTTATCTATTTATGATCCCCAGTGTAAATTTCTGAAGGTGTATAAAATCCCCAAATAGTAAGCAGAATAAATATGGAAACGAGTCATGTTACTGAAAAGATTAACAGCAATGAGACAGACTAACGCCTCGTCATAGTCTTCTTTCTCCCTTTCTCAGCAGCAGTGTCTGTCGCCTTTTCTATCCTTCACTGCTGCCTCTCCTAGTCTCTCTCTCTCTCTCTCTCTCTCTCTCTCTCTCTCTCTCTCTCTCTCTCTCTCTCTCTCTCTCTCTCTCTCTCTCATATCTACTTTGGACCGCGATCTTAGTGTCCTCAGATGTTGTTGTTGTTTTCCCATCCACCGAAGAGAATGATGGGTAGAGGAACGTCTTAATACTTTCTTGTTTTGCCTTAGTGTCAGTATTGAAGATCTGCAGTAATCCTCTTTACCAAGCAATCTCTTCCTGACCTGCTATGTACCCTTACCTATATCTCTTCTGCTCTGCCTCTCTCTTGCACTCCTTGCTTTTTCTTTTTTTTCTTTGTCGCTCCTATTTTCTTGCTCCTTTTCCTTTTCTCTTTTTTTTCTCATTGGATGCTTTATTTTTATCACAAACAAGGTCGTAAGAGTGAACAGGTGTGCTAAAGTCTGTTCATTTTTTTATTCCCCATTAGTTTTCCTATTCTTTTTTCTCTCTCTTCGTCTCGTCGTGTCTCTTTTCTTTTGATTCTTTACAAGCTCGTAAGAATTAACAGGTATACTAAAGTTTTTTTTCTTTTTCATAGTATTCTTCATTGCTTCTTCTCTTTTTTCTCCTATTTTTTCTCGTCCCCTTCCACCTCCTCCTCCTCCTCCTCCTCCTCCTCCTCCTCCTCCTCCTTCTCCTCCTCCTATTCCTCCTCCTCCTCCTCTTCCTTCCGCGTGAGTACGATATCCCGGTATCACGTGGACAATGTATTCCAATCCAGGACGGTCATCCACTTCTATTCCATTAGTAATTTCCATTTCACTTTGAGTTACGGAGGCGAAAATTTTCTCCCTTAAAGCGCCAGGGTGACGTTTCATGCATAGTAATGTGAGCGAGGCGTCTTCTGGCTGCGGCACGTCAATTATAAAAGTTGAGCAGATGGAAGCAAGGCGACGAACGGTAGGACAGAGGAGAGGAGGGAGAGGGTCGTGGTAGGTAGGGAAGGGGGTCATGGTAGAGGGGTTGCTTCTGGTGACGTGTTCTTTAGGCCAGCTCGTCCCCTCGTCACAATGAACCAGGCAGCCCAGCCAATCACACCTGGCGGACTCTGAATGATGGTGACCGCCTCGCAGGGACGCGTGGGACACACACACACACACACACACACACACACACACACACACACACACACACACACACACACACACACACACACACACACACACAGGCGGCGGGGGGTGGGGGGAACACGCACGCACCTGCACGAACACAAACGTACATATTCTAGATTCGCATACACTCGTTATCTCTCTCTCTCTCTCTCTCTCTCTCTCTCTCTCTCTCTCTCTCTCTCTCTCTCTCTCTCTCTCTCTCTCTTTGGTCCAGGCCGCCATAACAGAGTACATGAAGGCTGCCTGCATCACCCTGGCCGCCGCGGAGCAATGGATAGGAGAGACTTGCCTATTACGTTGTCCTAGCAGAGGGACCGACTCCATCCCCCCCCTTACCCCGCCCCTTTGCCCGCCTCACTCACTCCGACAATTGCAGATGGGAGTGAGTTGGCTGCCTCATCTCTTCATCTCACTGAAGGCACGTATTCAGAAACGCTTTTGTCTCTACCCGCCACTATTTTCAAAGGCCACAGACATGACTAGCCCGGTTCTCAAGACTGTTTCTCGTGTTAATAGCACAGAAATTGTGTTACTTTGTCACTAAAGCAATAAAAAACACGCTAAAAAACTTGAACTAGATGCTTTTAAAAGTGGAAGGCCTGAGTCATCTCCGAGCAGTGAACGAGGCTTGTCACTCACGATACGGACGCGCAGAATCGCTAGTAGGAGGCCAAAGTGGGCGTGGGGGGAAGAGGGAGCGCTTTGCCTGTATGCGTGTATTGGATGTAGTGTAAATATGGTATAGTATTGGTGAGCACAGTTCATCCGATTTGATCCCGGCCGACGCTGTAAACCGATGACACTCGGTTCGTGGCCACGCTTGGCTTGGCATTCGTTTTCCTTTAAATCTTGTTTCTGAAAAATGGTTGTAGTTTTTTTTTTTTTTTTTCTTTATTCATACAATTTGGTTTTTTAATGTCCGTGCGCATGGAAGGAAGTTTGGTATATATGCGACGAAGTTTTTAGAAATGTATAGTGACAAAGGTGAACGTACTGCACACTCATTTACTCTTGCATTGGAAGGCTAGTTGGGAATACAGTACAATATTTGCCTTAGGGTTTTCATAAAGTTAGAGAGAGAGAGAGAGAGAGAGAGAGAGAGAGAGAGAGAGAGAGAGAGAGACTTACAAGAAAAGTAGTAAGAGAACCAGGTGTCAATGGCCTCATTCAATCAAGCCCTACGAGGATTATTGCACGTTCTCGGGAAGTACCAGAGAAAACGAGAAGCAGCAGGACGAGGAGAGGGAGGAGGGAAGGTGACCCGTGCTGATGGGACGATGACAGTGACGGTGGTGGTGGTGGTGGTGGTGGTGGACGATCAGGTGAGCAGTGTTGTTGGACAGGTGGGCGTGACGCTTCCCGAGACCAGCGTGATCAATACACATGACCTCAGGTGTATCAGGACGTCCCTACTACACTGCCACGGTCCCTGCATCCACACGCCTTCCTCCTATGAGTATATCCTAACCTAAATTTGCCCCACTCCATCTTGCTCTTTCTTTCCTTCATCTTATTATTTTAACCTTATTTCATCTCACATTTTCATCCATTACCTTGCCTGCTATTTTCTTGCATTTTTCCTATAAGCGTATAATCTAATCTCTCTTTACATTTATCTTACCTTACCTTATCTTATCTTGTCTTGTTTTTCCAAAGTTAACACAAACTAACCTTACTTACTCTTGCCTTATCAAACCTAACCAAACCTAACTTAACCTGACCTAACCAAATATCCTCCAATCTAATCATACCCTTATCTTACCTTAATTAAACTTGCCTTGTCTAACACAGCGTAGTAAACACGCGCCTAATCCACACGCCTTATCCACACGCCTTATCCACACGCCTTATCCAAATGTAAACCAAACCTAACGTAACCCAACCCAGCACAACCTAACCTCACCTCACCTCCCCTGCTATTACCTTATCCCATCACACTCCCCATCCATCTTCTTTTCACCCCACTGCGTTCCCTGGAGTACCGCCGCCTGCGCCACCGCCACCGCCGTCTCCGCCACCGCCACCGCCGCCGCAGCCTCCATTTCTCGCACCATCACCGCCGCCGTCTGGGAAATAAGGACCCATCTTAGTATTCCTTGTTCCCCGTAACTCGCGGTGATTACACTGCATTTACTACGCCCCCGAGTGCGTGTGTGTGTGTGTGTGTGTGTGTGTGTGTGTGTGAGAGAGAGAGAGAGAGAGAGATGTGTGTGTGTGTGTGTGTGTGTGTGTGTGTGTGTGTGTGTGTGTGTGTGTGTGTGTGTGTGTGTGTGTGTGTGTGTGTGTGTGTGTGTGTGTGTGTGTATTGAGTTGTCAAGTAAATGGTTTCGATACTTCCGGGCGGGGTGGGATGGGGCGGGGCGGATCGTGATGTGGGACTCACGTTCACGACAAGTAAAAAATACAGAGGGGAAAAAATGAGCGAGTCCATATGAAGCTGAGACACTCCAACTGTTTGGACTTTTTAGTGGAGACCCTTTTCATCTTTTTTATTTCTCCTGCGACCCAGTGACGGAAAAATGAAGACAAGGGTAAATTAACTACGTATTTGTTAAGGGTTCTTGTTGCAAATTAAAAAGAAAGAAAAATAGAAAAGAAACGAAGGTGGGCGAGATTGAAAATATTGTCTTTGGATTTTTTTTTCAGCTTTGCTTCATGACTCTACTGCATATCAAGTCAAGTTTATTCACCTTTGTCACACACTGAAATTTATTCCAGAGAGAAGAAATACGGTACTCTTGCTAAATAGAAGGCAAAAAAAATCATAGTTTCTTAGTACTGTATAGAGACTAAATTTTCAAGACATTCTCGATATCATAATTGCTTCTAAATCAGTGACATATCGAGTACTGAGCTTTCTGAAACAACGCCTATGTATCTGAATAATTGCTTCACTCACTGTCTTCATAACGCCACAGCAGGCATCAAAAAGTAAGCTCAAACATATACAGCATCGTGATTGTAAATTAGCTACACTTAAACAAATACAATTACAACAAATGTATGCATCTCTGAGTAACAATTCTACTAATCTTAACCTCCTTAATACTGGGACACAATTTTGACTTGAGAATGTGTACGATTCGACCACTTTATTTACATTAGGAAGGGTCTATGGCGGTTAGAAGATTAATGGCCAGTCTTCACGATTTTAGTCCCCTACATGAGTTTCTGAAGCTGTATAAAATCACCAAAATAGTAACCGAATGAATATGGAAACGCGTTAGGGTATTAAAGGGGTTAAACTAAATACCAACTATTCACCGCATCATGAGTAACTATATGAGCTGCATTTACTTCACGCACTCACCACACCAGCATTCCTCTCAAAAGGGTTACTTCACTCAGCGTAGTTTCGCAGCACATTATGCTTTCGAGACCAAATTTCGACTACGTACCCAGCGTATCATAATTACACTACTACATGTAGATATACTAACGAAGACAGCGTACCTCGAAATGCCATTCTCACAGTACAGTTTCATAACACTGTACTATACACCAAAGGACACCAAAGGCCTCCATTGCTATACCTCTTCACAATAACCGAACCAACCTCTATATTAACTACATATTCTTATCATAATCACCTCCACACCAACAACATTACACGCCCTTACTAAAGCAGCGTACTCACCGTAGTTTCACACCAACGTAATATGCATTAAGGACCAAATTTCGACTTATTCACCGTATCGTAATGGCCTCGTGAGCCACAGCTGGCGGGTCATAACTCACCAGCTAT
Organism: Portunus trituberculatus; assembly: GCF_017591435.1. Classification (NCBI taxonomy): domain Eukaryota; kingdom Metazoa; phylum Arthropoda; class Malacostraca; order Decapoda; family Portunidae; genus Portunus; species Portunus trituberculatus. Next base: position 16,512,818 of record NC_059272.1, on the reverse strand, counting down.
GACCCGTGAAAGCCCCCTACGGTCTGCTGGCACAGAAACAAAGAAACGCCATATTCTCCCGGGCAAGGCGTGACCCCGCTGTGACATTAACGCAGTAATAGCTACTAGCAGGAGGCCGCAGCATGTGACCTTATGTGTGCCCTCGGGAAGACAGGTCAAGAGGAAAAAATGAGGAAATGACAATAATGGTAAGAGTGGACAAGAGGGAATAGAAAGTCACCTTTAACCAGGAATGAGGGAAGCAAAATATGAAGACCATAAATACATAGGAAAAAATCGACTTTTCATCCAATAATGGGGAAGAAAAATGTGAATTACAGAGAAAAAGGAAGGAAAAATCACTTTGAGCTACCAATGTGAGAAGGAAAGTGGTAGAAGAGACAAAGGAAAAGGGTGTCCTGGTACCGCTGGCACCATCAATATATTCTGGTGTGGTTGAAGAGAAACACTGGGAAAGCTTCCCTGTGTTTATTGTAAGATACAAAGCGTATTGAAGCTTGCTAGACTTGGTAGCGAGTAGCCGTGAAGGCTTGAGAAGTAGCCGGTGGCCAGAGCGAGACTTGTAGTCGGTAGCGGCCAGATGAAGCTTGCAGTAAGCGTGATGATGTAGAAGTACAGTCTAGACACTGGAGTGTGACTGTAGACAGTAGACTGTAGAGGTAAACTGGCTGTGCAGGACAGGAGAACCAGTCAAAGAGAGAAGGCAAGCGGATTGCCAGGCAGAGTGTGAGTTTGTCCCCGAAACGGCGTTGGGAACGACTGAATGCGGCGTCCCGTGGGGTGGCGGAGTAATACCCACGGTCGGAGTACATCATACGGTAGAACACTACATTACATTACCGGGGATAAGAGTAGTCTGTCTATGATAAGGGAAGAAACAGGAGAAAATAAAATAGAACGGAAAAATGGATAAAAGAATCATGCACAACCAATAATGGTCAAAGAAAAGAAAACTGAAAGAGCGATAGAGAATAGGGGAAGAAAAAACAGATAGAAAATAAAAAAAAGACATCAAATAACAATAGACGAAAAAGAAATAAAAAGAAGAAAAAGAAGAAAAACGACAAAGGAGAGTGGGAAGAAGAGGAAACACAATCTCTCTCTCTCTCTCTCTCTCTCTCTCTCTCTCTCTCTCTCTCTCTCTCTCTCTCTCTCTCTCTCTCTCTCTCTCTCTCTCTCTCTCCGCTACCTGCTAAGTGTGGCATGAATCTGAGGTGAATCACTCCACAGGGGGGGACGCGTGCCCATCTGGGATCCGTAATATCCAACACGCGTCACTTCCTTCCCATTACGAGAGTCTGAATATTCCAAAACGGCTCCCCTTCACCTTTGTCTGTCCCGCTTCTCTCCCTCTCCGCTGCCTGTTTGTCGTGGCGCCCCGATAGAGAGGAGGAGGAGGAGGAGGAAGAGGAGGAAGCGACAGGTGCAGGATTGGAGGCATTGAGTTTCCCATGACATAATTAGGTATTATAGATATGATTAGCTCTAATGAACCAGTACAGCAGAGTCATTTCCACGCTGATGAGAACGCGCCTGAAGCAAACTGGGCGTACTCACTTAGACTCACACACACACACACACACACACACACACACACACACACACACACACACACACACACTCTCTCTCTCTCTCTCTCTCTCTCTCTCTCTCTCTCTCTCTCTCTCTCTCTCTCTCTCTCTCTCTCTCAGTGTGTAATTTCTTTTTTTTTTCCTTCTCCTTCCTCTCCTTTTTAGTTTATTTATTAATGACTCAATGTCAAAATAAAGAAGATAAGAAGAGAAGCAATTTGGTTATCACTAATACAAAAGATCTAATAACGGAATATACCATTTTCGAGGCAACACTAAAGACTGGCTGTGTTGTGGCGTCATCCTGCGTGGTCTTCTGTATCCCTCCTATCTGACAGGGAGAGGCAGGTAAGAAGTCCTAGTTCTACCTCTGCCGTCTATTATATAGTCTGTAATTTTTGCCTGTTAGGGAAGCGGGTAAGGGTTTAAAAAATGATAGAATAAAACAATCCCGTTCATATTACCGCTTTTGAAAAGTTACAGAAGAAGAATTGAGAAATATTCGACTGTTATTGTTCTTTTCAGTTCATCCATTTAGCTCCTCGTATCTTTTGCAATCCGATACTGTTTTCATTAGTTTTGTTTCCCGGACGATTAGAAAAGTGATGAAAGACTGCACTACCGCTACTAGAACATATGCACCGCGAGAACATGCAGGCGGGAGAGAATTTTTAAATTGTGAAACGCTTGTGTGGTAAAAAAAAAATAATAAAAAAAAGTAAATAAAGAAAAGGATCCTGGCAATGCAAACCTTAAAAAAACACATCGAGGGGAATTGTCCTAAATATTTTTTTCCTTGACATGTTCCGCGGATCTCCAGACACAACACTCAGCTCCAAATCAATATTCCAAGTATGAGTGTAATATAGTCTCCCTTTAAGATCAGCTTAGCGTTACCAAGAAGCGGGAATTGAAATGAAAACAAACACAAGGGAAGGAACGAAGTAAAGTGCGGTGAGGAGGAAAGAAGGGAAGCATTTATTAGTGAGAAAACCAAAGGGAAAGCCTAACAGGAAAGGGAAAGAGGGAAGAGGAGAAGAAGAAGAGAGAGGAGAAATAAATGGAGAAGAAAGAGAATGTGCTGAGGGAGGATAAGAAAGAAGATGACATTGAGAAAAGTAAAGGAAAGTATAAAGAAGAGAAAGGAGGAGGAGGAGGAGAACTTGCTAAAGAGGAAGGAAAGGAAGAGAACAAGAGGAAAGAAATGGAGGGAGGGAGGAAAGAACTTGGGAAGAAGTGTAGGAAACTGGGGAAAGGAAGAGAGAATGAGTTCGGATGACTTGGATAAGACACATAAGAGTGGTTCGAGGAGGAGAAGACGAAGGAGGAGGCGAAGAAGGAGGAGGAGGAGGAGGAAGAGCTGGACGGGAGGCATAGGGGGAGTCATTCTTATGCATAGAATCGAAGGGCGTCAAGTGGAGGCGCGTTCTTGAGGTAAGGGGGCGGATAAAGGTTCAGGGAAGGGTTTGGGTGGCGCTGCTGAGATGAACTGCTAATTCCATTTACTCACTTAACCACCTAAATAAGAATTCCTTCTCCTGCACGCCCTCTCCTCTCTCTCTCTCTCTCTCTCTCTCTCTCTCTCTCTCTCTCTCTCTCTCTCTCTCTCTCTCTCTCTCTCTGCTTCCTTCTTTCCTCAGAGTTCATCCAATACCAACGTCTCCTCCTCCTCCTCCTCCTCCTCCTCCTCCTCCTCCTCCTCCTCCTCCTCCTCCTCCTCCTCTCTTCCTCCTCCTCCTCCTCACTCCTGACTCGTATTAAACAATCTTGGCGCCACAGCATCGCGAGCCCCGTGTCATATTAGTCAAACTTGCATCTTTTTAATGGGCAAAGTTGGGCATTGATGAATATTGCGCGCAAGATCTCGTTACTGTGCCCGTAATGAGATGGTTTCATGCAGATGTGACACTACCATCCCCTTCCCCTGACTCACCCACATCCACTCCCCACTAACGCTTCAAGTCCTGATTCCTCCTCCTCCTCCTCCTCCTCCTCCTCCTCCTCCTCCTCCTGTCTTTAGTGACCTTGAAATTCGTGTGCATCTTCTACACTTCCTCTTCTCCAGTCTCTTCATCGATGGGTGGTGTGCGGGGGTGTCCTTGCAGTGTTACAGAGAGAGAGAGAGAGAGAGAGAGAGAGAAAAAGTACATCCAACTCTCTCATGAAAATAATAATAGTAAAAACTTCGTTATATACATACAACTAAGTAAATATATTTCTTTCCTCTCTCTTGCTCTCTCTCTCTCTCTCTCTCTTTTCTTTCCCGCGTTAATGATTTTTTTTCCTTTTAAACTTTTTCAGTACCATGACACGTTTGTATATTCATTCTGGTTACTGTTTGGTGATTTTCTACAGCTTCACAAACTTATGTGGAGGAATTGAAAACGTGAAGACTGTAGCCATTAATCTTCTGGTCCCCATAGATCCTTTCTAACGTCAATAAAATCGTCTAACCATACCCAGAATTTCAAGGTAAAAATGCGTCCCAGTACTAAAGAGGTCAACTGAAACTACGTAACTTCTCTGTGTCTTTTTCTTTTCTTCAGTAAAGGAAAATATAAGGAACACCTCGCGGGTACACACACAGACCTCCATCAGGTAGAAAAATTAAAAACAGGAGCGCTGAAAGGTTTTTTTTTTTTCGTCTGGGTCTGTCTGTCGATTTGGCCGTCAGTCAGTGAGTCTCTCTCTCTCTCTCTCTCTCTCTCTCTCTCTCTCTCTCTCTCTCTCTCTCTCTCTCTCTCTCTCTCTCTCTCTCTCTGTTGCTATATACAGAAATCTCCCTCGAATACATACGTTTTATTTTTCTTTCTCTCTCTCTCGTATTTCCAATGTGCATGTTTTATCTCATTAAGGAAAGAGGTTTCAATTAACATTTTTCCCTCCCTCTATAACGTAAGGTGCGTGTAATGGGAAAGAGAAAGCAGCTTAGTTTTTTTTTTTTTTATCCAGATAGAATAGATTGTTCTAGTTTATGTTATTTGGGAGATTATTATTTTTTTCAGTTTTTTTTTTTTTTTCCTAATTTTTTTGTCCTTTGTTTATGGAGATTGATGTGAGTGAGTGGAGTGAATTAATTGCTTCTCCATTCGGCCTTAGTCCTTTCTACATTAACCCATATCGGTGTTTTTCCAAGTGTAAGACGTGAAAAGAACCGGCCCATTTTTTTTTTTTTTTCATATCTACTTTTGTCTTCCCCCTCCAAATTTTTTCTTGATTTTTTCTGTCTTTCCTGCCCCTTAAACGCATTCCTTTCTCTCTCTCTCTCTCTCTCTCTCTCTCTCTCTCTCTCTCTCTCTCTCTCTCTCTCTCTCTCTCTCTCTCTCTCTCTCTCTCTCTCTCTCTCTACATTCCTTCCCTCCTTCATTTCCTTCCTTCTCTATTATTCTTTGTATCCCTCTCTCTCTCTTACTCTCTTTTCCACTTCTCTTATTCTCACTTTCTTTATCGTCCTTTCCTCCTTCTCATGCCTGCCTTTCCTCCCTCCCTCACTCACTCCCTCACTCCCCCGCTGCAGGCTTCGGTGTTCCATCTATTTCACGACGCACGGTTTGTATCCCGCCCTTGTAACGCGCCCTTGGGATCACTGCCTGAGCCCCACACAACGCACTCTCCTCTCCCTCTCTCACACACTCTCCTTCCTTCTCTCTCTCTCTCTCTCTCTCTCTCTCTCTCTCTCTCTCTCTCTCTCTCTCTCTCTCTCTCTCTCTCTATTCCTCCTTCTTAGTATTATTTGTCTGGTATTCTTATTGTGTGTTTTCTTTCCTATTTTCTTGTTTTTTTCTTTCTTATCTTGTTTTTTTTTTTTTTTTTTGGTTTCTTCCTTTTTTCTAATATTTTTTTGTTTTACTTTCTATTTTTTTATGTTATTATTTGTCTTTTTTTTGTTTCTTTCCTTTTTTTTACATTTTTTCGGCTTCTTTTTTTCATTTTTTGATCTTTTTTCTTGTCTCATTTTTGTTTTCTTTTCTCATCTTCTGTTTAGTTTGTGTTCTTCCTCCTCTTTCTTGTTTCTTTTTGTTTTTCTAAGCCTCACCCTTCACTTCTCTCTCCTTTACTGTCTTTTTTTCCTTTTTTTTCTCTTTTTTTTCTCCCTTTCTTTCCTATATTTTTTTTTTTTTCTTATCCTCCTCCTTCGTTTCTTTGCGTATTCCTAGATTGCCTTTGCCTTCTCGTCTCTCTCTCTCTCTCTCTCTCTCTCTCTCTCTCTCTCTCTCTCTCTCTCTCTCTCTCTCTCTCTCTCTCTCTCTCTCTCTCTCTCTCTCTCTCTCTCTCTCTCTCTCTCTCTCTCTCTCTCTCTCTCTCTCTTCTCCCGTTAACCTTCCCGTTTTATTCAGCCTGCTCTCTCTCTCTCTCTCTCTCTCTCTCTCTCTCTCTCTCTCTCTCTCTCTCTCTCTCTCTCTCTCTCTCTCTCTCTCTCTCTCTCTCTCTCTCTCTCTCTCTCTCTCTCTCTCTCTCTCTCTCTCTCTCTCTCTCTCTCTCTCTCTTGCATCTTTCCTTCCTTCACATACCTCCGTCTCCCTTGCTCTTGTACCCTTTTCCCTCTTCCTCTTCCTCTCCCTTTCCCTCTCCTTCTCCTCTCCCTCTCCCTCTCCCTCTCCCTCTGCCTCTCCCTCTCTCCCTTTCCTCGGTCACTAACAATGGCACTGAGAGGAATGAAATGGAGAGCGATAACCATGAAAACGACTATGACACGAGACAGGAAAGAAACAATTCGAGGATAAATTTACCCCCTTTATGGAAAACGAAGAAACGGAGGGAGAGGATGGAAGGACAATCGACGCTCTCTCGTTGGCTGATCATGTTGATAAAAGTGATGTGTGTTGGTGGTTTTAATTCATTAGTGTGTATAGACGTGTGTGTGTGTAGGTGGGTGTGTGTTTTGTACATGTTTGTAGTTTGAGTTTAGTTGTTGTTGGTGGTGGTGGTGGTGGTGGTGGTGGTGGTGGTGGTGGCATACGTAGTGTTATTGTTATTTTTGTTGTTGTTACCTCGTTGGGATGAATTGAAAGTATGTTTTTTTTTTTTTTTTTAGGGTGTATCTATCGGTATGTATTTGTTATCCCTATTCTCTCTGTTCTCTCTCTCTCTCTCTCTCTCTCTCTCTCTCTCTCTCTCTCTCTCTCTCTCTCTCTCTCTCTCTCTCTCTCTCTCTCTCTCTCTCTCTCTCTCTCTCTCTCTCTCTCTCTCTCTCTCTCTCTCTAATTCTGTGCACGTGTATCTATGTATGAAATTGTGTGTGTGTGTGTGTGTGTGTGTGTG
>NC_059272.1:16425985-16500985 GCF_017591435.1 Portunus trituberculatus | reverse complement strand
AGACGGTAATGCATGGCAGGCTTGCGAAAAATACAGTCTTGCCTAAAATAATTAACCTCACTCTGAATGATTTATTGCGGTGGTGCTAACGCTAACTAGATCCCGCTCCTGCTGCTGCTGCCACTTTTGATGATAATGATAATAATACAACCAATAACGTTAACAATATTTAGTTCATCCAGTCTGTCTTAATTGATCTTTCTTTAACCAATTGAGTACTATGACGCGTTTCCATATACCTTCTGCTTACTATTTGGTGATTTTATACAGCTTCAGAAACTCATGTGGAGAATTTAAATAGTGAAGATTGTGGCCATTAATCTTGTGACCTCCATAAGCCTTACCTAATGTCAATAAAATGGTCTAATCGTCCACAAATCTTTAGATAAAAATGTGGTTAAAAGAAAAATATTACGTAACCTCTGGACCTGTTAATGCAGTGATGGTGGTGGTGGTGGTGGTGGTGGTGGTGGCAATGATAAGACGTAATAACAGTAATGCTATTCAGTTCATGCACTCTTCCCTCTTCCCTTCCACATTACATGCTTCTTGTACACTCTTCCCTCTTTATTCTCTCTCATAAGCCATAGTTGTATAAGAAACATGTTTTGCGTCACCTGAGGGGTCATAACGCTAAATCGATACCATTTACCCCCACGTTGCTAGTAATAATAGTGGTAGACGTAATAACGGTAGAAATATTCAGTTCATTTAGTCTTCCCTTCTTTATCATCCTCTTTTTTATAACCTTCACTACAGACCAATGCTGTTCCTCCTGCTAATAACAATGATGAAAGAAATGACGGTAATAATGTTTAATTCAGTCAATCTCCTCTCTTTATTCTTTTCTCTAATAACTTGCAAATTATCAAGGAGGGAAGTATTACGTAACCTCAGCAGCTAAATTGACTCTCCAGTTTCTTTTTCTTTTTTTTTCTTTTTCAAGGATATCCTATTATCTTAACGAACAGAGGCATTTAGTCGGCCTTTCTCTCTTATAACCCGAGCCCTCCTCCGCCATCACTACCACTGCCACTATTATTGGTGCTGAAAGAGAGAGAGAGAGAGAGAGAGAGAGAGAGAGAGAAAATGGTGGGAAGGGCGTAGATGGAGAATACTCGTACAAGTACCACGTTAGACAAGATATCAATTCACAAGGCAGCCACGCTAACCACTGCGCCACCAACACTAACACCACATATACAGTTACATAAGCTCCGTAATAAAGACCCGAACAGTAACAGGTAAGAAAGAATGTCAAAGTAAAAGTACCACATATTAAGAGTCAAGGGAAAAACACGAGGAAAAACACACAACAAGTCGGGGAATGAGAAGGGAAGGAATGAAGGAAAGGCGGAGAGAAAAGGATAACGAGCGTCTGACAGCTCCCAAATATGTCCAACCCTCGTCAGCGGATGAACCGAGGCTTGAAAGTAAGAAGGATTTGGAAGCGGCGACTCACCTGCTTGGAAAATGAGGCGGAGAGGAGCCGCGGCCGGGAAGGGAAAAAATCACGCGGCCAGACACACCTGCCGCTAATCAGCTACCAGCTGGAGAACCAATTTCCTTCCGACCGGTGATCCAACTTGTTTCTCGTCATATATGGAGGTCAGATCTCTCTCTCTCTCTCTCTCTCTCTCTCTCTCTCTCTCTCTCTCTCTCTCTCTCTCTCTCTCTCTCTCTCTCTCTCTCACCACCAGTACCTTTAAACTTCAAGCATTTATCCACTGCCAGCTGACATCTAGGCTAAGAACATAATTATTAACACAAGAAAATGAGGAGAATGCAAAATATTAGTTGACTTACAAATTATGATTCCTTGGCACTTGTATAGAGACGGTAAGCTAAATTATATCAAAATAAAATAAGCTAAAGAACAAAGAAAAAAAAAATTTCATTGCGAATGACCAGGTGATTTATACAATATGGCTTCGTGGTACTTGAAAATTACCATTCCCAAATCAACATTCGCGCCACTGAGCTTCCTGAACGCAATAGATCATCCTGAAGTCCACGGACGATAATCACCCCACATAGCATTCACTGAGGCAGGAAGGGTTCTCACGCCATATGTAGATTACCACCAGCTGAGACATCCATACAAAAACCTGCACAGGAAGGCGTACAGTACATTGCCGCCGAAATAATGAGTGTTCAGTCGTAATAAGAAGAACGCTCATGGAATTGCGCACCGGTAAGCGTGTAATGACAGCGCACGTTTGGCCAAGTGCGATTATCTTTCTGATTTGCCGGTGCCGCACGGGGAAAGCTAGGACATCACTGCTAATAATGACAAGAGAGCGGAACCTGGCTCTCCTCACGCTTCGCCGCGGTAATGACAGTCGCGGTGCACACAGTCCAGAGAATTCCGCGACATTTCTGCTGCGGCCGCCTCTCCCCGAAATGCCGCGAGTGAATAATTGAAGGTTAATGAAACTGTTTCAGTGTTCCTGTTTGAAGGCTGTGGTTAAGGGATTTCTTATTCAAATGTAAGTGTCCTGTGTGTGTGTGTGTGTGTGTGTGTGTGTGTGTGTGTGTGTGTGTGTGTGGGTGTCGAAGCGGGCTAGTCTGTCGTGAGTCTGTCGAAAATTTCTCTTCCATGATATGACGCTTAAATCTTATAAGTTTTTTTTTTTCTTCTGAATTATCTTGCATCTTTCATATTCTTTTCTCCAGCTCGCCAGCCCAGAATTTGAAAGCACCCACCTGAGGAATACAACTGTCCCCCACATCCATCACTACGCTCACCAAAGCACACAGTGAAGGTGTAGCTACGTCCTCACGCTAAGGTCAGATAATTTCAAGAACAATTGTACGTGCGGATTTATTCACCAGTTTTTGACGCGTGAAAGGATGTCATTTTTATTTCAACATTGTCACGAGGTCAGAAAGGCATTGCTTATAACGTCAAGGCGCCCAGCTTATCTTCCTTTATGTCGCAAGGTTATGGTGTATTTGTATTTCTAAACACACACACACACACACACACACACACGGTTATGTTTTGCATTTTTATGTAGTTGCCTCCTCTTCCTTTTTTTCATGTGTCTTTTTTTTCTTTCATATTTTGTGTTTTACTTCACATTTTCCTCTGCCTCCTTTTCATATTATATTTTGTGTCTCAGTTTCAATGTTGCTTCCAGTGTTCTATTTCATTTTTTTTTTCCTTCTGTGTCTCTCACACAAACACATAAACACACACGCACACACACACACACACACACACACACACACACACACACACACACACACACACACACACACACACACACACACACACACACACACACACACACACACACACACACACACACACACACACACACACTCAATTTGAACTTGGGGAATCCCTTGAAATTCAAGAGCCCCACTGGCGAGTACATCCACACGTCCCCCTCCATCTGAAAACCGCGACCAGGAAACTCACCGACCAAACTTTCACCGCAAGATGTCTCTCAAAACTCTACTTCTGAGGCTCTTGTGGCTAAGGCTGGTACTCTTGGGACGTGGGCAGGGGGAAACTGGTGGTGCTGGTGCTTCTGAAGGTGGTGGTGGTGGTGGTGGTGTTGGTGGTGGTGATGTTCCTCTTCCTCCTCTTCATCCTTCTCCTCCTCCTGCTCCTCTTCCTCCTGGTCCTTTCCACCACCATCAACTTTTATACCTTCCTGTTATTGCCACACATCCAGATCTGAGTGGAAGATGCTTCTCCTTCCCAACGCCTCACATTTTGCACCTTGGACTGGACTGGGGAGAGGAAGAAGCGAAGAAGAAAGGAGAGGAAGGAGGGAGAAAGAAAGAGCAGACTTGAGAGGAAAGCGGAGGAGGAAAAGGAAGGAAAGAGGAAAAGAGAAATGACGGAACGAGGGAAGGGATGAAGGGCAGGCAAACTTGGGGAAAGGAGAAAGGAAGGACTTCACAAGCATATATGGAGGGAAAGAATATAGGGATTGTATAATAGGAGAGGCCAGTGAAGGAAGACAGGGAAGGAAGGATGCAAGGAGAGATGTGTGTGTATATATGAAGGGATAGATAGAATGGGAGTTATCTGAGGAACCGGAAAGGAAAAGTTGGCAGAGGAATCAGGCGGGGAGGAACGATTGATGTGTATGAGAGAGAGAGAGAGAGAGAGAGAGAGAGAGAGATTGTGTAGGGCAATTCGTATTTAATCATATTTTAAAGACAGTAAGTTAAATGATCTTCTGTTATAGTCTTTAAAACTGCCACTCGTATTTCCAAGCAGTAAAAGTATATGTGATATTTACTTACTTTTTTAAGAGGTATTTCACACCCCTCGCTTCTGCTCTCACGCGCCAAGAGGGTTAAGACAACACCCTCCTTCAAAGCCGTCCTCCTTTAACGGTAAAACTTTTCACTTGAAAAAATAGTAAGTCTTAAGTCATAAAAACACACGCGCCTCTTTTGTCGTCTCTCCAGGTCTTGTTCCACTTCCCCTGTGTGTGTGTGTGTGTGTGTGTGTGTGTGTGTGTGTGTGTGTGTGTGTGTGTGTGTGTGTGTAGCATGGGCCTCCTCAGTGCGTCACATACATCAGACCATTTTCGTTCTAACATGACTCACGAAATTTCAAGTCAAGTTTTCTCCCTTCGGTTTCAATCCTTACAATTCCTCAAGCTTGTTACTCAAAGAAAAAGAACATTGGAGCCTCATAACCTGGAATTCTTTTGCATAAGAGAGATGAATGCCTGACGTCTATCTGTTGGCCATTGATAGGGAAACTTTCCTCCTACGTGTGTTTCTATTCATGAGTGATTCTTCGGCTCTCTCGTTTCGTGATTTTTTGACATGTGGTGGAGATTCTGCAAAGATTTGTTGGGAAGGAGAATTTAGACAACTACTAAATGTCTTGTCAGTGATGCATTTTTTTTTTCTTTTTCTTTTAATCTTAGTATTCCTTTCTTTCCTATCCATTATATATTTTTGTTGCTAGAATACATCTTAGAATTTAACATTTTCTTTTTTTTTTCCTCTATGTTTACTCCTTTATTTTCTTTAAGCGTTCTTTAAATTCATACAATTAATCTTGTGTCAGCTTACGTTCGTTTTTTTACTGTTTTTTAATCTCTCTCTCTCTCTCTCTCTCTCTCTCTCTCTCTCTCTCTCTCTCTCTCTCTCTCTCTCTCTCTCTCTCACGGTTCTAGCTATCAAGAGTATCGCCTAAGGGAGGGAAGGTAGCGGGAGCTCGGCTGAACCATTGTGCACGGCTGGGGCTGCGTGGCGGGGCAATACAGACAGTAGAGGTGTTGCAGGGGAGAAACATTGTGGAAGGAGAGCTGGAGATACTCGTGGTTTTGTTTAATTGATGAGAGAAGGATGAGAGGTGTTTCGTAAGCCTGAAAAAGTCACTGTTTGTCTTGTAATGTATCTGGTGGTGTTGTGTCCTCTTGTTTTTGTTTGTTTTTTTAAGTGTATGGAATTCCAAGGTGAAGTGTTGTTTGTGTATCTAATTAACTCGGCTCAGCAAGGAGGCTCTGTTAAGTGGAGGTTGTCTGACTTATATAGAGTAGGTTACTGTCTCTGTTTCTCTCTCTGTCTCTTTCTTCTCTCTCTCTCTCTCTCTCTCTCTCTCTCTCTCTCTCTCTCTCTCTCTCTCTCTCTCTCTCTCTCTCTCTCTTGTTTTCGGGAATGATGTAAGTTTGTAGTAGCCCAAATTTATATTACCTTTGTATTTTTACCGGTGAAATACTACTACTACTACTACTACTACTACTACTACTACTACTACTACTACTACTACTACTACTACTAGCACGAAAACCCCTCAAAAAATAAACAAAACAGCTTCCTTGTATCCCGGTAATCAGCAGCTTTTATGTTCCCGTCACTTCACACACAAACAGTACTGCCAGTAGTGCCCAACATTCTTGATCTTTTCCTAACCTCCAACCCTTCTGCTTACTCTGTTAAACTTTCCTCTCCGTTGGGCTCCTCCGACCACAATCTAATTTCCGCTACCTGTTCTATCACTCCAGTGCAGCCTCAGGACCCGCCTAAGCGGAGGTGCTTCTGGCATTTTAACTCTGCTAAGTGGGAGGAACTAAGGCAGTACTATTCTGATTTCCCTTGGAATGATTATTGTTTTCATGTCAGAGATCCTTCTCTTTGTGCCGAGCGCATAACAGAGGTGATTATCTCTGGCATGGAGCTATACATTCCTCATACTTTCTCTAACCCTAAAGCTAAAAAGCCTTGGTTTAACTCTGCTTGTTCTCGTGCTGTCAATGATAGAGAGGCGGCTCACAAACGGTTCCGTAGCCATCCAACTGCTGAAACTCATGCCCTATATATTTCTGCCCGTAATCATGCCAAATCTATTCTCCAACTTACTAAAAACTCTTTCATCAATAGAAAATGTCAAAGTCTTTCCAATTCTAACTCCTCTCGAGATTTCTGGCATCTAGCCAATAATATCTCTAACAACTTTACTTCTTCGTCTTTCCCTCCTTTACTTCATCCAGATGGCTCTACAGCTGTCTCTTCTTTTTCTAAAGCTGAACTCTTCGCTCAAACCTTTGCTACCAACTCAACTTTGGATGATTCTGGGCATATTCCTCCTACTCCTCCACCCTCTGACTACTTCATCCCTAAAATTAAAATTCTTTATAAAGACGTTTTCCTGGCCCTCTCTGGCCTTGATTCTCGGAAGGCTTACGGTCCGGATGGAGTCCCTCCTGTTGTTCTCAAAACTGTGCTTCTGAACTCGCTCACTGCCTGGTCAAACTCTTTCATCTGTGTCTCTACTTCTATTTATCCTTCTTGCTGGAAGTTTGCTCACATTCAACCTGTCCCTAAAAAGGTGACCACTCCAATCCTTCTAACTACCGCCCTATAGCTTTGATTTCCTGCCTTTCTAAAGCCTTTGAGTCTATCCTTAATAGGAAGATAATGAGGCATCTATCAGCTCACAACCTTCTCTCTGATTGCCAGTATGGTTTCCGTAAAGGCAGATCTACTGGTGATCTTCTTACTTTCCTAACTGAATCTTGGTCATCCTCTTTAGGGACTTCGGTGAAACCTTTGCTGTCGGCCTTGACATATCGAAAGCCTTCGATAGAGTCTGGCACAAATCTTTAATTTCTAAACTACCCTCCTACGGATTCTATCCTTCTCTCTGTACCTTCATCTCCAGTTTCCTTTCCGATCGTTCTATTGCTGCTGTAGTAGACGGTCACTGTTCTTCCCTAAAACTATCAACAGTGGTGTTCCACAGGGTTCTGTCCTATCACCCACTCTCTTTCTATTATTCATCAATGATCTCCTAAATCTGACTCAATGCCCTATCCACTCCTATGCTGATGATACCACCTTGCATTATTCAACAGCGTTCAACAGACGCCCAACCCAACAACAATTAAATGACTCAAGGCGAGATGCTATAGGACGCCTAACTTCTGATCTTTCACTTGTTTCTGATTGGGGCAGAGAAAACCTGGTTTTGTTCAATGCCTCAAAACTCAATTTCTACAACTATCTACTCGACATAACCTTCCAGACAACTATCCTCTCTTCTTCAATAACACTCAACTTCCCTCTCCTCTACATTAAACACACTCGGTCTATCCTTCACTAAAAATCTAAACTGGAAATTTCACATCTCTACTCTTGCTAAATCAGCTTCCAAGAAGTTAGGTGTCCTATGGCGTCTTCGTCCATTTTTCTCTCCTCCCAGCTGCTTGCTCTGTACAAGGGCCTTATCCGCCCGTGTATGGAGTATGGCTCTCATGTCTGGGGATCCACACACAGCTTTACTAAACAAGGTGGAATCTAAAGCTTTTCGTCTTATCAACTCTTCTCCTCTAACTGACTGTCTTGATTCTTTAAGTCACCGCCGCAATGTTGCATCTTTATCTGTCTTCTACCGCTGTTTTCATGCTGTCTGCTCTTCTGAACTTGCTAACTGCATGCCTTCCCCTCCTGCGGCCTCGCTGCACAAGACTCTCTACTTCTTCTCATCCCTATTCTGTCCATCTTCCTAATGCAAGAGTTAACCAGTATCTTCACTCCTTCATTCCCTACACTGGTAAACTCTGGAACTCTCTACCTGTGTCTGTATTTCCACCTGCCTATGACTTAAACTCTTTCAAAAGAGGAGTGTCAAGACACCTCTTACGTTAACTGGACCCTCCTTTTAGATTTTTTGTTTTTCTTTCTCCTACTTTCCTCTTAACAGGGCCTGGCAACCAGCGGGATTTTTTTTTTCCAACACTGTTTTCCCTTGGCCAGTGCCCTTGTAATGTATAAAAAAAAAAAAAAAAAAATAGCCGTGTAGGAAGTGATGGCGCCTAGCTGTCGCATGTCCGCCGTTGCTACAGAGAAGGTTTACGAAGAGCTCGATTTGAATGAGGCTTATCTTTGTAATACCAACGATACTTCACAGGTTACGCAAACACGGAATCTTTATCTCTTCCTCAGTGCATTGTGTATTGTTCGCCTTGATTCTTGCTGTGTGAGTTGTTGTGTTGTCTCTGCCGCCCATCACCCACCCACCTAAATTTTCATAGGGAGTGTGAGGAGGCTTAGCGTATCGTATTGTATCGTACTAAAGAAGTGAAATATCATCGAACTTCTCCTTTACGATCCACCGAGTTGTTTGTATTGTATCCGTATTGTAGAAGTGAAACAGCGGATTTTTTGTACGCTAAACATAATGCAACACACACACACACACACACACACGGTAGCTCAGTGGTTAGAGCGCTGGCTTCACAAGCCAGAGGACCGGGGTTCGATTCCCCGGCCGGGTGGAGATATTTTGGTGTGTCTCCTTTCACGTGTAGCCCCTGTTCACCTAGCAGTGAGTAGGTACGGTATGTAAATCGAGGAGTTGTGACCTTGTTGTCCCGGTGTGTGGTGTGTGCCTGGTCTCAGGCCTATCCCAAGATCGGAAATAATGAGCTCTGAGCTCGTTCCGTAGGGTAACGTCTGGCTGTTTCGTCAGAGACTGCAGCAGATCAATCAAACAGTGAAACACACACACACACACACACACCAAAAATCTCTTATCCTTCTCCATCAATTTAACCTCGCCCACCCCGCCCCCCACAGCACAAACACCATGCCACCTCCCTTCCCCCTCCCATCACCCTCCCATCACCCTCCCTTGCACCCTCCCCATCACCCTTCCCATTACCCTTCCCATCATTCTTGCCACCACCCTCCCATCATCCCTCATCACCCTCCCCATCACCCTCCCATCACCCTTCCTATCACCCTCCCATCACCCTCCCCTTGCCCCTTCCATCACCCTCCCATCACCCTCTCCTTGCCCCCTCCCATCACCTTTCCCATTACCCTTCCCATCATTCTTTCCATCACCCTCCCATCACCCTCCCTTACCCCTGTCCCATCACCCTCCCTTCACCCTCCCATCACCCTCCCTTGGCCCCTCGCATCACCCTCCCTTCACCTTCCCATCACCCCCTCATCACCCACCCATCACCCTCCCCTTGCCCCTTCCCATCACCCTCTCTTCACCCTCCCATCACCCTCCCATCATCCTTTCCATCACCCTCCCATCACCCTCCCATCTCCCTCCCCATCACCCTCCCCATCACCCTCCCATCACCCTTCCCATCATCCTCCCATCACCCTCCCTTGCCCTCTCCCATCACCTCCCATCACCCTTCCCATCACCCTTCCATCACCCTTCCCATCACCCTGCCATCACCTCCCTTGCCCCTCCCATCACCTTTCCCATTACCCTTCCCATCATTCTTTCCATCACCCTCCCATCACCCTCCCCTTATCCCGTCCCATCACCCTCCCTTCACCCTCCCATCACCCTCCCATCACCCTTCCCATCACCCTGCCATCACCCTCCCCTTGCCCCTTCCCATCACCCTTCCCATCACCCACCCATCACCTCCCAGCGCCACACACTCTTCTGGTGGCGCCCCTTAGGAGTGTGGGGACTAATTAACAATTAATCACTGTCATCAAGAAGTGAATACTTGAGAAAATTGGCTTCCTTTGTCCACCACCACTACTCCCCCCATCCCCCGCCGCCACTACCATCACCGCCGCCACCACCACCACCACCATTACCAACACCACCACTACCACCACCATCGCCACCACTTTCGCGCCACACACAAAAGCGGCAGGCTGACAAATAAAAGTTTACTGAATGTTGAACGAGTAATGATTTCCTTAGTAGTAGTAGTAATTGTAGTAGTAACAATAGTAGTAGTTAAAGTGGGGGTGACGGTAGCAGTAGTGTTAATAGTTTAGTTTTATTTTTTTTTTATGGAAGAAGGGAATAAGGCCAAGGACAACATAAATAAAAGAAAAAGGCCTACTTACTTTCCGGTTCCCTTAAAGATTAATAGAGTTAGCCAAAACCCTGGGACAAATGATAAAACTATTAACAGTATTGGCATCATAGAAGTAGCACCACCACCACCACCACCAGTAGAAAAGAAATACTCGTAGTAGCAGTTGAATAGTAACCAGTAATAACAAAGATAATACTTAAAACAAATGATCATAAATTACCTGAGCAGCGAAGATCAGCGTTATCCTCGTGCACGAAACAAAATGAAAATAGCTGACGTGCCGGGCAGGTATGTGGAGGGAAGAAATAGTACGTAAAACAGTCAGACGATATAGATGAATTAATTGACGGTGCCTCGACTGCCTGGCCCCTCCGGCAACACCTGGCGATGACAACACGCTGGAGGAGAAAGAGGAGGAGGAGGAGGAGGAAGCATTTGGGAGACCACGACACAAGAAAAAAACACAGACGGGAGATGAGAGACGGCCATATATACAGACCAATCAAGAGAGAGAGAGAGAGAGAGAGAGAGAGAGAGAGAGAGAGAGAGAGAGAGAGAGAGAGAGGGAGAGAGTGTATGTGTGTATGAGTGTATATAAATTGGGAGTTTGACATAAGAAAAACACCGTCATACATAACAACTGATCAAGAAAAGAAAAAGACCAGCGAGAGAGAGAGAGAGAGAGAGAGAGAGAGAGAGAGAGAGAGAGAGAGAGAGAGAGAGAGAGAGAGAGATGATAGATATTAAGTTTTATGTAAGAGAATGAGAACCATACATGATAACTAGTCAAAAGAAAAAAAAACATGAAATAAACTAAAAATAAACTTTTTTTCGTCCATTTTTTCGCTGCTTTCATTAGGTAGCCATGTGTTGCGCCTGCCTCCCTGCCTGCCTGTCTACCTACCTAGCCTGCCTGCCTGCCTGCCTCCTTCCTCCTGCCTCATCATAAACAAGTAATCGGTAACGCCTAATGGGAAAGTTTAATCAGTATCGTCTTTGCCGCCCGCCTTCTCTCCACGCCAGCTTAAATAATGGAAGTGTTTACTAATGCCCACACTCTCGCACCAAGATATTATGTTTGTGTGTGTGTGTGTGTGTGTGTGTGTGTGTGTGTGTGTGTGTGTGTGTGTGTGTGTGTGTGTGTGTGTGTGTTGCGTTGTTTTCTTCAGATTTCCGAGAGGGACAAAGCGACGGATTCTGAAGGGTAGTTACGAAAGTGCGAAGGACAACACGAGACAAGTTAGGACACGTCTGAAAGAGAGAGGGTGAAAAAATAATAATGATAAATCGTCCATGTCTTTTCTTCCTCGCGCCTGTCCGATACGATACGTGTGAGGCGGTCCAAACACGTACGTACACACACACACACACACACACACACACACACACACACACACACACACACACACACACACACACACACACACACACATTTTCTCTGGTAATCAGTCTTGGGGAAAATTTATCACGTGTGTTTGTAGTTCTTTTACACCTCTTCCTCCTCCTCCTCTTCCTCCTCCTCCTCCTCTTCCTCTTCTTCTTCTTCTTCTTCTTCCTCCTCCTCATCTTCCTCCTCCTCCTCCTCCTCCTCCTCCTCTTCCTCCTCTTCTTCTTCTTCTTCTTCTTCATCTTTTTCTTCTTCTTCTTCTTCTCCTCCTCCTCCTCCTCCTCCTCCTCCTCCTCCTCCTCCTCCTCCTCCTCCTCCTCTACCTTCTCCGGCAGTAGCAGCAGCAAGGCAATCACATTTAATGACCACAAAATTACTCCAACTTTCGATTTTCTGGTCTTTCATTTTCTTGAGTTCCTTTTATGTTTCCGATTTATTTCATTGCTCCTATTTTTCGTCTTTTTTATACCTCTCTCTCTCTCTCTCTCTCTCTCTCTCTCTCTCTCTCTCTCTCTCTCTCTCTCTCTCTCTCTCTCTCTCTCTCTCTCTCTCTCTCTCTGGTCATTTACGTTTTTCTTTCCTTCCATTTTTTTCTACTTTCATATTAGTGTAACTCAATCTTTTCCTCTCCATCTTTTGTTTTTTATTCGTTCGTCTTTTCCTTCCTTTCATTCTTTGTCTGTCTATAATGAATGAAATGATTTGCTTCTATCTTCTTCCACATTTTTTTTTCACCACATCTCTTGCATTCTTCATTCTGTCTATCTATTTCTTATTAGGTTTTTGATACACTTCTTTCCGTTCTATTATTCTTAAAAATTCCCTTGTTTCACTTATTATATCATGCTCTCTCTCTCTCTCTCTCTCTCTCTCTCTCTCTCTCTTTTTTTTTTTTTTTTTTATTTAAACAAAACTTAATACAAAGGAACATGTACCCAAAGGCGCACTGTCGTGTGCTACCTATTCTAAGGGTACTACAATCTATTTCTCTACAATATTTACAAGACTTAAAAATAGATAATATACAAGATGGTCAGCATGCAAATGGAGCACTATTCGTTTCACTTCACTAGCACTATTCACGCACTGCACTACACTGAGTGTCACGTCACAAAGAGTGTCAGAGGAGTTGGCAGTGTCTGTCTCCACTTATGTGCCATCAGTTTGACACTGTGAGTGTTCATCTCCTGGACGTGAGGCACCGCGGCCGTGAACAAGTTCCACATCCTGGAGACGCGTCCTGCGAAGGTGCGTTGATGCTGACACCCGTGGGATCGCGGCACCTCTACGGCGTCACCACCATTGAGCACCGTTCTCGTGCTCCGTGCGGTGACTCTTAGAGGATGACGCAGCCCTGCCAGATGTGGCACTCTTTGCACCTGTGCCTTATGGAACACTACGATCGCCGCCACGTCTCTGCGGTGTTCCAGTGAATCAAGGGGACGCTCAGGCTCTGGGTGAGGTGGTAGTGCAGCATCTACTAGCCGTATGGCGCGGCGTTGGATGCTGTCCAGTCTCCTTCTGTGTGTGGCGGCACAGGACATCCAGGAGAGAGCTGCGTATTCAAGGTGGGGCCGCACCTGTGCCTTGTACAGCAGCAGTCTCCCTTCCTGTCGAGGAAACTGGCGATCCTTCTGAGAGCGGAGATCCTGTGAGAGGCTTTCTTGGCAATGGTTTTGACATCTCTCTCTCTCTCTCTCTCTCTCTCTCTCTCTCTCTCTCTCTCTCTCTCTCTCTCTCTCTCTCTCTCTCTCTCTCTCTCTCTCTCTCTCTCTCTCTCTCTCTCTCTCTCTCTCTCTCT
Source organism: Portunus trituberculatus (assembly GCF_017591435.1). Classification (NCBI taxonomy): domain Eukaryota; kingdom Metazoa; phylum Arthropoda; class Malacostraca; order Decapoda; family Portunidae; genus Portunus; species Portunus trituberculatus. Next base: position 16,487,508 of record NC_059272.1, on the reverse strand, counting down.
CTCTCTCTCTCTCTCTCTCTCTCTCATTGTTTTTTTTTTTGTTTCTTTTACATTCCTTTATTCAATTCTCTATAAATTCACACTCCTTAACCCTCTTTCCTTCCAAACATCTTTTCTCATCGCATCTTTTCCTTGACTTCCTTCTTTGCCTCTTCCCTTTTATTCAACTCTACACAAGCACACAAGCACATTTCTACCACTAATCTGCCTGACCCTTCTTTTTTTTTCTCCTATTTTTCCACACCCTGTCCTCTCATTCTTTCCCCTTTTCATTGACTTTCAGCGTTTCCTCTTTCTCTTTCCCTCCTGGCTGCTCCCTCGCTTTCCGCATCTCTCTCTCTCTCTCTCTCTCTCTCTCTCTCTCTCTCTCTCTCTCTCTCTCTCTCTCTCTCTCTCTCTCTCTCCTCCTTCGCCCTCTGATCCTCCTAGAGCGCGGCGCCGACCAAATTAAGTTCCTCCCTCTGTGATTTGGGAAGATAGCTGAGAATGGCCATTATGTCAAGAAAGGAAAATAAAGCTGTGTGTGTGTGGAGGGGAGGAGGAGAAGAAGGGGGTAGCGTGTGTGTGTGTGAGAGAGAGAGAGAGAGAGAGAGAGAGAGAGAGAGGAGAGGGAAAGGGAGAGGGAAAGGTATAGACAGACGATAATACTCAGACAATCCAATATTCTCGTCTTGCAAAAATAAGGTAAAATTAAGTAAAAAAAAATAACGTAGGATGAAGGAGAGGAAGTAAAAAAAACGGAAAATAAGGAGAAGGAGAAATGGGAATGACGAAAGGAGAAAATGAGGAGGTAGAGGAAGAGGAGGACGATGGGAAAAAGAAAGGAGAATAAGAGGAAGAAGAAGGAGGGTGAAGGCAAAGGACAATAAGGACCTAGTGAGGGGGAATAAAGAGAAGAGAGAAGGAGGAAGTAGAGAAAAAGCACGAGGAGGAAGAGAAGAAGGACAAGATAAAAGAGAAGGATGAAGAAAAGGAAGGATGAGTAGGAGGAGGAGGAGGAGGAGGAGGAGGAGGAGGAGGAGGATAAGGAGGAAAAGCAGGAGGAGGAGGAGAAATAAGGCTTCTTCGTGTATTTTCAGCCCTAGGTTCTGTAGGGCTTCTGTCCTCCGACTCTAACGACCCCGCAGCTTTTCCTCCTCCTCCTCCTACTCCCTTTCCTCCTCTTCCTCTTCCTCTTCCTCCATTCCACTCTCGTCTTCAATATCCTCTTCTTTATTTTTCCTCTTGCAGTGTCTAGCCATTCTTTTAAGTTCTCCTGTGTCTCCTCCTCCTCCTCCTCTTCCTCCTCCTCCTCCTCCTCCTCCTCCTCCTCCTCCTCCGCCTCTTGAGAAATAACCGGTATGAGCAAAATGATGCACTCCTTCCTTTCTTGAACAGCACACACATTGCATATACTTTTTACTCATCACTATAAGAGAGAAGTGTGTTAATTGGTGTGTGTGTGTGTGTGTGTGTGTGTGTGTGTGTGTGTGTGTGTGTGTGTGTGTGTGTGTAATTCACTTCGGTCGTCTGCTGGTCACCCAGCCAGTCTTCCCCATTACGGAGCGAGCTCAGAGCTCGTAGACCGATCTTCGGGTAGGACTGAGACCACATCAACACACAACACACACCGGGAAAGCGAGGCCACAACCCCTCGAGTTACATCCCGTACCTATTTACTGTTAGGTGAACAGGGGCCACACATTAAGAGGCTTGCCCATTTGCCTCGCCGCTTACCGGGACTCGAACTCGACCCTCTCGATTGTGTGTGTGTGTGTGTGTGTGTGTGTGTGTGTGTGAGAGAGAGAGAGAGAGAGAGAGAGAGACAGCGTGTGCTGGTCTAGGTTTTGTTGCTTGAATCTCTCTCTCTCTCTCTCTCTCTCTCTCTCTCTCTCTCTCTCTCTCTCAGTAATGGTAATGACGGAGCCACAAAACACAACGGAGTCTCAATTACCAGATTATTTTCTCCCTCTGATCTTTTGTTGTTATTTGCGCCGCTGGTCTGGGCAATATCCCGCCAGAGAGAGCAGGTGCGAGGCAGGGAGGCATCGAGCGGCGCACCTGAGCCTGGTATTAGTGGTGTTTGTGTACAGTTATGCTCATATGTCCACTAATATAACCCCCACTCATACCCACTATTGTGTTTTCTTGAAGTGTTTGGGTTCAGGTGAGGTGGAGATTATAAAGGAATATATTAACTGGATTTCAAGTATATTGGTGAATGAATGGCATGGTTTTAAGTAATCAAGTTGTTAGTGTCGAGTCAATTAGGCGGTTGAAAAGATTAGGTGAATTTAATCTTTTCAGTACTAGAACACATTTTTATCATGAATTGTTGATGTGATTAGACATTTTATTTGCATTAGGAAGGGTCTATGGAGGTCAGAAAATTAATGGTCAGAGTCTTCACTAGTTAAATTTTTCACATAAGTTTCTGAAGCTGTATGAACCCACCAAATCGTAACCAGAATGAATATGAAAGCACGTCTTAGTACTGAATGGGTTAATATAGTAGAAAATAATCAGATTTTGTCTATACAGGGGCTGCCATGTGTAGCCGTAATGATTTATCTTAGTACCTCATATTTTCATGGTGTTAAGTTTCCAAACCTCTGTTCTGCTAAAAATCTATCAATTTTCAGGATTTGTAAGAGACTGCTAGCGTTTAGAGAACTTGACATTGAGGAAAATATGAAATAAAAAAAATGAGGGTTAGAAAGGCTTTTGTAATTCTCACTCTGACTCCCTACCATTATGTTTACCTCCTCTTTATTATTACATGGCAGCCATTGTTGTGAGCGGCGTGACATGAGTGTTTGCCCCGCCGTGTAAAGTGCTCTTGGCTGTTATAGTGTTCTGAAGTGTTGTTTGATGTGCTTGTCTAGTTTAGGAAAGAATTACACTATTGTTAACTTATTCCTATTATTACGTGATTCTGTTGTCTTTTATATTCAACGAATTTTTAGAATATGAGCCAGTTGTCAATTTGTCACTTAGTACAGTTATGGCTTTGATTGTTGCAGTGATGTGTGGACAGGCGTTTTGTTGTTTTTGTGTAGTTTTATATGATCGTCGCTGTTGTTATCTCGTGTTTATTGAAGCAGATGCTTAATTTCAGGACAGACATGCCACATACAACAGCACTAACAGTCTCAGTTGCTTCTATTGTGGTTCTTGTAATTCTTTATTGTGCTCCTAACTGTATTTTTGTCGATATTTTAGCGCAACTTTCGCGGCAATAGAAATCGATACCAAAAAAGAAAAAGAAAAACTGAATCTCTTCCTTGTGGTAAAATGCAACCATAACACGAAATATTAAACTCACTTTCGTCTGAAGCATAACGTGTTATTTCCATACAGTAATCTAATTTGTGCAGTAATGAGGGAGTTTAATTCAGTGCTTCATTATTATTAGGGTCATTCATTATTTCCCGGGATCTCTTCTGGGGCCAAGTTTCATTCTCATGGCTCAGTTTAATTTAGTGGTTCTTCATTGCACTGCGGGGCTTATCTTCTTGCCGCAGGAAAGTCAGACACCAAGACTCACCAGAGAATTCAGGACGAGGCCGGCGAGGGGCGAGTGGCGCTTTCTTTCTTGCATATTAATTTTTACATTTACGTAATATGACTCGCTGCCCTGCCTTGCTCTCTCTCCTGGTCTTCTTTGGCCTTCTCTGCCCCACCTCTGTCCTTCTCTGCTTTCCTCTGCATTGCTTTCTTCTCCATCCGGCTCTGCTTTGCTCTTTTCTGCTCCATCCTGATTTTCTCCTGTATTCCTTGCTCTACTTGTACTCTTCTTTGTCTTTCCTTTGATATCTTGATGTTTGAAAGATTTTTTTATTTTTTTATCATTTTCGTCATCTTTGCTTTTTCCTCTATTTATTTTTATATATTTTAGCGTTTTTTTGTGTCTTCTTCATTACTTTTTTTGCTCCCTCATCATTGCTTTTTGCCCCTTTTTCATTACTGTTTACCTGTTCCTAATTTCGTTTTCTTATTTCCACATCTTTTCTCTTCTTTTATGCCTTTTATTGTCATTCCTCTTCCTATTACGTCATTACTGTGTCACCGTCATTTTCTACCTCCTCACTACTAATTTTCACCTCACTCTTCGATCATTGCTTTTCGGGTGGGTTAATTACCTTTATATACTGAGTCTAAGTGTTTAAAAGTAATTATTCCAACACATCAGAATCCTCCTCCTCCTCCTCCTCCTCCTCCTCCTCCTCCTCTTCCTCTTCTTAGTTTTCTCTCCTCATTTGCAGGTCTAATTTTTTCTTTGCTGCCTTGGTTCTATTTGCTCTCTCAGGTGCAAGTGTTGTGTTGGGAAGCGTGAGGGTTTGCAATTGCCCGGCCAAGTGTGGGGAGATGTGTCGAGCTTCATCCCATCGCTGTGCTGCTATTAGTGTTGTAATTATTGTTGTTGTTGTTGTGTTGTTGTTGTTTGGTGGTGGTGGTGGTGGTGGTAGTGATGGTAGTGGTGGTGGTGTCATGGTTTCTTTTCGTTGTTTTTTCATTGAGATTTTACTTTTTATTTTTTTTTCTCTCTCTCTTTCATTGGTTGTTTAAAAAGAAGAAATGTTTATAGTGGTGGTGGTGATTGTAGGGGTAGTGGTGGTGATGGTGGTGGTAAGATAATGATTACATGGTTATAAGATTCAATATGAGCTTTTTATCACACACACACACACACACACACACACACACACACACACACACACACACACACACACACACACACACACACACACACACACACACACACACACACTCACTCACTCACTCACTCACTCACTCACTCACTCACTCACTCACTCGCCACCACCACCACCACCACCACCTCCCAAGAGGAAGGAAAGAAACTCGGCAAACACAAACAACTGTCACTTCACTGGCACTAAGACTACGCAGTACTGGTCCCTGGAGAGGCCCTGAGGCACGCCGCCCGTCCCGCCCGTGCACTGCCGCCCTACCAGTGTCAACACCCACAACACTTGCTACCAACTTCGTCCACCGTCTTACAAACTTCCCTGTTATATTGTGCCGCCCACGTTGGCCTAGAGGGAGAAAATAGTATTACTTCCACAGCCTAAATTTGAAGACGCCTTGTTTGGGGACCTGTACTTGGCTCGATGTCAAATGTTACTTTTTTTTAATCTTTTTTTGTAATTCAAGTAAGGATATTTGTTTGGTTACCTTAGACTGAGAATATCAATGTAAGTGTCTGTAAGTTCCGCGTTCTTGATATTTTCAAACTGTCTCTACTTTGGAAGGTTTTCTTTTCTTTTCAGGCTGCAAGGAAAGGAAGTTTGGTTCGCTTGCAGACTCATGAGATGTAAAGTGTTGTTACTAATTATTCATCATCTTCTTGGCAAACATTCATCAGATCAAGTTTTTTTTTATATATATTTCACTTGTGATTTAACGAAACGATTCTTGCATCCACCAGTTTTGTTGCGACGTCAGTTGATGCTAAAGGCCAATTTTCATGTGCACCATTAATTGAATCGTGAAAAGCTACCAGAAATATCGCTTATAGATTATTGAATGCACGATTGATCGGTATTTTTATTTCTACATAAATACACACACACACATGCACACATACATACATACATACATACATATATACATGCATAAATACATATAGACGTACACAGAGACATTCCAAACTCAACATTAGAGAACCCAATCACAGCAGTGAACGTGCCACAATTCCCACCTGGCGGCAACTGAGTGTGTGTGTGTGTGTGTGTGTGTGTGTGTGTGTGTGTGTGTGTGTGTGTGTGTGTGTGTGTGACGAAGGAAACACACCAGCAGAGGAGGCTCTGGGTTGCTGTCAATGCCCTGCAGGGGTCGAGTAGGAAAAGGAAACGATACCTCAAAACTTTTTATTGTTGACAGGCCCTCCCCCCTCTCCTCCTAGTCCCCTTCTCTCCACCTCCTCCTCCTCCTCCTCCACACTGATTTTTTCCTCACCTCTCTTCCATTTTCTCTTCCTTCATGTCACCCCTCCATCCATCGCTCCTTTTGCTCCCCCTTACCGCGTCCTCTCCCTCTCCCCTCCATCCTCCCTTGGTCGCTGGCTCTCCCTCCCTCCGTGCCTTATTGCTGCCCCCAGCGGTGTTGCCCCTGAGGCCTCGCTAGTGATCTTTGGTGAGAGTTTTCCACCGAATTTGTGTTGTCAGTAATGGTTGGGGAGCAAAAAGATATATTTGAGCCACGAATGCTCCATCTGAGAGAGAGAGAGAGAGAGAGAGAGAGAGAGAGAGAGAGAGAGAGAGACGGTTTCCATAGTTGACATTTCTTATTTATCATTAGCCAGCTTCCAGTATCATTTTTTTCTGTTTTTCAACATTTTAATATTTTATAGGTTGATTTTTTTCTTTTTTCTTTTTTTTTTTTTTGCCTTTCCTCAGCCAGTAATGCCATACACGCACACACACACACACACACACACACACACACACACACACACACACACACACACACACACACACACACACACACACACACACACACACACACACACACATCTGAATAAACCAGAATATTTCACAACTTGTTTATTTTTCTCATTTTTTTCAATCTTGTCTCTTTCAAAATTTATTCCTTCAATTTGTATTCCTCAGATTGATCCGCTGCAATCTTTTTTCATATTATTTTTCTACTTCCTGTTGTACTTTTATCCTTTTCCCGCTAGATTTTTCCTTTGTCATTTTATTTATTTTTTTTTTTTGTTGTTTTGTTTCCCTTGCCCCCTCTTTCTGTATCTTTTACATGTGTCTTTTCTATTCTCTCCTTTCCATCCCTGTAGGCTTTGCAGACTTTCCTTACCCTCACCAATAGCTTACTCTCTCTCTCTCTCATGTCATGTATTCCCTTTTTTATCACTTTTTTTACTCCTTTTTCCATCATTCTGCTTCTGCCATCTTGAATTCTTCGTTTTTCTCGTTCCTCGTCTTTCGTTTCTCATTTCCTCGTTTTTTTCCCGTCTCTCACAATCCTTATCTCTTTTTCTTTGCTTCTTTATTCTTTGCTGTTCTAATTTCAGATTTTTTTTCCCTACTCTTATCCTTTTTTTTCCTCCAGTTTGCTGTTTCTCGTGTTTCTTTCTCTTTTGTATTGTTGGCACTTCCTTTTATTCTCTCGCGTATGTAAGCTTTTTTTTTTTCCTTTTCTTTCTCACCCTTCCTTCTCTCTCTCTCTCTCTCTCTCTCTCTCTCTCTCTCTCTCTCTCTCTCTCTCTCTCTCTCTCTCTCTCGTCTCTTCTCTGCCACTGACTCATTCACTCTCTCTAACTATAACAACACCAGCTTAAGATTGAGCTCGGTGTCTCAATTCCCTAAAACATTCAGAGGTGCCGAACGGGAACGTAACACCCTAAGATGCTGGAAATGCGAGGAGCGAAGACAGCGACACTGAAGGAGGGAGTTAAAGGGACAGAAACACTTGGAAAGGAAGGGAATGGCAGTGAAAAATCGCATCATTGGTTTGAATTGTGTCTTGAAGTTTTTTTTTTTGTTTGTTTGAGATGGTTAGTCAATGAATGAAAAATGAAATGAAAAGTTGAAGGAAAGTCTCTTCCCACTCGTTGTCTTCTAAAGCCTTGTCCATACTATCGAGCAGTGTCCGACAGGCAAACAGTGTAAATACATCACTTTGGGTGGTTGGTGACGTCAGGAGCGTAAAAAATCAAGGAGACTTATGGCAACAGAAAGTGCTACCAGATCCGTACAAACCCTTCACTCGTGGACTGGTCCGTCAGGCTCTACCCTCACCGAGCAGTGTCTGCCTGTAGTCTCGTATATTGCTCCACACCGCTCGAGAGGTGTTTTAGTAAGGCAGTTCTTGTCATTCAGTAGGCAATAATAGATAGCAAATTGTATGAACGGCCTCACCATGCGTAGCACAGCAGTCAAGAAAAAAACTAGCCTTGTGGTGTATAATTCTTGCAGCAAATCTGGAAAAACAATAAATCATAGCTCAAAAGAGAGTGTGGCGTAAAGAATGATTCCGTCCGTAGAAGAGAGTTTGCCCGTCCTTTCCCTGGTTCACATCGTCAGACGTCACCTCCGTCCGTGCCCGCCACTCAGACTAGCAGCTTCAAGCTTGTGTATTAGAACTGGATACGGTAACACTATTTGCTCGTCAGGCACTGTTCGATAGTGTGGACAGGCCTTAAGAGTTAAAGGAGAGTGGCAAGGTATTGGTAACTGTGGCCCAAGGGTTGTTTCATAATAGAAGGTGTTGCCATCCGGGCAGACGCATTAGTACAAGATGTGTGTCTCTCTCTATGCCTTCCTATTTTAGTTCACATTATTGGGAAGGATTATCAAGGGAATGTTGCAAGTAGTGGTTCTCTCTCTCTCTCTCTCTCTCTCTCTCTCTCTCTCTCTCTCTCTCTCTCTCTCTCTCTCTCTCTCTCTCTCTCTCTCTCTCTCTCTCTCAAAACTTTAATTGCATTGGAAAAATGATCCCAGGTACTGAGCGCTAAACGATATACGCGCTGCTGGTGGTGGTTGTCCTAGTGGTGCTGGCGGTGGTGGTAGTAGTGGCGGTAGTCGTGGTGGAGGTGACGGTGGTGGTAGTGAGTCTAAATCCACTTCCGCCAGGCAAAGCTGTACAGTTTAATCCGTCGTGTGGATGAAGGAGATAAAAAAGGAATATATTTATTTCATTTGACGTCTTTGATCTCTGATAGTAGTAGTAGTAGTAGTAGTAGTAGTAGTTGTAGTTATAGTTGTTGTTGCTGTTGTTGTTGTTGTTATTGTTGTTATTGTTGTTCTTGTTGATCTTGTTGTTGATGATGTTGATGATGTTGTTTTTTTGTTGTTGATGTTTTTTTGTTGTTGTTGTTGTTGATGATGTTGTTCTTGTTTTTGTTGTTCTTATTGTTCTTGTTGTTGATGATGTTGTTGTTCTTGTTGTTGTTGATGATGTTGTTGTTCTTGTTGTTGTTGTTGATGATGTTGTTGTTCTTGTTGTTCTTGTTGTTGTTGATGTTGTTGTTGTTGTTGTTGTTGTTGTTGTAGTATTAAAGTGAATAGAGGTGTGGTGTGGAGTGACGTGGTATGATGCTGCGTCACTCTTAAGATCTGGTTTGGTTCAGCGTGATGTGTGGTGTGGTGCTGTGTGATGTGAAGTAGTTATCTGTGTTAGTGTGATTATGAAGTTAGTATCTGGTGTAGCTTTGTAAAGTTTAGTGTGAGGTGTGGTGTGGTGTGGTGAGGTGTGGTGAGGTGTGGTGTGGTGTGAGGTGTTGTGTGGTGTGGCGTGATGTGGTGAGGTATGGTGTGGTGAGGTGTGGGGAGCATGAATACGTATTGTTAGGCACTTGCTTGGTCCAGAGAGCGTGAGCGTGTCGTAAACTTAGGAAAGACACGCTTGGAATAAATTTGCACAGAAACATGAAAAGGATGAGAGAGAGAGAGAGAGAGAGAGAGAGAGAGAGAGAGAGAGAGACAGACAGACAGACAGACAGACAGACAGACAGACAGACAGACAGACAGACAGACAGACAGAATATGAATAATTGTTTAGTATTTTTGATAGTAGTTATAGTAATAGTAGTAGTAATTACATGACCCATCATCATTATCATCAACATTGTCATCATCCTAATCATCACTACTATAATTATCATCCTCTCCACCACCACCAATGCCACCACTGCCACCACCACCACCACCATCACGCCCATCCCAAGTGGGCGGCCAGCCATGCATCAGGTACACACGCAAGGAGGCGCTTTCTCATTACCGTGGATCTTAATTATGTGCTATTATTTAACTACAATTTAGTTTAGTGTAACGAACGCTATATGAGAAGAGGAGGAGGAGGAGAAGGAGGAGGAGGAGGAAATGATGAGGGTGATGATAGCAAAGACATTATAATTATGACAGCCACCGTAAGGGCATGATGGGAGAGTGGAGGGACGGTGGAGGGAGGAGGGAATGGGTGTACAGGTGTGCGGGTCACTCCACCTGCCCTTGATGGCCTGCCGTTTATAGGACGTAATGGAAAGTACCTTGCTTGATGGCTGTGTGCTACTGGCCACTCACAGGCTTATGGGGAGCAGTATAACGCAAGTATTAATATATATATATATATATATATATATATATATATATATATATATATATATATATATATATATATATATATATATATATATATATATATATATATATATATATATATATATATATATATATATATATATATATATATATATATATATATATATATATATATATATATATATATATATATATATATATATATATATATATATATATATATATATATATATATATATATATATATATATATATATATATATATATATATATATATATATATATATATATATATATATATATATATATATATATATATATATATATATATATATATATATATATATATATATATATATATATATATATATATATATATATATATATATATATATATATATATATATATATATATATATATATATATATATATATATATATATATATATATATATATATATATATATATATATATATATATATATATATATATATATATATATATATATATATATATATACCCTTACGGGCCAATAGTTGAGTCACGCACCAAACTTACCTCCACTGTGTTTTGTGCTGTGATCTGTTGGATATCTCTCAGTCGTCAGGTGTTGTAAGGAGATTCGAAGCAGGTAAGAGGATTTAGTATTGAGGGAAAACACAAAGGACATTGGAAATTAGGCGGTATGCTGCTAGACCTCTAACCACCAGCACTAACAAGCCCTATCGCACCTGTGTGAGCTATTAAGGTGTTCCTATTGATATGTTCTTTTAGTGTAATGGTTAGTATGCTTTACTCACACACGTGAGGTCCCGAGTTCGAATCTCCGATATGGTTAATGGGTGATTTATCTCGTGCTGTAATTCATGTTCACGTTGTAGAAAATAAGCGTGGGACTTAAGCTGACGTGACTGCTTCCTTGTGACTCCGCCAAGATACACCAAACCGGTGTATTGCGTATTGGACAGTTGAGTTATACAGATTGATGCTGATAATGATGATGAGTGTTTCTATTAGCATTGTGAAATCTACGGTAGGTAAGAAACGGTACTTTTTTCAGAGTAATTATTTTATTTTTTATATTAATGAATTTGAAAACATGATTCGTATGTCACGTTGCCTTCACCACAGTCACGTCACGCTTTATTGTACACTGAGCCAGTCTATCAGAACTTGTCACAGGGAAGTTGCTAGCAACACACTTTGAAAACGCTCATTAATCATGCGGCCGGCAACGTCCCTCATGACGTGCACGCCAGCTGCCACAAACATTTTTTCCACTTTTTTTCATCTATGTACAAATACTTCCACTCAACTCCACACATGCAAAATTAGTATGCAGTAACGCCTCGGGAAAGATGGATTATGTTAAAGTTTGCAGCACCTGGAGGAGAAAAAGAAATGAAAAGAAAATAAAGGAAAATTTTTTTTTCTTCAAGGGTTAAGGAGAAAACAACTTTTGACTCTCACTCTTTTTTTTTAGCACCCAAAACACCTTAAAGAATTTTTAGCTACAGAAGTAGAAGAAAGAATAGAAGATTGATTTTGTTTTTGGTGTAGCTTTAGAACTATTAGATATACTATAGTGCAAGACTAAATGTTTGAAAAGTTATGAATGACCAGGAAAAAACAGTGACAGTGAGAGGATCAATAGTAAAAATCCATCTTAGCATAACAGACAGACTTATTTTTATGTACGAGGGAAGACAGGCAAAGGTTAACAAAACTGATAAAAAAAAGGCCCACTTAGGTGCCAGTCCCAAACAAGCTGAATAGAAAATTATTAGAAGGGGACTCCAATGATTGTATAACAGTCACCTTTATTTTTTCGATTTTAAATTTAGCGTGAAGAGTGTGGGTGCAGATAGATACATATTGTTTAGTGTGAAGAAAAAAGAGTTGTCTCTAGAGGCAAGGCTGTGACTGCCCCCTTGTGTTCAGTGAGGTCACAGCTGGTATTAATGATAGGTTCACAGCGCTCCCTGAACCAGTGCTTAAGACCTCACTGTGAGTAATTATCGTATCGGCAGGTGTGTACTGCCTCCTCCGACTGATAGATTGTTGCCTATGCTATTTAAAATATATCCATACCTTTTTGATACTTCTATAACCTGAATACGAGCAATTGCGTTATGTTCATTGGCAGCAGTAATAAAATGTCAAGATACCCCGTGAGTTAACCTTTAATGTACTTCTCTCACTTCCCACACAGTAATTAATGCGTTCATCATACGTGCAGTTAATGAGCATAAATATCCAAACACCCGTCATACACCTTGCATCGTACTTGTAATCTAGTGAAGTAACTCGTATAATTTCAGACTTAACATTTAGTACATCAGGGAATATGATCTGTCTTTTCACTGTGCAATACTTCCTGGAATATCTTTTTTTTTTCTCTTTTCCTGGAACACCACCACCCACTGTACTGTCTGGCGCTCTCCACCGCTGAGTCTCATTGGCGAACCTTCCACTAACGCCTTTCGTCGAGATGAGATGGTGATGAGGGACTTCTTTCCTCTCCTGACAGAGTACTAAAGCCCGTACTGAGGAGCGGGAGATAATTATCGTGAGGGAAGCAGGCACATGGTAAGGTCTGCGAGGGTCCTTAAGGGCACACTCCGCGTCTTACACTGGCCATCACTTACTTGCTTAATTGCACGCTACTTACCTTCCAAGCAGCATCTCAGTGTCCGACCTAATTTACACAGTGCTTCGAAACACAGCTCGACTTTCCCGTGTTACTCTATGTTGCTCCTTCCTCGTCAATTTGTTGTCAATTTATTGCTATTTTTTTTATTTCATGTTGGTTCTCTTCTTGACTTTTCTTTTTGATTAGCATATTAGGTTATGTTCTTTTTACAGCCTGAGCAGATGTACTGGTGTAGTCCTAGAGAGAGAGAGAGAGAGAGAGAGAGAGAGAGAGAGAGAGAGAGAGAGAGAGAGAGACCGGAAAAAAGCATCCGCTTTATGTCCACCTTCTTCCTCACTTGTGTTTCATCATCATCCCGAGCTCATCTTCCCTATTTAGTCGGCTGGTACACAAGCTTTCCACAGCACGGCGCAGCACAGGTCGGCACCTCCGGCATCCCACATCACCAACACCACCATACACTACACCCTCGCTCGACCGTCTTGCCTACCAACCAACCAACCAACCAGCCAGCCAGCCAGCCAGCCTACATAACGATCTACGTACGGGAACGCTTATTCTCTTTGCCCTTACCCCAACCACCACACACACACACACACACACACACACACACACACACTGGCGGGGCCTTTGTTAACTAAATACCCGCAGCAAACTCTCCTTCATCTCCACAGCAGTACGCCTTACCCTTTGTGTTCCTCCCCCAGTCTTCTGTATCACGCGCTCCCTTCTGTTCCTCCACCCACCGACGCCTCCACTTTACCGTATTGCCTCTTCTGTCTCACCGCTGCGTCAGGCAATCGCTCCCACCCCACCTCAGTAGCACGGTCTCGTCAAGCAATTAACCCTCACCTCCCGTCGACCGCACCCGCACCTGTATCTCGCTGGTGGGCTTGCCAGCCTTTAATGTACACCTCCTACCAGCCCGGAGACTATGAATTATAAGGCTTTCAGGTGGGGACGCCGAGTGCAGTGATGACGATTGTGGCGGTGGTGGTGGAGGTGGTGGTGGTGGTTTGTTACATGGTGCGGGAGAGAGAGAGAGAGAGAGAGAGAGAGAGAAATACGTACAAAAGACGGACAGGTTAAACAACAGACAGACACACACACGTACAGATAGATATTTCATTAATCATATCATCCATTACACAGCGAAGAACTTAATCCACAGATACAGACAAATAAATAAACGAAAAATAGACAGATAATTGATCAACCACGGCATCAATAATACAGAGAGAGAAAGAGAGAGAGAGAGAGAGAGATAGCACCTAAAAATACAAATGAAAATAAAAAAAAACTAAACATCCGTATAATAATGAACCACACGCACACACATACACACGTACAGAAAAATCGCCAGAACAAACACTGAAGCACCACCAGACAGACAGAAAAGTGAAGGGTCAGCCTCAACTCATCCTCCTCCCCCTCCCATCCATTCACCACCCCAAGCCATTCCCTCCCATCACCCTCCCCCACCTGGGATGCATTAACTCAATAATCAGCCATGTAGCTCCTTATCTCCTGGGAACCTAATGAGTGACCTATGTTTGTCAGAGGTCACAGGTCATCCTCATTACGTCATCCCTTCAGCTGTCATTGCCCACTCTCCTCCCCTTCCTTCACCACCCCCTCCACCCCTTCATCCGGCCCATCATCCTCCGCCGCTGCTTCGATGTAACCGGTAGAAACTGGGAAATAAAAAAAAGGGGAAGGAAAAATATAGATTGGAGGTAAAAAAAAAAAGGAAAATTGTTTGTGTGTGTGTGTGTGTGTGTGTGTGTGTGTGTGTGTGTGTGTGTGTGTGTGTGTGTGTGTGTATAGATTGAAGTTCATGGAGAAAAAAGACGTCCATTTGTTCCACCCTTACCTCATCTACACACGTCTATATCAGAGAGAGAGAGAGAGAGAGAGAGAGAGAGAGAGAGAGAGAGAGAGAATGTGTGTGTGTGTGTGTGTGTGTGTGTGTGTGTAATGTCTGCCGACATTAAACCTGTAATAAAACTGTACCATTTGGCCATGAAAGCACTGTTGGGGGTGAGAAAAAATACTTATAACCTGGTGTGTTATGCTGAACTAGGTTACCCCACTCTGTTAAATCTTGTACAGCATAAACAACATAATTTTTCTCACAAACTGTGGCAGGAGAGATTTGGCATGAATGATGATGACCCTTGGTCTTTTGTTGTCAAACTGATAACTACTAACAATACATCGGTTGCCAAGTATGTAAATAAATACATCAATGATGATGTAATAGACATGTCTACCTTAATCAATAAGGTACATAGGGCTATAGTAACATCAGGTACTTTTAGATGTAATGTATATATGGATGTTAATCTCACAACGACTGTGCATGATATTTATAGAGCAAAGCACACGGTTAATGATCTTCACAGGATTTCATTCACAAGGTTCAGTGTTTCGGGACACTCGCTGGCAATTGAAACAGGTTGGTGGAACAGGCGGGGACGAGGTCGCCTTCCAGAGAGACATGTAATTGAGACTTGTAATGTTATTCACCATTTGAGGGATAGGTACTGATTTGATAATTTGAATTATATTTTTAATAAATTTAGTCATGAGATAATGTGTAAAATTGTACAAGATGTATTGCTTTCATACAATTAATATTGTAATCATATGTTAACAACGTAGCAATGTTACACGTAGAGTAATTAGATACCAAGGATATTGTGTTAATATGGTTATTGTCGTTGCTACTATATCGTATCATCAGATTATAATTTTGTTTTATTGTATTGTCAAGTCTGGTTTCTGGAGTATATTGAATTCTTAAGGACTACAGTAGACAATTAAGTCCTGACATACAAATGTAATAAACGGCTGTTTGTGGTCAATAAACTAAACTAAACTAACTGTGTGTGTAGGTATGGTCGTAATTGTAAATACATATAGATTATTCGTCGAAATTAGTCTCACACACCTGCGTTGCTGAGTACCTGTGAGACCCGTGCAGCGGTGAGGGAGGAGCTGCGTGGCTCATTGCGGCTCCGGGGCATGAGTTCTCGGTGCTTTATTCTGGGGAGCTTACGGCGTCAGGGCAATGGAAGGAGAGTGTGATGGGAAGCTTGTGGAATATATATCGTGCTTCCTAGACTTGCTGCCTAACTCCTTTGCTTAGATCTGTGAAATACTCGAGTTTTTGTTGTCTATAGCGTTTATGTGTCTCTCTGAACAAGGTGTCTAGCCATTCTCTTGTTTTGGTTATACTTGCACTATTTGATAATGGATTCGTGTGTTTCTACATAAGCCTAGATGGTACAGAGAAAAGCATTCGTTTCACAGTATTAAAAGGGACTTGTGTAAGTTGATATAGCCTTAATGGAGTGGTTTGAAAGTTTTCTGAGTTACATATACATATATACGTAATGTTTGGACGCGGGGAAGGGTGCAAACAGGAATAGACAGCCACGCATCGCAAGGAAGACCAAGAGTATTCTGCATGAGAGTAGAATTCCAGCAGCTGACTTTGATGCATGTGTGAAGTATAACCTCTCTCCTCCGTCTTATAAGCCGACACGCCTTGCCTTCCTCCACTACTCTCCATATTCCACACATACCTAATCCTCGCCACGCCCTCACGTTCCACCACACCAAGTCTCCACGCGTCAGTCCACCTCCATCGGTCTTTCCATTATATATAGATTCCCGCAGCTCTGTTTCAATCTTCAATATCCTTTCAGTCTTCTTTCTTTTTTTTTTTATTGTAGAAATGGATCTGTGTTGTTGTTTTTTCCTATCCTTCTGTCTCTATAACTTCACTGCAAAACTGACTAATCTATTAAAGTTAGGAATATCTACTGGTTTCCCTCAAGATAATTCAGTTTAGTTGTTGTAGTGTTTGGTTCCATTGTCTATAGTTTCCACAATTTTCCACGTCCCTCCTTGAGCTGATTATTATCATTATCCCATGAAGCGAACCAAGTTTAGTACACGTGGGGTTTGATTCCATTGTTAAGGGATTCTGAAACTCTTCCAGGTCACTTTCACCTCCCTGAAGGTACTGAATATCAAAGAGGATTTCGTGCTTTCCGTTAAGAATATATAATCTGAAGCCTGTGGAGGTTAATTTCAATATAAAGTACAGCAGATTCAAACCGTCTATATCATTATACTCCCCCAAGGCGCCTCACATATCCACACATTCCTGCTCAACGTCATTATTAGTATCACACATTACAGAAGACAAACGTTCTCCCTGCAGTCAGAAAGAAAAGAACACTTCATTACAAAGATGCGATCACTTCACCCGAGCCCCGCTGCACCACCCATACTCTGCACCTCGCTTATAATCACCAACGCATTAGTGGAATTAACCAACTCCTACGCTGCTTGTGTTCACTGAGATGTGTGTATTAATCACAACTCGAGCGATCTTCGCCCCCGCGGCCAAGCAGTGGAGAGAGAGAGAGAGAGAGAGAGAGAGAGAGAGAGGTGAGGGAAGAATGTTCCACGCGCTAGCGATGAATAATGACAAATCGTGAAGAGATGCCTGTCCTTTATGTGTGTGTGTGTGTGTGTGTGTGAGAGAGAGAGAGAGAGAGAGAGAGAGAGAGAGAGAGAGAGAGAGAGAGAGAGAGACTTTTGATTTACCAGTTCGAGTAAAGAAGAAGTAAGGAAAGACCTGAGGTGCCAGAGCCGCGAGTCCTGACAGCTGAGTGTTGACAAGGTACCACGTCTCTGGATATCGAAAAGACCCTTCAACTGCAGCAGGACTTTGATAAGGGAATCTTGTCGAGTATTCCTCAACACATTTCCCTCCCCAACCTTGGATTTCTTCCGCTCAGTCGAGGCAGACTAACTTATAACTCATGATGAACAACCAAACAATCAGGTAAACAGGTGCATTAAGGCGTATGGTAATGGCAAAAGAACGGCTTGTTAATTTGTTGGTTTGTTAGATTAGCTCGGCAGAATCATCAATGCACAAGTCTTCCCTCGTCCCGTAATCCATCCCTTAGAGCTGAACATTGCACTCGACTCAATCCCCTCCTAACGTGTCCCTGTAACGTGAATTTTGATGCGAGTTCGTCCTCTTTTATGGATTCTGTATTCTTAAGTCGAGGAAGGTTGTAAGAGACGTGGCTGTTGAGTGTCGGCAGCGGGGATGCGTCTGGCAGCGGCGCGTCACCATCAGCAAAGGGCTCAGTTGCTCTGGTGATGCGAGGGAGTGTAGGCGCAACGTTGGCAGGACTTGGCTTCTTCCTGGACCGTCCTGTGAGCGTGGAGCAAGTTCTCAGATTAATATTCCCGAGTCGCGCGGTGGTATCTTTTGAAGACGTGCTGCCTGTGGTGGAGTAGTGTGCTGGATAACTTGACTGCAGATGCTCAGTGGAGATAAATAAGAGAGGAAATAACTTGGTGGGTGTTATTAAAGAAATCGCGCGGTTAAACTACAGTGGCAGTGTTGAGGTTCACTTGATTCAAACCCATCTAGCCAAGGTCATGGAGGAGAGGCCGCTGTAGTGACCTCCTGCAGTCCATCTACCGCCAGGGAAGTTGTTGGGTAGAGGCACTGTGGGTTCACCGGCTCCACGCCCTCTGCCCCGGGCACTCACCTCCCGCACCAGCCGCACTGCTCAAGCTCTTCTTTCACCCCTGGAAAACATTAGCCAGACTGGACACGGTAAGTATTTGGTGTGGAATTCATTATGAGTGTTAGAGACAATTGTCAACTTGTGAACCGAACACAAACAAAAATCTTGGCGTGATTCGAAACCTGGAAAGAAAAAGGAGAAAAAAAAGGTAATGAAACGAGGCGGTTAACTTACGGTTCTCTTGAGGAAATAAAACACAATCTAGACTGCCTCGAGTTGATCTGGCTGGTGGAGGATCGCATTGCCAAGAGAGTAGAGGCGTTAAGGGATAGGAAATCGAAGAACCAGTGGCCCTCCTCGCCTGTGCAGAGACCAGGGATCATCTGGACGGCTCATTGGTACAGTACTGGGACTGCGGCGGCTCCAGAAATCGGGACGGCGCGGCGTGATAACATTACGGCCCTCGAAAAGAAAAGAAAACAGAAAACATTGTTACGAAAGGACAAAAACACGAAGCAGAACAAATTATGTACACGAGATGGGGCGATGTAAGTAATTGTCACTCTCAACTCTTTAGGGACTTGATAACAAGGTTGGAGGCGAGACAGTGCGTTACGTGAGCCGGACAGTGTTTACTTGATAATTCCCCGGCCAACAGAGCAACGTCAGTTTTCCGATTAGAGGCTGATTTTTAGCGGTGGTTAATGAACGAGCAGGTTGGAGTGACGGGCCGCCCTGACGCTGGTTTATGTGAGGGATTTGTCAGCGTCAGAGGGCGTGGAGTAGTGGATGGTGGTGGTTGTGGTGGTGGGCGGAGCAGGATGTACTAGACTTGACCTCCAGCGTGTGGCCTGTCAAGAGGGATTGTGGGCGTCATGTATCATTCATCATGGCCTGAGTGGTGCGTTGTTGTGGTTCCGTGGGTGCTGATTAATGGGATTTGTTGTTAATGTTGTTGTGGTTGTTATTTTGTTGTTATTGACATTATTATTTGTTATCTCATCTACAGTATAAGAGCTGCTGTTTTTTTGCTGCTGCCACATACCACCACAACTTCTGCTACCGCCATTATTACTGTTACTGTAATGTTAACTCATCTATAACTGCTACTGTTTTTGCTACTGCTTCATGTTATTACTTCTACCAGTACCACCATCTCCACCTCAACCACCACCTCACAACTGCTAAAACCACCACAATAACTATCATCTAATGCAAAGAGGAAAACAGTATTATGCTTGTCACTCTCATTCTTATGCCCCATCTCATCATCACTGAATCATGCATAATCACCAGCAGCATCTTCATCATTGCCAGGACAGAATGGCTGGGGTTCTTACTTTGTTGTATCCACGGGAGACAGATCAATATAAGGCCGATGGAGACTTCGCATTATAAGGAGGAAGAAAGAACGAGAGGAAGAAGGTGGAGTGAACAAACCCAATTACTGTATGGAGAAAATAACAAAAAAAATAAAAGTCGGACAGTTAAGCTGCTTTTGTGGAAAGGGCAAAGAAAAAAAGATGATTGTCTGTAAGGAAAAGGGTAAGGGTAACTGTGTACAGAGAGAATTATGTGTAGTAAAAACATTAGAAACACTTAAAGGGGGAGAATGTATGATGGTTTATATAAAAACCTTCACTTACATTCTACTTACTTTGGATTACACGATTATTACATACAGCCTCGTTAGGGCAAAGAGGAGTGCCGCGGAAACTAACTGATATGAGGAGGGAAAGATAAAGAGATAAAGGAGGTTCAAGTAATAAGAAGATAAGGGAAAGAAATAACCCTCTACAGTTTACTTATTTGATGGATAAGATAGTGTATATAAATCCTCACAAACAGCCTGTGATGATACGAGAGAGAGAGAGAGAGAGAGAGAGAGAGAGAGAGAGCGTTCAAGTAGGCAATAGCTAAAGAGATAAGAGAAGAAAGTAATCACCTTCATCTTACTTATGCTGGATTGTAAATGTATGTATGTATGTATATATATATATATATATATATATATATATATATATATATATATATATATATATATATATATATATATATATATATATATATATATATGCTTTCATAAACACCATCGTAAGGGGCAACATGTCTGCTGGAGGGATGATAATACGTTAGAAGAAATAATTACAAAAAAATAAGGAAATTCACCACCAGAGAGAGAGAGAGAGAGAGAGAGAGAGGAATTAGGTAAAGAAAAAAAACTGCTACGAATTATGCACCCTTGGAAATGTCAAAGCGAATGGAGAGCAAGTATTACCTCCCTTTCCATCACATTTAACTATCCACTTATTACTTCAAAATCTAAAATAAACTGCATTGGCTTGATTCTCCTCCCTAATTGTTGCGCCGCCAGACGAGTGTTGTGTCAGGGCTGTGGAGGCGCACAGTGGTGTCCTGTCCGTCTGTCTGTCTTGTGTCTACTAGGTGTACATATTTTATGGTTGAAGTCCAGCCAGCCAGCCTCCAGAATCCCACCATAACGCCTCCCACGCCCGGATCTTAACGCGTCTCTGTCAGGAAGGAATGATCAGCATCTGGACTCGAGTATTCCTGGCCAAATGAATGTCTTGATTAGGCTTACAGTTCTCCCGCCTACACACACACACACACACACACACACACACACACACACACACACACACACACACACACACACACACACAACGTCTACTATTGTACTAGTCTTTTGTATTGTTCTTTTCTATATGCGTGTACCTGTGTGAGTGAAAGAGAGACAAAGACAGGCAGAGCGAGATTAAATTCGTTTATGTAAAGGACAAGAGAAAATATGCATTCAAAGAATCTGAACTAAAAAACTCAAGAATTACAAAAAAATAAGAAGTGACAGGCTGCCTGTGTGAGGGAATGGCGCTGATCGTGGAGGGAAAGGAGAGAGGGAGGAAGGAGTGAGGCATGCAAAAACTCGCCTACTCACCTGCGCCACCTTCACTTGAGCAAGAAAGGCAGGTGACAGTCTCCTCTTGTCAGAAATAATCACCGGATATGACGAGCAGGTGAAATAAGAGTAACGTACGTGATTACAGCGTGAGAAATGAGCGGAACATGTCAGTCTGGAGGAAGATGATTGGTGTGGACTATGCTTTCGTTAAATTCCTGGAATGTGAAACGTAGGTGTGCCATCAAATCCTGTCTTACCTTGTATTCAGGCACTGACAGGTGTGTAATTCCTTGAGCAAGGTGCTTGTGAGAAATATTGCACAGACGAGTGAAAAGAGACTAGGAGGAGAACTGCAATGGTGCGTACTAATGCGCTTGAACGGATTAACTACGGACGGGTCTTGTGTACGTATGTGTGGCAGATGGAGGTTGGAATTCTGAGAATGATGAAAACACACACTCACTAAAGCCGGTTATTAGGCTCGAGGCATTAGGCTTCAAGTGAGGGGCCGACATGAGGCCTTCAAGATGCCCACCTCATTCCCAGAGAGAGAGAGAGAGAGAGAGACGCAAAAAAAAAGACAGACGTGTTTTATTATGAATAATTCGTGCCAAGGTACACACGTGTGCATTCTTTCCTGAAACAAATGAAAAATATGCTAAAGCCGAGACACATGAAACCACACATTTTATTTAATTTCCTCCCAAATGAAAATAGTTTCTCGTACATTTTTTATTTTTATTTAATTTTTTTTCCCCCGAGTAACCACTTTTTCTTTTTTGAATATTCGCATGTGGATCCCCGTGGGTTATATTGTATTTGTTGCTGCACATTGTTCTGGCCCAGTCCCCTTCCTCTATTCCTCTCTCTCTCTCTCTCTCTCTCTCTCTCTCTCTCTCTCTCTCTCTCTCTCTCTCTCTCTCCTGCCATATTAGTCTTTCATTATCTTCCTGTCTTTCTATATTTCTATCCGTCTCTTCCTGAATAAAGAACTTCTCATGTGGATCTATTGTCTCCAGTAATGACACGTGAGGTCGCCTGTCATGGTATAGCATTATCTTCTTACGCTTAGCCTTCTTCAAGGTGAGCTGCAGAGATTGCCTTTTTCTTTGTCATGGTAAATCCACTCAAATTAATGAGCTTCTAATTAAAATGCTCTATTCTTTTTTTTCACAGTAATTCGTGTTACATTAAAGAACTTACGAACTAAACAACACAACCTGCTTACTATTCATTTGACAAGACTCCCAGAATTTTGAGCTTACTTGTAATGGAATCTTTTTTTTCAAAAACTACACACGTGAAGAGTTTAGACTTAAGTACGTATCAAGTTTGGTCGCTCATTAACTTTCCTCATGAACTAACTAAGACCCAGTGCTTTCGTTTTTTTCTTTCGCAAACATCAGTGCACTATTAAACATCCCGAGTTATTATGCTTACCTGAGTCACCTGACACAGTAATTCCCGTCCCTGTTTGTTCTTCTGAATCCTCACCATGCTCTCCTACGTATATCAAGCCAAAAGAGTCTGCTATCGCCAAGTTATCCCTCCTACTGCCTTCTTCACTGATCCTCTCCATATAGTTCTCTACCTTCCTCTCGTTCCTTTCTGTTTTTGGTGGAAGTGTCCTTGTAAGTAGAAAGTGTGTGTGTGTGTGTGTGTGTGTGTGTGTGTGTGTGTGTGTGTGGAGAACAGATCCTAGTAGAGATCCTTTATTCAATAGAAGACGAAGTAATATTCTAGTCTACTTGCAACGTACTAGAGTGGAAGAAAGAAAAGAGCTCAGTCAAGAGAGAGAGAGAGAGAGAGAGAGAGTAAACTTCAAGCCAAAGTGACTAGCAAGAATGGAGTGGTGGAAGGAAAAGAACTAGGATGTAAGATCGTAAAAACAAAGGAAGGAGGAAGGAAAATAGAAGACCGAGAGAAAGAGAAGCGCACACAGCCAAGAAAATGGAAGATGGTCGGTTGTGAAAAGTCGTAAAGAAAAGTAAAATGAAAGTTATTTCACACATCAGGTCTGGCTGGAAATGTAACTACACACACACACACACACACACACACACACACACACACACACACACACACACACACACACACACACACACACACACACGATTATACATATGAGTTGTATTGCTTGGGCAGGAACAGTTGTGTACGGCAAGAATAGACATCAGCTTAAGAAAAGGAGAGAGAGAGAGAGAGAGAGAGAGAGAGAGAGAGAGAGAGAGAGAGAGAGATTAGAAAAACGAAGCTGTGCAAGAAATAAAGGAGGCTAATAAGAAGAGAGACTAAAACTGTTCCACAATAGAGATAAGACGATTATTCCCAGAGAGAGAGAGAGAGAGAGAGAGAATATCAAACAAAACCAATTGAAAAGGAGAAGGAGAAAAGAAAAAAAAAACATGTAATAAAAGAGTGCCATAACGCATCAGTTGGTACTGTACATAGCTGTGGTGGAGACGCTCGCTGCCTTATCACTCCCCCCTCCCCTCTCTCTCTCTCTCTCTCTCTCTCTCTCTCTCTCAAGAAGAAGAAGAAGAAGAAGACGCACATTGCTATTCAAGGGACTGGCTAGCGTGGGACGGGCCTCTCTTTGCCTCTCCTCGCCTCGCCTCACCTCGCCCGCGCACACACAATCTCTCAGGCGCGATGGAGATGTGCAAAGGTGCAGCCAGTGACGAGACCAAGACGAGACCATGCAGTTACCAGTGAAAAAGTCTTGGTGTTTTGTTCTTACGGGGGTTTCTAGCGTGTGAGTGAATTCCAAGGCAAGTAATGAGCGGAGAGGTAGGTAGTTAGGGAGGTGGGGAGGTAGGTAGGTAACTGGAATGGGGGTTCTTCTTCCATCCCGCGTCTGAGGCTGTGCAAAGGGACGGACAGACGGACAGACAGACAGACAGGCAGGCAGCTACGTAGACGCGTTAATTGCTCCGACACAATTGCATTCTCTCTCTCTCTCTCTCTCTCTCTCTCTCTCTCTCTCTCTCTCTCTCTCTCTCTCTCTCTCTCTCTCTCATCCCCTTTTGTATACTGTAAATTCGTATATCTGTTACCGAAACAAACAGCAGTCCCACAACAAACAAACACACACATTTACTTATGTATGTATGTAGATATTCATGGAAAGGAACCACCTACACACACACACACACACACACACACACACACACACACACACACACACACACAAAGGAAGAGCACCAAAGTGGATTTATCGGGCGAAACGGTAAATGCGGGCTTGGTATCATTCCTCTTCCTCTACACCTTCGTCGGGAGTATGGATTGAAGGACAGGGCTCTCTCTCTCTCTCTCTCTCTCTCTCTCTCTCTCTCTCTCTCTCTCTCTCTCTCTCTCTCTCACACACACACACACACAGACACAGATTTATTGCCTCGCTTTACCTCACCAGCACCTTTCAACGTTGCTTCTCTCTCAGAATGAAGAAAAAAACGTTGCCTATGATCACCATCACCACCACCACCACCATCACCTCCAGCCTGGCTACGTAATATATACTTTTCCTACCTTTAACTACACCAGAACGTAAAAAAAACACTGGAATGCATCGTTGTCCTGAATTTACTCGAATGCTTACCGTTCACGCTCTTTTCTGTGTGGCCTTGTCTCTGCGCTTTTGAGAGAGAGAGAGAGAGAGAGAGAGAGAGAGAGAGAGGTATTCACTACAGGGTATGAGGGGAGAGAGTGGGAGACACAGAGAAGGGAGAGAAATGCCAGGTTGGGGGAAGGAATCTAGACTGGGAAAGGTTTAGGAAGGGAAATTTTGGGAGTGTAGGATGTGATGAGAGGCAGTGAGTGTGATGGTGATGGCGGTGGTGGTGGTGGCGGTGGAAGGGGTGACGGAAGGGCAGCATTTGCGAGAGGGAGAGGCAGGTATTGCTAACGGGAAAGTGATAATGGGCGGGCATGGCTAACAAATGGTAGACAAATACAAATAATTTTTAGAGGATATCAGCGAGACTGGTGCGGCGTTATCTCCCTCACAGCCAGCCCCCGACTCGCTAATGTTAGCACACACACACACACACACACACACACACACACACACACACACACACACACACACACACACACACACACACACACACACGTTTAGATAAGGGTGCTGTTTTTGCGTTTTGCGGCTTATAAAGGAGTAATCAGAAAATATATGACGTAGAGAGAGAGAGAGAGAGAGAGAGAGAGAGAGAGAGAATAGTTTTCTTTTTGTGTATCTGTAAATTCATAATATTGCCCATAAAGCTATTTATAGCTTACAAAGGGTTATTTGTCGTGGTAAACTATTTTTTTTCTGTTATTCCATGTACATAATATAATAAAGTGTTTTAAGTGTTTGAGTGTGAGAGAGAGAGAGAGAGTTTGTTTCCCGCACCATTCGCTTTAGAAGAGACGAAGCACAAAACTTTATATTTATCCTTGGAAAAAGGAAGTTGTTTCAGAGAGAGAGAGAGATTCTCTAAGACTAGTCTCTCCTCTCTGATACGCCAATTTATATAGTCTCTCTCTCTCTCTCTCTCTCTCTCTCTCTCTCTCTCTCTCTCTCTCTCTCTCTCTCTCTCTCTCTCTCCAGCCGCTACCATCTGTCGCTAACTTTTGTTTGTCACACCTGCTCTGACTCATCACGCCTCTCTCTCTCTCTCTCTCTCTCTCTCTCTCTCTCTCTCTCTCTCTCTCTCTCTCTCTCTCTCTCTTTCTGAGTTTCCCTAAGTTTGTGAGTTGTTTCGCGTGTTTAATGTTTTTATGTTTGTTTTCTTTCTCTCTCTTTCATGTCCATTTAAAAGTAGGTAGGAAATGTGTGTGTGTGTGTGTGTGTGTGTGTGTGTGTGTGTGTGTGTGTGTGTGTGTGTGTGTGTGTGTGTGTGTGTGTGTGTGTGTTTATTTGTTCAGCGCCTACGCCTGAATTCAACACAGCCAACATGTTGACACATTTTTTTGCGAAATATTTACATGTTAATGAGCGTATTATTGGACATTCGCATTCTCTCTCTCTCTCTCTTCTGAAACATTGTGATTTTTTTTCTTCTCCTTTGCAGTTTGCTTATTCGTTCATGGAAAGCAAGAAATGTCAGATTAAAGAGTGAAAAAAAATCTAGCTGACATTTATCAGATTTCTTTGCATTGGTCGTTCAGTTGAGTTCGTTCCTTCTGTGCTGTTTTATCTTCAACTATTCTCTCGTTTATTCCGTAAGAGTCGCTTTTTACGATTCACTCCTGACGCTGCTGTGATTGGTTGAGTCTTACTGCGCGCCACACTGACGGACACAAGGGGCTTTAAAACGAAGACTAACAGAAAGAGAACATTACTATTGGATCTCAATTGCCTGCGGTACTTAGAGCGAAGGCAAGCAAACACGAGAGATTAATCCCTATTGTTCATGCCTGCGGTAGTGAGGAGAAATAGACGAAATGAAAAGAAAATGAGTGAAAAAGATGAAGGTAAGAGTTATTGGCACTTGCGTTGTGTGGATGAATAAAAAAAAAAGATGATGAAATTTAGAAAGGTCAAATATAAGTTGTTGTTTTTTTCATTCTCTCTCTCTCTCTCTCTCTCTCTCTCTCTCTCTCTCTCTCTCTCTCTCTCTCTCTCTCTCTCTCTCTCTCTCTCTCTCTCTCTCTCTCTCTCTGTGTCTTATTTTTCTAGTTATTTATTCAAGCCTCGTCCCTTCCTGATCTCCGGTGTGTGTGTACAAAAGAACACAAGCTTTATCTCCACGCCCGCTGTGGTCTCAACCTTTGTTAGTGGTGGCGGGATGGATGTAAAAGTAGTAGTAGTAGTAGTAGTAGTAGTAGTAGAGATGTAGTGACGGCAGTAGTAGCAATTGTAGCAGAGTCAGTAATGGTAGAAGCAGTTACACCAGCGCCGTCTGTGGAGAACTTAACCCATCACAGTGAAATGATACCCCTTCGCTGTGTGGATATTGTTCCCACGAGTGTTGTGCCCAAGCCCCAGCCACCACGCGTTCAGTGTATCGCTGCCGGAAGCCTTTTGCTGTCTGTGGCCATTACGCTGGGGCTGGAAAGATGGCATGGTTTTTCGATGAATAGGAATTAGTTAAGTGTTGTATGTGATGTAGTGGTGGTTGTGGTGGTGTGATGATGTAAAATAATCTCTCTCTCTCTCTCTCTCTCTCTCTCTCTCTCTCTCTCTCTCTCTCTCTCTCTCTAAAACAACACCAGGAAAGCACATTACAAAGTTTGGAAAAAAATATAGGGGAACGCTGTACTCAGGGAGGGCAGTGAGTACCTTGGCGCAATAGTACTACTCTCTCTCTCTCTCTCTCTCTCTCTCTCTCTCTCTCTCTCTCTCTCTCTCTCTCTCTTTTTCGGGGACAGCAGCATCTCGGCACCGTTCATCATTCCCCTCGGGCCATAAATCCCGGACTTTTAACCTTTAGGGCAGCTCTGTGGCATGTCCAGGAGGATGGCACTTTGCAGGTGAAATTCATGGTGGCGGGCGTGCATGTGGCGGCCTCTATTAAAAGCGAGTGGCCGATGATTCATGTACATTGGCGGCGGGAATTTACTGCATGGGGTCTTCACGCGGGAAATCTGCATTCATCAGTGTAGCCATATATACGTTTTGATTATTATTTTTATTTTATTTATTTATTTTTTTTTTTTTTTTTAGTGCCACATGATTTTTTGATAGTAAAAATGAATGGAAAAAGAAAGTTATTTGGTGTGGTTTCTTTTGTAACTTAACGGTGGTGCTTTGGTGCTGTTCTGTGTTCAGTGTCATCTCAAAGCGTGCGTTACCAAGTCTAACTATAGCCCATGGAAGTTGTTTATTCGTGTTACGTTCCTTTCAGTCGAGTTGAGGTTTAGTTGTGTTGTTGTACGATCGTGTATTAAAGGATATTATTTTGGGTTTTAAGCTTTGCTCGCACTTATTACTTATTCATTTTTAATTTTGCTGTACATAAATGTTGAGCGAGAGAGAGAGAGAGAGAGAGAGAGAGAGAGAGAGAGAGAGAGATTATTTTTGTCGCTTCGGTGAGGAAGAGAATCAAGCAAGAGGGAGGAAGAGAAGGCGGGAGCAAGAAGAGGAGGAGGAGGAGGAGGAGGAGGAGGAGGAGGGTAGCTATCCATGGATCAGGTCACACGTCAATTAGAAAAAGGGTTGAGAGGACGTGAGAACTCCCAGGTGTGTGTCCTGACGCCACACACACACACACACACACACACACACACACACACACACACACACACACTCTCTCTCTCTCTCTCTCTCTCTCTCTCTCTCTCTCTCTCTCTCTCTCTCTCTCTCTCTCTGCTTTATCTGTAGAGTCAAATTAATTATTCCTGAGTCTCATCTTCACCTTTCCCTCTACTATTTATCTTTTCTCTCTTTTCACTATCTCCTCCTCCTCCTCCTCCTCCTCCTCCTCCTCTTCTTGCTCCGCCGCCTCCTCCTCCTTTTAGCGATTCATAATTGGTCATTAACCTGCAAAGCTCACCTAAGTACAGAAATCTTTCACTCAAGCTTAGATGAGAGAGAGAGAGAGAGAGAGAGAGAGAGAGAGAGAGAGAGAGAGAGAGAGAGAGAGAGAGAGAGAGTCTTCAAAGGTCTTGAGGAACATCTAAAGAAACACGCTCCTTACCTTCACTTCATGTTTAATTAGCTGAAGAGATCATATGCAAATTATTTAGTCTCGTGTTTTTCATTGGTCTGGATTTTGTCTAGTCTTCGCTCGGTCTTAGTCAAATATTAAAGGTGCAAGAAATTTATTTAATGTTTTTTTTATTCTCGTTTTTCGCATTTTTTTCATATTTATTAAGATTACAGTTTGGTTCTGAGCTTCATTACGTTTTGATACAGAGACTTTTCACGTGATCTGTGTGTTTCACTGTTTGATCTGCTGCAGTCTCTGATGAGACAGCCAGACGTTACCCTACGGAACGAGCTCAGCGCTCATTATTTCCGATCTTCGGATAGGCCTGAGACCAGGCACACACCACGCACCGGGACAACAAGGTCACAACTCCTCGATTTACATCCCGTACCTACTCACTGCTAGGTGAACAGGGGCTACACGTGAAAGGAGACACACCCAAATATCTCCACCCGGCCGGGGAATCGAATCCAGGTCCTATGGCTTGTGAAGCCAGCGCTCTAACCACTGAGCTACCGGGCGTGTGTGTGTGTGTGTAAATATTTATATTTTCGTTTTTTTTTTTTTTTTTTTTCTTTTCGCAATGTGGAGACAAGCGAGTTTTATTCAGTACACATGTTTCTTTTATCTTCAGTTTCTTTTTTTCCTCATCCTTACTTTTCACGAATCGGTCTAAAGTGTTACATTTTTCTATTACCATTTTTTTTTCTTGAAGGTTAAGCTCATCACTTGATTATTTCTACACGAACGCCCAAAGCAAACGAAACTTTTCTATTTTTTCTTCTTCCACCGAGTTCATCATTTGCGTCATGCTGCAAATTATTCACAAACTAAAGTAGACTGATCTCTCAAACACCAATCTGCTTTGAACTTTTGTATCCAGTGTTGTGTCGTTGCATTTCTCTTG
Organism: Portunus trituberculatus; assembly: GCF_017591435.1. Classification (NCBI taxonomy): domain Eukaryota; kingdom Metazoa; phylum Arthropoda; class Malacostraca; order Decapoda; family Portunidae; genus Portunus; species Portunus trituberculatus. The sequence goes on along the minus strand of NC_059272.1, from coordinate 16,457,765 downwards.
CCGCCTTCCTCCCATTCCCTTGTTTTGACCTTTACGAGCCTTCATGTTGATTTGCCAGTCACTTGGTTGCTCTGAGTCAGGTGTCAAGAATTAATGCCTGGTATTTGCCGTCAGCTTTTCTCTTCCCTGATTTCTGCGTGCTTATAAAATTGGCAATCTTCACTTTTTGTTCTGTGTTTGATGTCCTAATGGTAAGTTACTTGGAGAATGCCGTGTTTTTTTTTAGGGTTGTTCTCTTCAATAGGTTTTCTTTCTGACATTTTGTTTTTGGCTTCATCAGATCTTTCACTTTCTTCCTTCTTATTTTCCAACAAGTTTGTAAATATTCTTTTGTTCTGGTGATTTTTTAAGTGTCTTTGAAATGTGGTTGTTTTAGTTCTTTATTTTTCTTTTCTCCTTTTTTTTTTGCTTTATCAGTGCACACACACACACACACACACACACACACACACACACACACACACACACACACCCGGTAGCTCAGTGGTTAGAGCGCTGGCTTCACAAGCCAGAGGACCGGGGTTCGATTCCCCGGCCGGGTGGAGATATTTGGGTGTGTCTCCTTTCACGTGTAGCCCCTGTTCACCTAGCAGTGAGTAGGTACGGGATGTAAATCGAGGAGTTGTGACCTTGTTGTCCCGGTGTGTGGTGTGTGCCTGGTCTCAGACCTATCCAAAGATCGGAAATAATGAGCTTTGAGCTCGTTCCGTAGGGTAACGTCTGGCTGTCTCGTCAGAGACTGCAGCAGATCAAACAGTGACACACACACACACACACACACACACACACACACACACACGTTTTATTCAGTGGTTAGAGCGCTGGCTTCACAAGCCAGAGGACCAGGGTTCGATTCCCCGGCCGGGTGGAGATATTTGGGTGTGTCTCCTTTCACGTGTAGCCCCTGTTCACCTAGCAGTGAGTAGGTACGGGATGTAAATCGAGGAGTTGTGACCTTGTTGTCCCGGTGTGTAGTATGTGCCTGGTCTCAGGCCTATCCGAAGATCGGAAATAATGAGCTCTGAGCTCGTTCCGTAGGGTAACGTCTGGCTGTCTCGTCAGAGACTGCAGCAGATCAAACAGTGAATTACACACACACACACACACACACACACACACACACACACACACACACACACACACACACACACACACACACACACACACACACACACACACAGGCGGGAGGGAAGGACGGTGGTATTAGCGACTGTTTAATCATGCATACTCCATTAATTCTTCATGCTTAAACCCTTTAACGCAAAATTTTTCGCTTCCCTCAGCATCATCAGACATCAACCACTTCTCCCCCCTCCTTCCCTCTTTCCCTCCTTTCCCTGCTCTTCTTTCTTCCTTCCTTTACTTACTCTTTTTTCCCTATCTTCGCCTTCTCCATCCCTCCTTCCCTTCATTAACCTTTCCTTTTTTTCACTTTCTCAGTCGCACGACACAACTTATACTACCACTCTTGCAAACGGCCAGCTCCTCCTCCTCCTCCTCCTCCTCCTCCTCCTCTGCTCCTCCCTGCCCCCACATCGTTCTCCTCTTCCTCCAACCATTTACACGCATGAATTTTTATTCACGGGGTGCATTAAACCTCTTTCTCATAAATATTCAAGGGGAAGCTGCGGCCACCATTAGGGCAAGCTGTTAGCGGCCGGGAAAAAAAAAAAAAAACACTGCTCCGTTGGTTGGCTGGACGCGCGCTTGTTTATTCAGTCACTCGTTCAGTTTTCCCTCCGCGTCCAGAGGTGGTTGGTTCCTCGTACGTGTCCTTCAGGTTTCTCTGGTCTCGCCTTGTCAAGTGCTTCTCCCTTTTACTTTTGTCCTTTTCCTTCACGTCGAGATCGTTCTTGGATTCCTTCTCTTCGTTTTCGTTTCATTTCGCGTTGTAAAGGCTGTTTGTATGTCTTTGGCCTTTTGTTTATTGCCCTGTCCTCTCCCCTTATCCTTCTCCAGTCTCTTTCTTTTACTTTATTCTTATCTATCATTTCCTCCCTCCAATTCATCTGTTTCTCCGTTTATCCCTTATTTTTTCATCCTTATTTGTTCACTTTCTCCTGCTTTTCGTCTTCCTCATGGACTATATAGTGAGAAACAGCTGATGGAGAGAAAGGAGGCAAGAGTGTGCGCGTCGCTAATGATGGAGTGTCTCGCATGGCTGTGACTAATACGCAGCACAGCCTCATTATGGCGCTGCTCACCACTCACGCTTCAGACGGGAGATGAAAGCGAAAAATAGACAGGTGTATGAATTCTGTGTAGGAATTCATAAGCATAAAAGGTGATCGAGGAATGCGTCACTACTGGGGCGTGAAAAGATAAGTAAATATGTATAAGAGAGAGAGAGAGAGAGAGAGAGAGAGAGAGAGAGAGAGAGAGAGAGAGCGTGTGGGAGGATAGGGGTTAATACGTTGCCAAAATGCCACTAGTTACCTTCACACACACACACACACACACACACACACACACACACACACACACACACACACACACACACACACACACACACACACACACACTCGACTCACAATCGAGAGCCGGGTTCGAGTCCCGAGGCGGCGAGGCTAATGGGCAAGCCTCTTAATGTGTGGCCCCTGCTCACCTAGCAGTAAATAGGTACGGGATGTAACTCGAGGGGTTGTGGCCTCGCCTTCCCGGTGTGTGGAGTGTGTTGTGGTCTCAGTCCTACCCGAAGATCGGTCTATGAGCTCTGAGCTCGCTCCGTAATGGGGAAGACTGGCTGGGTGACCAGCAGGCGACCACACACACACACACACACACACACACACACACACACACACACACACACACACACACACACACACACACCTCAAAACCTAATAGCACTGCATTGATATTCCAATAAAGAACGCAGCCCTTAATAGCCTCGCGCTGCTATTCTGTTACGGCAAAGGGAAATAAACTCAGTCCAACATAGAAAATTCGGTATGTACTTAACTAAGAGTCGCGTATCGACATTTAAGTTACCTGCATCCACCTGCCTCCCTCCACCTTTTCATTTTTTGCTTCCCACCACTGTGATCGACAGCACTACAGAGGAAGACTGCGTGCTTATGTGCTTGTGTGTTTGGGTGTGTTTGGATGTGTATGTGTTTTTCTTTCTATTTTTTCTCTCTCTCTTCTTTTCTCTCTTTTTTTTTCAGAAGCACAGCAGCAGGTGAATGTGGTGGGTTAAAAAGTTGTGTTGTGCCTTTTTTGCAGCGTGAAGTTACTGTTGTGATGTGAATACTAAGTGTTTATTTTGTGTGTGTGTGTGTGTGTGTGTGTGTGTGTGTGTGTGTGTGTGTGTGTGTGTGTGTGTGAAAGTTTATGCAGACTGACACACACACACACACACACACACACACACACACACACACACACACACACACACACACACACACACATACATTACCTCTTTATTGATATCACATTTCCCAGTAAGTGTCGCGTACATAGGCATACTTAAACCTTATATTTAAACACCGCATGTGGACTCGGAATGTAACACAAACACAGCAGTATGTATATAATAATTTACAAACCGTCACTCGTACCCATCCTTCTCTCTGTATCCCTCTCCATCTCTCTCTCTCTCTCTCTCTCTCTCTCTCTCTCTCGGGTAGGAAGACCTGGGCGAGGCGTGTGTCTCCCGCCACGTCAGTGCTGGACGGCCCGGCGGGAGAGATGGACATTTATTATTGCCGGGAAACCATTTGTTAGAAAGTCGCCGCATTAATGACGCCTCTTTGGCCTTGACAGAATGCTAACGTGCTTCTCCATGCCAGGCCCCCGGCGAGTGATGGCTGTGTGTGCGTAGTGGGTGTGGGTAGGGCGAGTCACTTCTGCCAGAGAGAGAGAGAGAGAGAGAGTACCAAATCCACCTTACCGAGTTTCATTTAGTTGGTCAGAATTGAATGATGAAATTGACTGATTGATTTAAGGCAACCTAATGCGAGACAGACAGAGAGAGAGAGAGAGAGAGAGAGAGAGAGAGAGAGAGAGAGAGAGAGAGAGCCAAGTTTATCATTCCCGGTTCCATTTCAAATAGGCGTTCAACATTGAAATATTAAACTAGTTGATTTAAGGCACCGCAATGAGAGAGAGAGAGAGAGAGAGAGAGAGAGAGAGAGAGAGAGAGAGAGAGAGAGAGAGAGAGATTAATGAACTAAAGCTCCCGTTTAAACTGAGTGCAAATGACCGTTCATCTAGATAATGACATGTATTGCCAAAGTAGGAAAGCAGTGTTGGATCCTGCAGCAGAATGAATACACGTACATTCATCATCCGACCAATGCATTTAGTACAGGAGGGAAGGGTGCTCGTGTAGGGATGACGTTAAGCCCTTGTCACTCGTTTATTTATGAACATCGCTGACAGAGATATCGATGTAACGCCCCAGGGAGTTAATGTTGCGATATATCCTCGACTTTTTCATCTGCGAACGCGTAGATCTAGTGCACTCCAAAATTCAGAACAAACATAGATTAGCTCTGTGAGTGAGAGTAAATGCAGTGAAATTCATGAGAAAAAAGTGCGTGCAGTTTGTTTGTCACACGTAAAATTGGTTCTTTGACTGGGTGAAGGATGACGATGAAATAGTTTCCTGGGAGTGCCTTTGAATACATAGACAGATAGACAGACAGACAGCCACCAACAGACAAGGGTACAGAAAGTTGAAAGAAGTTTTGTTTTGTTCTATAGCAATGAAAAGAAAGTAATAGGAGAACTTTTCCTGCGTTGAAGTCATTGAAGCTGACGATGATGATACAAGAAAGAAGCAAAATCTTAAATAAACATCGTTCCCCATAACAAGCCAACAGAGTCGCAAAGAGAAAGGATCAATGAAGATTTTTCTAGTAATGGGATCAAACGGTTGCGAAACAGTTTTAAAGCTGATGACGGTAATGAAAGAAAGGAGGAATCGAGATCAGAAACACTGATAAGCTTCTTCATGAGACTTTATAGATGAGATTAATTGTTGTTGTTTTTTTATCCAATATTAAAAGGGAAAGGTTATAAGCAATCTTTCCTCTTGCACTCAAATCATTAAAGGTGATGTGATAAAGGAAAAAGTGAAACACAAAACACTAGAAGATTCCCCATGACTTGTGTGGCAAGACGAGGGAATGAATGCCGTGAGCGAAGGAAGCTTGAAATACCGCAAACCCATTTAAAGTACCCTCGTGGTGGCAATATCACTGCCAATGGGAAAACATGTCGTACAGGAGTGCCGCTGCTCAAAACCGCTCGGGACTTCTCTCGAACCGGTTATAAATTACTGCAGTTCCAGGAGTGGTAGAATCAGTTATTACATGTGAGTACAACTTAATATTTACCTAGTCACCAGATGCATAAGTACTAACTAGTATATGCAAACTCCATAATAAAGTCTGTCCACTAAACCCAGCTTCACATTCTTATTAACTGGAGGAAGTGACGTGACTGAGCGTGAGGGAGCGGCTGCGACCACCACCTTCTTCGGCCGCGTAAGTCAAGTCATTTAGGATGTTTATGAGGCGGGAGGGCGGACTCATGGGCTGTTGTGAGGGCTGTTCCTCATACTATCGACCGCAAAACTTGTCCCCGAGCCATCCTTCAAGCAGGAATGAGGAGAGTGGCCGCACTAGCCCCTTGCCCTACCTGAGTCGCGGCAAACACGGTGGTGACGGAGGATCGCGTGTCCGAGGCGCAAGGGAGGCAGGAAGCACGTTCGATGTTGATGACCGACTGTTACCTCACGTTCTTGTGTGAATTATCTGTTTATTTTCAACTTTCCCGAATATTTGGGATAATTTGCAGGTAACTAATGTGAGGGAGTAAGTGGGTGGGTGTGGATGGATGTGTGTGGTGTGTGTGTGTGTGTGTGTGAGAGAGAGAGAGAGAGAGAGAGAGAGAGAGAGAGAGAGAGAGAAAGTACCAGGAATATTTAAAGATTAGCCATGTTTTTTTTTTTCTTATTCAGTTATCATTTGTCATATCTCTCATACTTATCGTTACGCCACCAACACCAGCACAACTGATTCACTCGCTTACGAAACACACGAACCGCCAATCATTACCTTCCACTGTCATAAAGACTCGACAAAGCCAGAAAAGATAACCAATTAACCGCTAAGCCTTCTTATAGTTAGTTAACCAAATGATCTGATGAAAAGGAGAGAAAAATATCAAAACTACACTCCAAGAAATATAAGTGGTGGAATAGTTTGAAGTTTATAATGCCTCAAGCTTCATTCTTCCTCATTAATCTCTTCAGTGCCATGACGCGTTCTCATATTCATTCTGATTATTGATACAGCTTCAGAAACTTATGTAGACATTGAAGTAGTGAAGACTGTGGCCATTAATCTTCTGACTTCCATAAACCCTTCCTAATGTAAATAAACTCATTTAATCATACCTGAACTCAACGTAAAAAGTGAGTCTCTGTACCGAAGAGTTTAAGATTGTCTTAGGCAAGAGTTCGAGCTATACTATTACCTTTCTCTCGTTGGTCACTGTTATTTAGTGCTGACACACGAGTAAGTACCACTCAGGAAATGTACAGTACGTAGGTGTGTGCCTCAGCTCTTCTCCTGCATGCTCAGTGCTTCGGGAGAGCTTCGATACCACTCTTCCAAACTGACACTGAAAAATATCGTATTGCCAACTTCTTATTGTTGATGTATGTAACAAGCGTAATAATGTTGTTTCGTCTTTCACACAATGCTGACCTCCCTTATTATCTTTTTCTTTCTTTCCTTTGATTTTCTCATATCCCTCCACACTCCGCTGCTGCTGTAACGCGCACTGCAGAGACATGTTTGGCATTATCTCTCGCGAACCAATATGCACCAATTAGCAGTTAACAGCTCGACACGACATGGCAGTTAAGGGGAGAGAGTATCACTTATGATTTGCTACACTGACCACCCTAACGGCCGCCAGTGCTTGTATTACAGAATAAACTATGATCTACAAGCACTGTCCTTGCCTCGCCCTGGCTTAATCAACGCCATCAAACCAACCAACGCCAACTAATCACAACTCAGGTGGTGGAGGAGGTGGTGGAGTAACAGTAGGAGGAGGGAGAGGAAGCATCTTGCACTCCATTTCCGTGTTCCGTGTGTGTTAGAGTCTGTCAGAACTTCGTCATGGTTTGTCATTAGTACACTCTCTCTCTCTCTCTCTCTCTCTCTCTCTCTCACACACACACACACACACACACCAATTAATTTTACGCTCGTTCCCTGACTTGCTTTCACTCTCCTTCCACAGACGACAGTGGCGCTCCCTTGCCTCGGTGTGTGCCTGGTCATCACGCCGCCCTCGCCTTCAGGATCATGAGAGAGGTGGGTCAGTAGCTCCTGTACTACTAGTGGTGGTGGTGGTGGTAATTAACCCCTTCAGTATATTGTATGCGTTACCATATTCCCTCTGCCTACTATTTGATGATTTTATACAGCTTCAGAAATTTATGTTGGGATTGAAATAATGAAGACTACCCATTAACCTTCTGACCACTATAGACCCTTCCTAATGTGAATAAAATGGTCTAATCGTAATCGTAAAATGCGTCCTAGTATGGAAAGGAATAAAGTGGAGATGATACTTGTTTTCTTCATCTTTCCATAATTATCCTTGTTTACTCGTATTCGGATCGATATTATATTGTTATTGCAATCATTGTTGTTATGAGTACTTGTGGTACTGTCGTAGTGGTGGCAGTAGTAGTAGTAATTCACTAAGGCAAACGGCTCGCTTATATTTCATTACTGGAACGTGGAATCTTGTTATGCCATCAGCAGCCGTTACTTTCAACTCAATAATGCCTGATCGTTCTGCTTATTATGCTCAGAAGAGGCATTTTTCCCCTCCCTTGCTTCATGCGTGTTTGCGAGAGAGAGAGAGAGAGAGAGAGAGAGAGAGAGAGAGAGAGAGAGAGAGAGAGAGAGAATAACAGAATTTTTTTATCAACTCGAATCCCACAACCCCTGCTATTTCACCCACCGCACACACACACACACACACACACACACACACACACACACACACACGAAAAAAGAGAGAAAAATATGGAAAAGATTGTCTGTTCAAACCTTATCTAAAAAAAACGAACCAAACGTCTATTATTCTACATTCTCTCTCTCTCTCTCTCTCTCTCTCTCTCTCTCTCTCTCTCTCTCTCTCTCTCTCTCTCTCTAGCAACGCCTCATTACTGGAGATGATGATGATGGTGATGGTCTTTGCCTTTAATAAGCTTAGTTTGGTGTTGTGTTTCACTGTATTGACGTAAGGAAGATATTATTAGTAGAATTTCGCTCTCATCCTTCAAAATTTAATAGATTTTTCTTTCAACGATTTTGTCAAAGGACGAGCGATCAGATTATGTAGAGAGAGAGAGAGAGAGAGAGAGAGAGAGAGAGAGAGAGAGAGAGATAACGTGCGTGGGTGTAGAAGAAATTCCTTTTTAAAAGTATGCATAACCATGAGAAAATGATGGTAAGCGAATCAGCAGTAAAAGAGAGAGAGAGAGAGAGAAGGAAAATATACAAGATAACGTTTGTGAATATAATTCAACATTTTCCTTACTGCTATGTTTGTATTCTCATATCGATAATTATTAATATCTCTCACACATTTCTTCTTCCACCACAGCTACTCCCTCTCCAAGGCATCACGCCCCCTAGAAATCGTTATATCTATTCGTTTAAATCCCGTTTTCCTTCTTAGTCAGTGCCTGTCAATATTCCATTCCTTTCCTTTGCCTTTCTTACCAGTGTTTATAAAGATTTCATTACTTTAAGTGCTGTGAATTGCTACATATCAGTTTGGAAGAGTTAATTCCCAGCAGGATTCACTGATAGGATGACCTTCCCAATCCCCCTTTTATTACTTCGCCTTCATGAATTTCAAATACTTCAATCTTCGTCACTGCTTCCACCACCACCCCCCGCCACCACCGCCAATAGCAACAACACAGCCGCATAATGGCCCTTTTAAGACATATAGATCCAGCAGGGAAGGCAAAGGGGAGCGAAGTGTTTGCGTAGGACAGGTGGAGGAAAGCAAATTGTTATTGTAAGTGGTAAGGACGGGACGTGAGCTAGCAGGTAATGTTTTGATTAGTTTCCTAAGTCTCTGCGCAGCGAGAGGCGTGGCTGGCTGGCTGGTTGGCTGGCTGGCTGGCTGGCTGGCTGGCCATGTTCCTTTCTCCTGCTTTCTTCCTTTCTTTCCTTCCTTCCTTCCTTCATTCATTCATTCATTCATTCATTCATTCTTTCTGCTTTCTATTGTTTGTTCTCTTAGTTACTCTGTGTTTCTTCTGTGAGAGGCGTGGCTGACTGGCTGCCTATGTTCCTTTCTCCTGCTTTCATCCTTCCTTCCTTCCTTCGTTTCTTCCTTCCTTCCTTCCTTCCTTCCAGCCTTCTTTCTCTTGTATATTGCTTGTTCTCTTAGTCAGTCTGTGTTTCTTGTGACTCATCCTCGTTTTATTAATCTTTTGTTCTTTGTATTTTCTCTGTGTTAAGTATGTTTTCTTCCTCTCCTTTAGGGATGAATGGTTATCCGCAAATCAGCATAAAGAGGAAGAAAAGGAAGGAAGGGAACATGCAACTTTCCACGAAAGTCAAGGGTACATGTTGGGAAGTCTGTCTTTTTCTTATTATTTGTGTTATTCCTAAGGGGATCACACGTTAAAAATGTCCGTTTCGTACCTGCTGAGGATGTGACATAACGTTTTGATCTTTAATTGAAGCAGGAGGTGGAAGGAGGAAGCTGCCCTTTATGCCTTTATTCCTTCACTTTAATCGTGTATCTCTTCTCTGGCGCTTTGTAATTGACGTGTTTCTTTATAAGTTTTTTACTCCTTGATTGATGTTTGGGTTCGTGCTCTCTCTGGCTGGCTTCGTAAAAGAGAGAGGGAGAGAGAGAGAGAGAGAGAGAGAGAGAGAGAGAGAGAGAGAGAGAGAGAGAGAGAGAATGTGTGTGTGTAGGCGACATGCATATTTGTCAACTAAATATTGAATTAATGTTGTGGTCAATAAACATCTACGTATCTATGCATATTTCATTTTTTTTCTGCTCTGTGTGTGTGTGTGTGTGTGTGTGTGTGTGTGTGTGTGTGTGTGTGTGTGTGTGCGTGGGCGTGTGTGTATGTGCGGTTCTGCATATCCCTATTATTAATTCAAGGCAAAAACAGAAATTATCCATGCTTAAAAAAACTATCGTTCCCAGTAGAACATCGAATCCATAAATTTTAGTGGCAAGGGAGTTGGAATCCTTACTTTATTGCCGCGCCGTGGGTGTTTCTCTGCTCCTCAAGGCTCAGAAGGGCGCAGTGGCTCCTCCTCAGGCATCAGCGGCCTCTGAAATGTGGGTAGGCTTCGTTTGGTTGAAATTCGAAGTCGCCAAAAGGACATCAGAGGTGCCGGTGGGAATTGCTCTGTGTTGCATCCCAAACGCTTGTCTCCTCGCGTGTGTGTCCCAGAGAGAGAGAGAGAGAGAGAGAGAGAGAGAGAGAGAGAGAGAGAGAGAGAGAGAGAGAGAGAGAGAGAGAGAGAGAGAGATGGAAAGCCAGACAGACAGCCACACTTTAACCCCAAGAGAAATTGAACACCTACGTACGTTGGCGACTCTCTCTCTCTCTCTCTCTCTCTCTCTCTCTCTCTCTCTCTCTCTCTCTCTCTCTCTCTCTCTCTCTCTTTCTTATCCTTTCTCCATCTCCCTTTGTCTTTTTTGTTTATTTTCTTTCTCCCTTTCTGTCACCCAACACCACCACCACCACCACCACTACCACCACCACGGTTCTCTTGTTATTTTTCTCTCTCTCTCCTATTACTTTCTCTACCCCCTCTACCCCCCTCTCTCTCTCTCTCTCTCTCTCTCTCTCTCTCTCTCTCTCTCTCTCTCTCTCTCTCTCTCGCGAAACGTTACTCCTCTATATCACTAACTTTTTTTTTTCTCCCTCTCGCCCCCTCTCCCATTCCGAAGCGAGAGTTTGTGTTAGTCATGCTTAACATTCGTCGAGTCGAGGCACAGAAGTGATATATATATATATGCTGTGTGTGTGTGTGTGTGTGTGTGTGTGTGTGTGTGTGTGTGTGTGTGTGTGTGTGTGTGTTTCGGTGTAATGGCCATTTATTTGCTATCCTGAGCGTGTGTAATTAGTCATCCCTCAACTATCTCCACTCTTTCACCACCACCATTAGTACCTCCACCACCACCAGCACCTCCACCACCATCACCTCCACCACTTATGTTTTGTTGTCAGCCACTGCATTTGTTACAGTCACTACACTTACACCACCACCTTCACCACCATCATTAACATCACCACTACCATCACCACCACCACTACAACAAAAACATCCACTTTTACTAGCACTATTGTCATTACTTTAACAGTCACCACCATTCCTATCACCATTACCACCAGTACAAGAATAAAAACAGCCAACTTTGCCAACGCTGCCACCATTAACACCAAAATAATAACAATATATAAAGTACCATTATGATTACTATTACCACTCTCACCACCACCATTACCACGACCACGGAAACAGCAAACCACATCATAAGAACACAAGAAAAGAGGGAAGAGGCAGTCAGACCTTCACATGGCAGTCCTTGTATGAGCAAAGCTACCTAATTCCATCTATCATTCTCATCCATAAGTATATCTAATCTTCATTTAAAGCTCCCTATGGACTCAGCACTAACAACATCCCATGATGATTCCTTTACCAGCCAAGGAGTTTTTTTTTTTTTTCTTTTTCACTTTTAAAAGGACCGGCACCTCAGTGGGTCTTTTTTTTATCATTCTTTTTTTTTTTTTTCTCCCGTGGCCTGTTGTCTCTCTTACATAAGAAAAAAAATCCTGCCTTCCATTTCAACGTCACTGCCCAGAAACAATATACGGATTTACTTAGATACCTCAAAATAAGTGAACTAGATAGAAGGGACGTAAAATAAAATAAAGTAGTAATCATAACCGTTACGCAAATGAAGAAAAAAAAAATAATAGTAACAAAATAAGAAAACTATTTAGATAATACCAAACTCATTATAGACTCATGAAAAGAAAAGAAAGAAAAGTAAAGAAGAAAAAACTAATAAAAAGTATTGAGATAACGAACAAAAATAGCAAACTTTAATATTTCGCTCATTCCGTGTTTTTTTTTTTTTCCTTTTTTATACAAATTCAATTCACATAACCAAGGTGGACTGAAAATAATAATCACTCTCTCTCTCTCTCTCTCTCTCTCTCTCTCTCTCTCTCTCTCTCTCTCTCTCTCTCTCTCTCTCTCTCTCTCTCAGCTAACCCACGCTTACGTACAGACATAAGAGCAGGGCCGTGGCTGTCTCGGCTGTGATTGGCCAATAACAGGAACCATTCAGTGGCGTGGAATTATAGCGAACCCCAGCCACAGAAGGGTCGTGATTGGTGGACTCCCGGACCCTCCTCAGCCAATCCTGGAGCGATGTGATTAGAGGCCTGTGAACTGAGGGACCGGAGAGTGAGGTCAGGCTTGGTTAGGTTAGGTTACGTTGGGTTAGGTTTTGTTTGGTTAGGTTAGGAGAGAGAATGAGGGTGAGAGAGAGAGAGAGAGAGAGAGAGAGAGAGAGAGAGAGAGAGAGAGAGAGAGGTTGTCAAATAGGTAAGCAACATGACGTTTATCTATACCATGACGAAGACCACTAGAAGAAAATATGGAAGAGAAGAAGGAAGAGGAGGATAAAGAACGAGGAAAGGAGAAATAATGAAAGAGAAGGCAGAAAAAAAAGAGGAAGGAAAACGAGAATACCACACAGACCAAACACAAGGTCAACCCCGTAACTTAAGAATGAAAAAAACAACAACAAAAAACACGATGATTTTAACGATAGGAAATTTATGGGTGGGTGTATGAGTGAGTGAGGCACCAAGAAAACTCACGGGTTGTTCTCACTCTCCTCTCACATTCTCCTGACCGGCCTTGACTTGGAGGTTATTTCAGAACTAAAATGACTCGGTCAGTATATATATTTTTTCCCTCCAGGGCTCTCCTTAATTGTTGTCTCGCTCGTAGTTGGCAATAAATTGAAAAAAAATATGTTTTGTTCGTGTTTGGGAAGTAAATGCGAGAGAGAGAGAGAGAGAGAGAGAGAGAGAGAGAGAGAGAGAGAGAGAGAGATTATAGTACTGGATAATGCTTAGCGAGGAAAAGAAAAATGAAGAGGACATATTATCCTCCACGATTGACTTCTACACCTCCAGGCATTGACGTCAGCACTGCCCAACCACACCGCTGCGTCTTTTATCCTCTTCATATTATCGAGGAGACAAAAGTGATTCCGCTTAATGCATCTTGGTACAGAGAGAGTGAGAGACAAAGAAGTGGAAGTTAACAGTGTATAAAGTGGTGCAGAAAATATGCGCCACTGGTTTTTACGTTGATAAGTGATTGGAAGACAGATTATTTGGTTAGAAGATGAGATATAGTGAAATGAATGTTAACAGTGTAAAGAGTGAGGTAGGAAATAGATACCAATGATTTTTACGTTGATAAGTGTTGGGAAGACAGATTGTTTGCTTAAAAAGGTGAGACAGAGAAATTAATGTTAATAGTGCTTAAAATGGCGTAGGAAATAGATGTTAGTGTTATTATTACGTTAAATACTGAAAAAAATAAAGAATATTATACTGGTGGTTAAGAATTTATGGCACGAAAAACGAGTGATTGATTATAGATACATTAATGATAGCACTCTGGACTCATAAATAAGCGAGGAATAACAGTCCGAAAAATGTTGTGAATGATTGAGGCTAAACAGATTGATGAGAGTACTCCAAGCTTCTAAGGATACCAATAAGTCACACGTAGCTGAAGTTATCGCTGGCAATTAGAGGACACAAGACATGTTTACCTATCAATCAATCCTCCGCCGGTGGATGAAAAGAAAAGGACGTAGTGAGTCTTCAATTTCTCTTCTGTTTTTAGTTGCGTCCGTTTTTTCCAGTGCTTTTTGCTTTTAATATCATTTGTTTATACATGACTTACGCACTCACATGTGTTATAGAAGCCCAATGTACCAACGTCATATACTTAACAGATCTTTTACTTCCGTCACTTATTCTTAGTCCTCCTCCTCCTGCGCCTCCTACGTTAACTTGAGTCTCGTCTCCTGGACACGGGTGGGTTATTTCGATCAAACAGCTGCCCTTCAACGTGGTAAGAGTGGCAGGAATGACACGGCGCTCTACTTCCCTGTCACCTCCGCCACTCCACTACAGGAAGCTGGAGAGGAGAGGGTGTCGTGTTCACGTTAAAATCCAATTCAGGAGTAGTTATAATAATGGACCGTAACAGAAACCAACGCACACAATCACCTACTCGTACGTCACATTTTCTCTATATGGATGGTTTTTTTTTTCCTCCTCCAGAAATCCTGCTCTCTCACTATTTCACTATCCCTTCACTCGCTTATCTACGTCGGTGGATACTTTTTGTTTGCCGTGGGAATATTTACCAACATTCACGTAATACTACATGCCACAGAACGGGAGAGTGAGGTGGGTCTGAACGCTGCGCCTGGGTGAAAAAAGTAAGTTGGGGAGGGTGGAAGGGAGGAGAATGAAATGTAAAAAAAAAAATGAAGAGCAGCAAGCATGTAAATGAAAGCTGTGGGTAAAAAAAAAGTATGCTCATATACACACCATTATTGGACAGTGTACTAATTATTGTTGAATGGGACTGACTTGTTTGCCGCTTCGAAACAGGACGTGTGGTGTTGTGGTGCGGTTTTATTTTTTATTCTATTTATTTATTTATTCATTTTTTTTACTCATTGGTTCGGGTACTTGCAGATTGTTCTCTTGTTTAGCTTGGTAGTTGTTGCTGCTGCTGTTGTTGTTATTGTTGTCATTGTTGTTGTTGTTCTTGTTCTTGTTGTTGTATATATATATATATATATATATATATATATATATATATATATATATATATATATATATATATTGGTGGTAATCTTTTCCTGCTCCTCCTCTCCTCTTCTCTCTCTCTTCTTATCACCTCATCTATAGCCTCACTTTTCAATCTCCTCTCCTTTCCTCTTTATATCCTTTCCTTTCTCGTTTTCTCTCATCTACTTCCTCTTCCACCTCCTCACCCCAACACCGGAAGCGTTAATGATATCGAACAATTGATATTAACACGAAGCATCAAGAAATGGATACTAAACAGACTACCTCCGATATCAGCGCTATTTATAACTGAACCTCTTAACTCTCGTCCACGCTCTCTTTAACATTATTCAGGAGCAAGACAAGCAGGGTACTAGTGGTACAGATAGACTAAAGGAACACACTTAAAGCACACGTGGGAAGCAAGTAATTACAGGTGAGCGTCTCAAGGTAATGAATGAAGGTGCTAAACATTTGGTCTTCCTCGTGTGTCTGTAGTTCGGGCAATGAAAATTCTGTGTGGTGATGTGTGGTGTCTGTATTCGGGCAATGAAAATTCTGTGTGGTGATGTGTGGTTATGTGTGTCTTCCGCGTTTCGATGCTTGTGTTAAAGGTACTGTACCATGGCGATGTAAACGTACTCATGCACTCACTCGCACGCAGGTACACACACTACAAACACACTCACGCACACACAGGTCAATACTTTTCTTTCCTGTGAAGGTTTGAGTGAGGGGAATGATGGTGATTGGGATAATGATGATGATGATGATAATAATAGTGATAATAATAATAATAATAATTATAAAATAATAATAATAATGAAAATAGCAACAGTAATAGTAATAGTAGCAACAACAATAACAAGAACAAAAATAACTAAAACAACAACAACAACAAAAATTAACAATGATAAACAGCAAATGTAACTCACCTACGTTGCTGACCATGAATATATATTTTTTTAAACCCTTGAAAACAATTAGACACCATAACAATATTCACTAACGCTGCATCAAGCCACGCGCCACACGGGAACGGAAACTCACCCACCCCTGTCCCCCACCCCAAATAAAAAAGTAATAACCCTCTATTCACTACACACAGACAGACAAACAGATAGACAGACACATGATGAAACGTGTAACTTGAGCGCAATGGCGAGGAGAGAGAGAGAGAGAGAGAGAGAGAGAGAGAGAGTGTGTGTGTGTGTTTGTGTTTACCTGTATTCTTTTTACCTGTTATGGAGAAGTGGTAGTGTGTTCGTGGCTTTGTGTGTTCGTTTGTGTGCACCTGATTCTTTCTTAGTATCGAGAATTGGTATTGTGTTCGTATGTGTGGTGGAGGAGACGAGAGGGAGGAGGGGAAGGGGTATAGGTGTGTGTGTGTGTGTGTGTGTGTGTGTGTGTGTGTGTGTGTGTGTGTGTGTGTGTGTGTGTGTGTGTTTTCTTTTCTTTTCCGTCTTCTTTCTTTGGATGTGGAATCTCTTTGTTAATCTGAGTGTTGGAGTGTTATTTCTTTAGCAGCTACTGAAGCAAGAGCTGACTTTACCTAGAGTGATTTCAGAGGAGGGGAGACTATCATCACATTCACTGATTTGGTGTATATATATATATATATATATATATATATATATATATATATATATATATATATATATATATATATATATATATATATATATATATATATCTCTCTCTCTCTCTCTCTCTCTCTCTCTCTCTCTCTCTCTCTCTCTCTCTCTCTCTCTCTCTCTCTCCTACTCACTTCTACTCGAGTATTTGTCTTTTAATTGATGAATTGATTGATTTAACTTTCAACAAGTCATATAGCAGAAATGGAGATGAGTGTGTGTGTGTGTGTGTGTGTGTGTGTGTGTGTGTGTGTGTGTGTGTGTGTGTGTGTGTGTGTGTGTAGCTGCAGTGAGGTGGAAGTCACTTGTCTCTGCTTTGTGCCATGAGGAATATTGCCAGGCCTTCACGTGTAGAACCTGCGTCCCTGTGTCCTTCCCTTCCTCCCTTCCTTCCTCCCTTCCTTCCTCCTGGCCGCTCTCCACCACTTGCCTTTACAATCACCTGCAGGGAACAAAGGGGCCGGGCAGCGATCCCGCATCACATATGTATTCTGATCGTGTTTAAAGTCTCGAGACGCTCACGAAACAAGCCTCCGGAGAAGCAGCTACATTTTTTGACATGTATGACTTTATTTCTCGGCGCGTCAGGAACGGCCGGAGGTTATTGCGTGCAGTGTCGTTACCGTGAGTGGATGTAACCGCGCGTTATGCCTGCTTGATTTGTAACGCTGCGACCCTTACACTACCAGACACGCCAAGATCACCTTTGTGCCTCATGGAAAAAGATCGAATGTAGAGTGTTATTGTATTGCCGCCCGTGACTTAACATTGAGCGCTATGCAACACTTACTGCTATTGTTATCGCCGCTGCCATCATCATCCGCGTCCAGAGAGTCACTGCGAGGAAAAACAAGTGCTGGAATAGACGCTGAGTAAGAGAGCATGGGAGCAACACAGTGTTCGGGCCTCGCAACAGCACCTAAGGGCGGGCAGAAGGGCAGTATACACGGACACTTTTTAAAAAACAAAACTCAGCCATTTTCCGCCGCTGGAATATCGCGGGGTCAGCGTCAAACTCACGGAGAGAGACACACACACGCACTTGTAACAATAAAATGAAACTTCCGAGAAAACTGCCTCGAAATAACCCTTAAAATGCGCCGACGATACCTGGCCGTGCTAAACAGTAAAGTTCACGGAAAAGTGCAACAGTTTTTTCCCTCTTTCTCTTCTTTTTATACCGATGGTGATGGCAAGAGGGCAGCGAACAGACACATGCAATCCAGGCCGGAGCGTGTAGCAGAGCCGGCCTGCACCTGCCACGACTTCGCTGTCCCGGGACCTGCACCTCACCTCAGGCATGCAGGGAGGGAGGGAGGTGGGGAAAGGGGAATGGGGAGTGCGGGGAGAGAGGGTCTAGGGGGCGATTCTCCTGCCTGTTCTGCTCAGACGAACTAATCAGTGTGTCCCTGTTGCGGCTTAACGACTGTGCCCCCTCGTTGAGAGAGAGAGAGAGAGAGAGAGAGAGAGAGAGAGAGAGAGAGAGTGGGTTTTCAGTTTGCGAGACTTTAATTTCGTCCGTGAGAAACGCTTAGTGATTTCAGTAAGTCTGCTGTAGCTCAGACTGACCTGCGCGTTTTGTTTATTCTTCTTCATTATCATTATTTTTGTTTTTATTTAGAAAGAAGATTGTACCTATCTGAAGAAAAAATATTCTCTCTCTCTCTCTCTCTCTCTCTCTCTCTCTCTCTCTCTCTCTCTCTCTCTCTCTCTCTCTCTGATAAGCATGCCGAAAAATATCTATACACAAGCAACCAAAAGTCTGGCAGAAACACACACACACACACACACACACACACACACACACACACACACACACAACCGCTAACACTAAAGCTGACTAATCCTATCCACTCAATACGGTGGGGTGGGAGTCGAACTAGAGCTCACCTGTCGGGCTTTTGTCGTGCGTGTTGTTGCCTGTTTACCCCTTTAAAATGCACAAGGAATCGCCCCTCCTCCTCCAGCCGCCGCCTCACGATTGGTGTGTCGCGTGCCGTGCCCCTGAAAATCCCTCTCTGACAAGTTGAATTAGCTGCAGGTGATCACTAAGCTAATTACTTAATTTGGGATTTATTAACCTGGCTTATACCTGGGGAACGATCAAGTCGCAACGCCTCATCAGTGGAGATTACCTTCCTGCCTGAGTCTGCCTGGCCTCGTGTAGTCTGGTCTGGTCTCGTCTGTTTTAGTTTTAGTCTCTCTCTCTCTCTCTCTCTCTCTCTCTCTCTCTCTCTCTCTCTCTCTCTCTCTCTCTCTCTCTCTCTCTCTCTCTCTCTCTCTCTCTCTCTCTCTCTCTCTCTCTCTCTCTCTCTCTCTCTCTCTCTCATCTTTATTCTTGTTTGGTTTCTTTTCTCTCGTTTGGTATATTCGTGTATTCCTCCTCGCTTTCTAACTTGTTTTACTTCTCTTCATTATTTTGCCTCCTCTTTCTCTCTTTTTCTCCTTTCTTCCTCCTCCTTTTCCTTTTTTTTCTCTTTTCCTCTCTTTCATTTTATTCCTCTGCTTCTTTGTTCCCTATCTGTTTTATCTTGTCTTCGCTATATATTCTTTCACAGCCTTACTCATTCCATCCATCTGTACATTTCTTTTCTATCCTTCCTTTCTCTTCATCTCTTTTTTGTCTCTTGCTCCATCCTTCTATTTAATTTTCTTTTCTTTTTTTTTCAATCTCGCTCCTCCATTTCTCTAGCTCATTCCATCCATTTATCCCTTCATGCCTTAACTTCTCATCTTTTCTGCCTCCGTCCTTCACTGCATCCATCAGTCCTTTATTATTCAGTCTCCTCTTATGCCCTTTATCTCCCTCTTCTTCCTTCCTTCCCCTTTGTGACACTCAGTTCATTCAACCATCCTCTCTTTTATTTTTTTTCCTGGTCACACCTCTTACTCTTTTTTTTATTTTCCATGTATTTCTCATTGTGCAGAATTGACTCACTTTCCCTACACAAGATTCCTGCAGCCACTCTTCAATAGGACACTTAGACTTTCAGTAAGAGACTCTCGTAACTCCAACATTGTTCCACCCACATACACAACACATTCCTTACGGTTACTCACTTGGAAGATGCGAGAGAGAGAGAGAGAGAGAGAGAGAGAGAGAGAGAGAATGTTTGCAGGCTATCATAACGCAGCATAAGTGATCAAACTATCTAAATTTCCGTCCTACTGGTTCGTCTTACACTTTCTAATTCTTGGATTTGACTCGCCTTCACTCTCTCTCTCTCTCTCTCTCTCTCTCTCTCTCTCTCTCTCTCTCTCTCTCTCTCTCTCTCTCTCTCTCTCTCTCTCTCTCTCTCTCTCTCTCTCTCTCTCTCTCTCTCTCTCTCTCTCTCTCTCTCTCTCTCTCACACACACACACACACACAAATGTCATCGAGGTGGTTAAGTTGCTCTTTAGACACAAGCTGATGGAGAAAGCCAATTAAAACTTACCACGGTCATATTCTCGGAACTCGTGTGTGTGTGTGTGTGTGTGTGTGTGTGTGTGTGTGTGTGTGTGTGTGTGTGTGTGTGTGTGTGTGTGTGTGTGTGTGTGTGTGTGTGTGTGTGTGTCTGTGTGTGTGTGTTTGTTAGTAAAATGTATACGTGGCGTTATTGCAAGCGCTCCTCAACCACAGGAGGCCAATTTTTTTCATTTTATTTTCCTTTTCTTTTTTCACTTTCTTTTAGTAATATTAGAACGATTCCTCTCTCTCTCTCTCTCTCTCTCTCTCTCTCTCTCTCTCTCTCTCTCTCTCTCTCTCTCTCTCTCTCTCCACTTCGCTTAAGCTATGACGGGGTGACCTCTGTCCTTCCTAAATCCAGCTACTATTTCAAGACTCCCAAGCGATGCACCGACTTTAAATTTCGTGTATTTAAGTCAACAACGCAGCGGACAAAATCGTTTTAAGATCCACACACTCTTCTCTCCCTCCTTCCCTCCTCCAGTGCTCGTCCTTCCTGCTCCCCTTCCTACTCCCCTTCCTACTCCCCTTCCTACTCCCCTTCCTACTCCCCGTCCTACTCCCTATCCTTCCCCAGCACCCGCAGGTCCCAGGATTCGTAAAGTAACGCGATGGCCTCGAATGGGCGGCCGAGAGATTGAGTTTATAATGAAAGAGATAAGTTGCCCCGCGTCCCCCTCCATATTTCGCCGTCTCTTCTCTTTTTGTCTCGCCGGAATTGAGGAAAAGCCATAAAGTTCGCCAGAATCTCGGGGTGAGTGGGCCTGGGAAGATGGTGGTGGTGGTGGTGGTGGTGGTGGAGGAGGTGGCAAGGGAGAGGAAGGGGTGGAGGGTTGGTTGGTTGCCTGTTGTGCTAAAGACGCAAGGATGTGTCATTGGACGCCTTTTTTTTTCTGACCTATTTTGGGGTCTCTCTCTCTCTCTCTCTCTCTCTCTCTCTCTCTCTCTCTCTCTCTCTCTCTCTCTCTGTCTTTTTTGAGTCGTGTGCTCTCTTCCGGAGTGAGAGCGTCGACAGCTGCAGTACTCCTTGACCCTGTAGTGTTTCTCTCTCTCTCTCTCTCTCTCTCTCTCTCTCTCTCTCTCTCTCTCTCTCTCTCTCTCTCTCTCTCTCTCTCTGGCGCCTCCTTAGCAACGCACTAGCCGTAAAATTTTTAAATCCTCGTGAAGGGTTGTCGGGGCGGCTTTGACGGAACGCTCGGGTGATCTATTGGTCTGAGGTGTGTCGGGTCTTTCTTTATGACGATCCCTTCCTGTGCTGCCACCGCCATCACCACCACCACTAACACTGCCGCTTTCTTTCTGCTTTCATCCTCTTCTTCTCTCATTCTTTCCTTCTTCTGTTCCGTCTTTTCTCTCTTTCTCTTTTTCTATCGTTGTTTTACGTATTCTTTCCATTTCTCTCTTTCGTGCTTGCTTGCTTTCTTGCTTGCTTGTGTTATTTTCTCCTTCCTCGTATTTCTTTTTTTTCTTCTTTTAGGTTCAGTTCTCCCGCTTTGCCTTTTCTTTGTTCTCTTTCCTTTTATTGCTGTTCGTGTTTTCCGTATCGTATTGTTTTTTTTTTCCTCTCCTTTTCCTTTTTTTTTTTTTGGGGGATCGGGATCGGTTTGTCTTCCTATGCTTCTTTTCGTTGGTTTTGTGTACGTGTTTCTTTGCTTGGCATATATTGTTTTTATTTCTTCAATCGCAGTCACCATCACCATCACCACTATCACCAACACAAACAAAAACCCGTCTCCTCCCTCACCATTATTTTTTTTTTCATTACCCACGCCCCCACGCCATGTTTATACCATTACTATAAGCGCCCTCGTTGCCATCACCATTAATTCCTTCCAGTGTCTCCACTTACTCGGCCATCATCACCATTAGGAGCACCATCATCACCAATATAGCACTCGTAACACCACTCATCTCATCTCCACAACTCCATCACCATCACATTGCCATCGCCACTGCTAACATCTCCCGTCCCTCTTGCTTCCTCTCGACTACACATCACCATTATCTTGATCGTCTCGTCTCTTATCACTTTCCTCCTCCTCCTCCACCATCACCTCCACCAGCACCACCACTACCTCCACCACCTCCTCAACGCTCTTCCATCCTCACATTACACGCCGAACAAGCTTTCAGCATCCCAATTTCCTACCCTCAGTGTCCACCATCTCCTTATTCCTTCTTATTTTAGATCTCTTTCCTGCCCACTTTACCTCCTTTCTCATGTTGTCACTTTCTCGACACTTTCTCGCTCCTCCCGTCCCTCTCCCTCTCTCTCTCACCACCTGCTCCTCCTGGCCTGGTTATCTCACGTCTTCTGTTCCCTCGGGGGAGACAGACGCGCCCACCTGCACACCAACAAAAGCAACGAGGTCTTCGCTGTTTGTCGACAATTTGCCAGGATTCTTTTTTACTCTCTTTGTCCGTATCGGGTCCCCGTGTGTTATCCGGAATGGGTTCTTGAGGAGTGGGTGCAGAGAGAGAGAGAGAGAGAGAGAGAGGTGTGTATTCCTTAGTTTAATATTTATTGCACTTATTTATACCATGAAGAGTGTGCAGTCCAACCTTGCTATTTAACGAGATGAAGCTTGCTGGCTGGCTGGTTGTTTGGCTGGCTGGCTGTTTGGCTGTTGATGCCCTTGATGTGGTCTTTAATGAGGCTAAGTTCTCGATGTGTATAAAGGAAAAGCCTGTGGTGGTTAAATGATGTGTGTCGAGGAGTGGGGAGGGATTTGTGTGTGTGTGTGTGTGTGTGTGTGTGTGTGTGTGTGTGTGTGTGTGTGTGTGTGTGTGTGTGTGTGTGTGTGTGTGCCTTTTGATTTTATACATTAGTTCTCATTCTTCCTATTACTCTCCCTTGTTCTTTTCTTCTTCTTCATCATCATCATCATCATCTGCTTCTTCTTGTTATTCTTTTTCTTGTTGTTGTTGTTGTTGTTGTTGTTGTTGTTGTTGTTCTTGTTCTTCTTCTTCCTTCTTCTTTTCTTCTTCTTCTTCTTCTTCTTCTTTCTTTTCTTCCTTCTTCTTCTTTCTTCTTTTCTTCTTCCTTCTTCTTCTTCTTTCTTCTTCTTCTTCTTCTTCTTCTTTTCTTCTTCCTTCTTTTCTTCTTCTTCTTCTTCTTCTTCTTCTTCTTCTTCTTCTTCTTCTTCTTTCTTCTTCTTCTTTCTTCTTCTTCTTGTTGTTACACCTTCATTGGCATTTATCTAAGAGCTAAATGTCACGTACGTATATCTTAATTGAATCTGCTGCTTTTTTTTAATATCCAGGAATCACCACATGTTATCTTTGTCAATCGTCTATTCATCCCATCCTTAGAAATTTATATACGGCCTTTTGAAATTCTCCCACTAGTCTGTCATCACGAGACATCACTACCTTACTAATTCTAATCAATGGCCAACTCAAAAGGCCGTGCTGTTCAGTGTAATGCAATATTCATGTCGGTTTATAACTTATTCTCTTCTCTACCGAGGTATTTCTGTCCATAATCACCTACATTTTTTAGACCTTTTTACTATCATTCTGTAGTGTCCTGAAATTGCTACATTGTCTAGAGCAGTGGTTCCCAAACTGGGGGCCATGGCCCCCTGGGGGGCCATATAGCAGAATGTAGGGGGCCATAATCTGAGGCTATGCATAAATAAAACCAAAGGAGTTTAGCGGGTAGGTAGCCAGTGGAGGGAACTTACAGGTTCAGTACAGGTTTGTGCAATGCCTTGCTGCCAGACACATGGGTAATACGTCCCTTTTTTTCTTTTTATCTGATTCTGTGTTCTTGACATAAAACAAGACATGGGGATGTATTAGGGAAGCAAGATAATTTTAACTCAACATAATTCTAATCTAAGGCTTCCTAAGCTGTGTATTCTGTATGATAACCTGGTCTTGAATCTTACGTATCAGCAAGGATGTTCATATTATTCAGTTAACCAGACATTCACAGTTACAACATTGATCACCGTGTGTGCCTCCCCATATAATCAGTTTCCTCCCACCTGTGAATACTTCAGTATTATATGAACTTAAGCCAACATCAATACCACTTTAATGGTAAGTAAGCCCTGCATCATGAAGTATATTAAGAAGGTAAATAATATCTGCTGTATTTATGCACATTCTATAACTTTTTTGTAACGTTAAATCTAACTTCCTTTCTACCTCATATTTATCATTTTATTATTCTAATCATGGGTGATGACATATGTTTGCGGTGTTAGAAATAGCAGTTTTTTGTTTGTGCATTGCAGGTACAGTGATGGCTTCTAATAAGAAACGCAACTATGATGACAACTACCTGGATTTTGGATTTACAAGCATCACTGATAAAGGTGTAGTGAAGCCTCAGTGTGTGATTTGTCACAAAATACTCACAGCTGAATCACTAAGGCCCAGTAAGCTTAGATTACATCTGGAAACCAAGCATCCTCAACATGTTGGCAAAGATCGTTCCTTCTTTAGTCGACAAGAATTGAACATGAAGAGACAGCGACTTGATGCCAGTGGTTCCTTTCATCAACAAAATGCTGCCGTAGTGGAGGCATCATTTCTTGTAGCCCTTGAAATAGCAAAGAAAAGAAGCCTCACACAATTGGGGAGGAATTAATTTTGCCATGTGCCAAAACAATGGTAAAGCTTGTTTTGGGTGAGAAAAGTGCTGAAAAGCTGAATGCTATTTCACTCTCAAATAATACAGTGCAACGCCGAATCTCCCAAATATCTGATGACATCAGAGAGCAGGTGATACAGGAAATCAAAAGAGCTGGATTATTCAGTATTCAACTCGATGAGTCCACTGACGTCCAGTCCTGCT
Organism: Portunus trituberculatus; assembly: GCF_017591435.1. NCBI lineage: Eukaryota > Metazoa > Arthropoda > Malacostraca > Decapoda > Portunidae > Portunus > Portunus trituberculatus. The sequence continues at coordinate 16,432,946 of NC_059272.1, read as the reverse complement.
CACAACTCCTGGCTTTTGTAAGGTATGTTCATGATGAGGATCTGAAGGAGGAATTCTTGTTTTGTGAGCCTCTTGAACAATCTACAAAAGGTGAAGATGTAATGCAGAAACTTACAGAATTCTTTGAATCTGAAGGTCTTGACTGGGGCAATCTTTGTGGGATATGCACAGACGGGGCTCCAGCCATGTTGGGTTCTCAGTCAGGTTTTGTTACAAGAGTTATACAAAAGCACCAAATGCTATCCTCTTCACTGCATGATCCACAGGCAAGCTCTTGCATCAAAAACGCTACCCTCAGAATTACAGGACACTCTGAATACAATTATAAAGACAGTTAACTTTGTAAAGGTAGTGCTCTTAACACACGCCTTTTCAAGAGACTCTGCCAAGATATGGATGCAGCTCATGAGACCCTCCTATTTCATACAGCAGTTCGCTGGCTATCAAAAGGAAATGTAGTTCAACGTGTATTTGAGCTCAGAGAAGAGATCAGCCTCTTTCTCAGAATACAGAACAAGCAAGATTTGCTGTCAGCATGGTCTGCAGATAGCTTCGAAATACGGCTAGCCTATCTTGTTGACATATTTAGACAGTTGAACACACTGAACCTGGAACTCCAAGGGAAAGGAAGCTTGATAATCGATTTTGTGGACAAAATCAAAGCTTTCATTCGTAAGATGGAGAATTGGAGGCGCAAAGTTGGAATGGGAAACTTGGCAATGCTGGAGACAGTGTCAGAAATTGTAGAGAAGTGTGATGCTGCTACGCAGAACTTGATTACCCAACATCTTGAGGCCTTGGAAGGGGAGTTTAAAAGATACTTCCCAGATATCCAAAGCCTAACTTCTCGGCTAGTAAGGGCCCCCTTCACTGCTGCAGTGACATGCATTCCTGATGACAATGATGATGGCCAAACTGAGCTGTTGACACTTCAGGAGGATTCAGGAGCTAAGATGAAGTTTGAAACTGAATCTCTCACAGTATTTTGGTCATCAATGGCAGCTTCATACCCAAACTTATGTGACTTAGCTTTTCGCCACCTCCTACCATTTTCATCAACTTATTCCTGCGAGGCTGCATTCTCTCAACTACTCCACATTAAAACGAAATATCGCAACAGACTTGAAGTGAAGCATGACCTACGGTGTGCTTTAAGTGAAACAAAACCAAGAATCAAGAAGCTTGTTGATAATCTGCAACATCACCCTTCACACTGAGTGGAATGGGGATTCAAAAGTGAAGGAAACATGAACGTGGCATGAACGTTCAGAAGCAAATGGTCTGGGAGGAGGTGGGTGTGTGGCCACTGAAGGCCATGGTTGTGGCAGTTAATTATGACTCCCTATGATAGCATTTCATTTCAGAATTACAAAGTTATCAGATTTGTAAGATTCAAAGATCAGATCACATTGCGTGGGATTAATACACTTTTTCAATCCAGTGGAATTTCTTTGTTTCTTATTTTTTTTGCTTATTGCTGAAACAGCTTTTCACAATAATGCAATTTTTAATTACTCTACATATGAATTTTTTTAATGTGCATTATATTACTTCTTTAGTACCATTTCAATAATTATAGGAGATTCAGCAAAGGCAAAATACAAATTTCTTTATTAATAATTAATAAAAGAAAAAATAACAAATGGAATCAATAAAATTACAGGATTTGCTAGAGTGGTTTTTATATGGACCTAATGAGTGTAGGACTGTAGACAGTCACGGGTTATGGTTGTGGGGGGGGGCCATGGACAAGGATCATGTATGAAAAGTGGGTAACGACCAGAAAAAGTTTGGGAACCACTGGTCTAGAGGATGAAAGCTCTCTCTCTCTCTACTTTTATTTATCTGTGTCCAAGCAAACTTTTCTGCACTCCTCGGAATGGTAACTAAGGACTCCCGTGCCTTGATTATTCTAGAAATCCTTAGCTTTTTTTCTCTCTCTCTTTCTCTTCTCCTGTTTGTTAAATTTTCCAGACAATGCACAACAAAATCCCACTTGAAGAAATATAGCAAAGAAAAATTAAGAGTTATCCTGCTTAGCTTCGATGTGTTGATACTCCTCTTCTAAAACAATTAGGAATGAGAAACACTAAGACAGGTAGAGTTTCAGAGTTCCCCGATGGACACATTTTTTAATTAATGAGGTGGATAGGCACTTTAATGCTGAATGTTTGCTGTATAATTCAAGTACTTTAACCATTAATGAAATCAGTATTAACCCCATCAGTACTGGGACACATTTTTTGCCTTGAGATCTGTGTACGATTATACCATTTTATTACATTTATGAAGGGTCTTTGGAAGTCAGAAGATTAATGGCCAGAGTTTTCACTATTTTAATTCCCCGCATGAGTTTTAAAGTTATATAAAATCACCAAATACTAAGAATGAATAAGGAAAAGCGTCATGATACTGAAAGGGGTTAGACAGTACACAGTATTTCATCCACCAGCATAATTGTTCACCAGCGTTCACCTGCTCGCTCTATATACGCTTGTTTGCTGTTGTGTAGAGAGCAGTTGCATTATGGAGGAGTCTCGCCCCCTCACGCACCCGAGCACCGTCCGAGTGAAAGGTTCATTGTCTCGTCCACTTGTATTTGTTCCTAGTTTCGTGTCCCTCACTGTCCTCACCCTGTGTCTCCATGAGCGCTGTTTTATTAACCTTGACAAGTCCATCTCCTGACAGCCTTTCTCTTGCCGCTTACCAGCTTGAGATTTAATGCTTTCTGACATTCACTCCTGTCTTCCTGATCTACTGCTGTTACTTATTCACCTTCCGAACTCGTGTGTTGGATATTGGAAAGGCTGCTCTCTATCTTATTCTCATTCTCTACATATTTGGGGGTCCTCGTTACTTATATATCTTCAGTTAATCTTTCACTGATGCAGAAGTCATGTTTACTTTGTGACGTATTGTGTACTCTGCGTAATGCAAAGTTGATTTATCATTTTTCCCCACTTGCTCTATTGCTCTCTGCTGTTTTTTTCTCTACCGGTTTTAGAGAGAGAGAGAGAGAGAGAGAGAGAGGCATTAGATGCTGCAAGCTGAGTACAGACGACCTCTCAGTATTAGCCATGCAATGAACTTGGATTTTGTGGCGTCACGGGGAGAAATCAACCGATTCATGGGCGTTAATAAATAATGTCAACCCTGCTGGAAGTGACACACACACAGAGAGAGAGAGAGAGAGAGAGAGAGAGAGAGAGAGAGAGAGAGAGAGAGAGAGAGAGAGAGAGAGAGAGAGAGAAGCAAAGAAAAGACAACAGCAGATATTTTTGTCCCTACAAGTATGTTTATGATCGATTGTACAGTCGATCCTTTCCCCTTAACCCTTTAATTCATGGATGTAGTGACAAGTTGATACATAAATAAACGAAACTTGAGTCTCCTCTCACTTCCATCGCATCGTCTTATGTAATGACACTCCTTGAAAAACTTGTTGATATACAAATAGGTAAGTCAGTGTTATGTGCTCTCTTACCTCTTTCACAGTTCTCTTACCGTCAGTACTTTATGGGCAAATCCTCTGACCTCAGTTCCTCCTTCTCCTCCTCCTCCTGTATCGCTACCATCCACTCACTCACTTCCTGTACTTGATTAGCATGGAGAAATAACCCCTTTTAGCCTTGTTTAAAATTCCCTTTCACTCTTTAGCGATACTTTACCGGCAATAACTTCTACTTCTATACCTTATACCTCCTCTTTGCCCATCACTTCCGTCGCCTTTGTGGTCGTAGGCTTCAAGAATTACCCTGAGTATAGTGCTTTCATATTCCCTCTTAGCCTTCACAGTACTTCATTGGCGATACTTCATACCTCCTTTCTCCCTCTGTTTACCTCCTGCCTAGCTTACCTTCTCTTTATCCCGGCAGTTCTCCTTCGTGACCTTTGATTTGTGCTTCGCGGCGGCTGAAAGCGAGACACAGACAGGGAGAGAGTGAGAGGAAGAAAGAACAAGAGAGGGAGAGAAGGGGAAGTGAATTATGAACCTTGTGTTTCTTTGAGCCCTAATGAACCCGACCAGAGCCGCCCTTGTTTGTCTTCTTTTATACGAGTAACAGCTCCGTCCAGCCAGCGCACTCACTTCACCGTGCTTCATTTGTTTTTTTCTTTTATTTCGCGCGTCGTTCGTCAGGTGTTTGCTTTACATGAATATACTATTTACTCGCCTTCATAAAAATGGGATGCCGCAAACTGATATTCCTGGCACAATATTTTTATTTATGTATATGTGTAGTCTCTCTCTCTCTCTCTCTCTCTCTCTCTCTCTCTCTCTCTCTCTCTCTCTCTCTCTCTCTCTCTCTCTCTCTCTCTCTCTCTCTCTCTCTCTCTCTCTCTCGTCACTATTCTTTTCTCCCTTTTTGTACCATTTTGACATTTTCCTTTTGTTCCCTTGAATAAATGTGCACACCATTTTTATTTCATTTCTATTTTTCGTCCTTCCCATTCTTCTTCCCTTTTGTATTATACTTAGTAGCTATTTGTCTCCTTTTCTTTCATTTTAATCCTTTTTTGTTATGTTGAAGAGACGAGTACTGTATTCATTCCCCCTCCTTTTCCTCCTCTTCAATATGCATACTCGTACCTTTTTTTCCTTCTTCCTCGTTCTCTGCTTTCCATTATCATTTTTCTCCCTTGTTTTGTAGTGCACTAGTACGAATAGTTGGTTGCACCTTCTCCTTTCTTCCTTTCTTCCACCTTCTCTCCTTTTGTTTTCTTGTGAAGTACTCTATTTTTCTTGCCTTGCAGTTACCTTCTCCTACAGTAACATTTGAGGGAGCTTTACGAGTGTACATTAGCCTCCTCCTGCTGCTGTTCCTCCCTGCATGCCACGCCCGGGTAGGAGGGAGTGTTTGTGCGCGGGGGCGAGGAGCAGGTGTGGCTAGACGGCGCGGCGAGGCAAAGTGAGACCGGATGGGGCGCTGCGAGGCTGGTTGGGGAGAGTAGGTAGTCTCCAGTAGGTACAACACAGCAGGGATGGAGTGACTGGGAGGGGTGAGGGAGAAGGAGGGTAAAGGTAGAGAGGAAAGGGGAAGGGTTAGGAGGGGAGAGAAAGGGTGAAAAGAGAGGGGAAGGTTAAAGAGGAGAGGAGGAGGAAGGGGAAGAGAAAATGAAGGGCGTGCAGGTTAGAGGAAGGATGTGGATGAGAGGGGAAGGCCAGTGAGGGAAAGGGAAGGAAGGGAAGGATGAGGAGGAGAGAGGAAGTGAGGCAGACTTTTTTTGCTTCTAGTTGTAGCTCGTGTTGTTTATTTTCATGGTTTTTGATCTTGCACCATATATATCCTCTCTCTCTCTCTCTCTCTCTCTCTCTCTCTCTCTCTCTCTCTCTCTCTCTCTCTCTCTCTCTCACTAATAATTCACCCACAGAGCTCGTAATTAGATGACTGTGTCCCTCTTCCTCCCAACTCCTCTGTTTGTTTCCCCCTCTTTTCTTTTCTCTCCCTTCCTCCTTCCTTCCCCCCTTCTCTCTCCTCTCCTTCCCTCCCCTCGCTCCGTCCCTCCGTCTCTCCCTCATTTATTCTCGTCATTCTCTTCCATTTCTTCCGCTCCTCCATTTTCCCTGTTTTCTGCTGAATGTCTTCATCGGAATTCATTTTGTCATATTTTTCCGTTATATCAAATGGCGATGGTGTTTTTTCTTCCTCCATTTTTCTTTTTTTTTCGTGACTTTTCTTTCTCTCCTTTCCTCCCCTCCTCCGTTTTTATTATCTTTCCTTCGTTTTCTTTTTTTTTTTTGCTGTTTTTCTGCTATTTTTTTCTCCTTCCTCTTAACTCCCACAGCGCTTGTGTGTTTTCCAAATGAACGACTCTCTCTCTCTCTCTCTCTCTCTCTCTCTCTCTCTCTCTCTCTCTCTCTCTCTCTCTCTCTCTCTCTCTCTCTCTCTCTCTCTCTCTCTCTCTCTCTGCCCTATCTTCCTCTTCTGTCTCCTCTCCTTTTCCTTCTGAATTCCTTCCTCCTTCTCCTCCTCCTCCTCCTCCTTCTCCTCCTCCTCTTCTCCTCCTCCTCCTCCTCCTCCTCCTCCTCCTCCTCCTCCTCCTCCTCCTCCTCCTCCTCCTCCTCCTCCTCCTTGCCTTTCCATATATCGCTTTCCTCGTAATGTGTTTTCATTTCTCTCCAAGTGTATCTCTCGACTATTACAGGTGATGCCCTTTGACTCAATAATCTTCCTTCTATGACCTACATACATCCTGAAACTGCCGTAGGAATTCAGGTCTTGTTAAAGGCTCTACGTTCTATATTCTTACATTCTTTTATTCTTTTCCTCCTGATTTTTTTCTTTTTTTCTTTCTCTTGTTCTTTTCTTTCTTCCTTTTCTTTTCTTCTTTTCTCGTTTTTTTTCTTTCCTTTCGTTGTCTTGTCCAAGCTGCTGCGTGTAATATTCTTTTTTGGTTTTCCTTCTTCCTTCCTTCATTCTTATGTCTCTTTCTCTCTCCCTTCCATGTCTCCTCACCATCCTCCCAATCTCTTCATGGGCTTTTGAAAGGAGTCACGTCTCGTATACTTTCTTTATTCTTGCTACTCTTTCGTCTTTCCTTCAGTATCGTTTCTCTTCCTTCCTTCCTTTCCTTCCTTCCTTGGTAATTTCGAAGAGCCTACGTCTCATGCCCTTTCTCCCTTCCTTTCTTCCTTCCTGCCTTTTCCTCGTGCATGACTTTCTTTCCTTCCTTCCCTCCTTCCTTCCTTAGTAATTTCGAAAAACCTGCATCTCATATCCTTCTTTCCTGCCTTTTCCTGATGCATACCTTCCTTCCTTCCATCCTTCCTTTCTTCCTTCCTCTCTCCTTGCCCTCCTGCCCTCCTTTCAGTCTTCAAGTTCCCGTGAAAGAATGCTTCCTCTCTTAACGCGCAAGTCACAGCACAGTTGAGCTTCGAAATATTTTTCACGAAGCTTCCTAGACTTTGGATAGGTAGCCAGACTAACAAATCGTATGACCATGGAATCTCTCTCTCTCTCTC
>NC_059272.1:16418485-16423485 GCF_017591435.1 Portunus trituberculatus | reverse complement strand
TGCTTTGCTTTCTCTCGTCTCATCCTTTCCTTCCTTCCTGTTAATGTGTTTCCTTGCTCAAAGAGAGAGAGAAGAGTTGTGTAATGCTTGTTTGATTGTTCTATTATTTTATGTATCTTTGGTGTTTTAGTTGCTCATTTTGTTTTTAGTTCTGTGTGTGTGTGTGTGTGTGTGTGTGTGTGTGTGTGTGTGTGTGTGTGTGTGTTATAGTCTTCATCGTCATCATTACCTTTCTCTTCTTTTTCCTTCTCTTTCACTTGTGTATTCCTCCCTTGTTTTTTTTTTATTTCCTTCTTCTCTATTTATTCCTTCCTATTCTTTCTATAATGACTATTTTTTTCTGTTTGTGTATCTTTTTCTTCTTCCTCTCCCTCCCCTTGCTATTCCTTATTATTTTTCTGTTTCTGTATCTCTTCTTCCTCCGCCTCCTCCGCCTCATACTCTTCCTTCTCCTCCTTTTGGTCGTCGCATGTGGCACACTCGTGAGGCACAAAGACTTGCCGCCCTAATCATCCACTGACCACGGGGCTCGCTGGTCATCCTTCACCTCTAATGTACATCTGTCCCCACGTGTCGCACTGTTCATGTCTCGCGCACATTCACCTCTCCGCGGGATCGATAGCTTAGTACCTCGCAGTGAGCCTTTTGCCACCCGCCTCTCGTCAGGTGTTGCTCTATCACTACGTATATAAACATCAGTCGTAATGTAATCTTTTGTTCACTCTTTCATTGTTGTTTGTGTATTTATCTTTACTTTTTCTCTCGCTGTGGATTGTTATTCAAGTGTCAGTCTTCGTAGGTGTTTAAATATGAGTTGTAATTTAAACCTTTGTTCTCTCCTTGTTATTGTGTATTGTTTAACGCTGTAGGTGGGAATTAATTAGTCATAGTGTTCTTTACCTGTGGGAGTGACTCGATGTATGCTTGTTTTCTTGCTTTATTTCTTTATGTAGGTCTTTCATGTCTTCATTTTCTGCTATCATACTTCCTTCCATGCTGCTATATTTTTTTTTCTTTTCCCTATTTAGTATTCTTTACCTGTAAGAGTAACTCGATGTATGCTTGTTTTTTTTTTCTTATTTGTTTCCTTTTGTGGGTCTTTCATGCCTTCATTTTCTGCTATCATTCCTCCATGCTGCTATTTTCTTTTCTTTTCCCTATTTTTTTTCCGAACAATGGACATTCTTTCATTAGTTATAACCAGTGTGCCTTAAAGTAGCCGCACCTGGTATATTGTTCGTCGCTATACGTCTTCATTACCTGCTACATAAACACAGTCTGTAATCCTACCTTTTGTTCACTTCTCGTTGCTATTGTCTGCGCTATGGACATTCTTTCATTAGTTACGACTCTCTTTGCCTTAGACTTAGAGTAACCTCACCTGTTCTTCGGTCCATAACTCTTCATCTTCATTTGCGTCTACATAAACATGGTCTGTAATGTTATCTTTTTTCTCCCCTCCGTCACTGCTATTTTCTGCGAAACACTGTAGACATTCTTTCATCGGTTACAACTCCTTTACGATAACCACACCTGCTTCTTTTTTTTCGTTTCTATTCATGTCCATTTCCTGCTACATAAACCTGGTGTGTAATCCTATCTTTTGCTCACACCTACACTTCTGTTCATCGCCACACCACTCTTACATCCAGCCACATTCCTTTTCTATCTCTACGCATTCACTGCCTCAACAAAGGTAACGTACAACCTTCTATCTCATCAATGTTTCACGACATCATTTTTCCTCTTGGCAGTCTTAACTTACCCTATACCCTCTACTTATTCAGCCCGGCGTGTCTAGTCTGTTTCTGCTTCTCTCGTCCTTAAGTATGGCTGTCCCTTTTTCCACGGTTAGTTTCTCTATAGCTTCATTACAGAGGTGTCTCTCTCTCTCTCTCTCTCTCTCTCTCTCTCTCTCTCTCTCTCTCTCTCTCTCTCTCTCTCTCTCTCTCTCTCTCTCTCTCTCTCTCTCTCTCTCATTTTCGTTGTCCTGTTATACATGTGTGGTGTTTTCCTAGAACAGTCTTTTGTGTGTCGTTTGTTATACCTACTATTTCGTGTTCTTTGTGTCGTGTGTGTGTGTGTGTGTGTGTGTGTGTGTGTGTGTGTGTGTGTGTGTGTGTGTGTGTGTGTGTGTGTTTTCTTCTTTTTTTCTTCATATCTTTTTTCTTCAGCAGTCTGTCTAAACGTAACTTGAAAAATAGATTACATACATGTTCTCTTCTCATCTGCAGTTTTTGTAGGTTTATTTATTTTTCATTGAGTTCTCAGCGTTATTGCTTTTTCATAAAGTCAAAATCTTTCAATGGTTTGTACCCGTAACCTTGTGAAAAGTGTTCGTTTGGTAGAAAGTGTTTGATCTTTGTTTCTCTCTCTCTCTCTCTCTCTCTCTCTCTCTCTCTCTCTCTCTCTCTCTCTCTCTACTGTTGTTTTCGTCTTTTTATACTCTTATTTTCGTACAATCTATTTTTTTTTACCCAGAAATCATTTTCCTTAATACATATTTTCACATTTCTTGTCCTCATCTCGTATTTACCAACCCAGTACTAGTCAGCCTTGTGAAGAGCTTTTATGTACATCTTTTCCCAGAACACCTCAGTAGTTTATGCTTTTAAAAGTATTATTGTGACTGGCGCCTCTAACTTCCCTGTCCTTTACAGCATTCAGAGGTGGGCAAAGTAGAGAGTCTTTTGGCGTACATCAGGTGAGCTGGGAATTCACGTCTTTGAGGTCGTAAAGAGGGCGCTTCTTTTTACTAGACCGCGAGTACATTAGAAAGAGACGGACTGAAGGGTTGGCAGGGACAGATAGAGGCGCAGGGAAAATGAAGGGGGGAAACATATGGAAATTTGAGAGAGAGAGAGAGAGAGAGAGAGAGAGAGAGAGAGAGAGAGAGAGAGAGAGAGAGAGAGAGAGAGAGACACACACACACACACACACACACACACACACACACACATACACACACACACACATACACACATACACACAAATACGGAGGCAGCCATGCATGAAAGCGAACAGAGACAGCCACATCCATACTACACACATGCATACACACAGGGATCAGTGAGGCGGACGTATAGTTTACGGTTAGCACGTGACGCATTACAACACTCCCTTCCCATCATCCCACTGCGGCGCGCGTGGCATCAATCCATCTGAGCCAAAGCGTGACGAGTGAACGAAGGGATAAAACAGTCGAAAACAAAACACCACACAAAAGAAGAGGAACGATGGAAACAGAAATGAAACGCGGATCTAAACGGTGGACTGGAATATTTTTAACCACTTTCGCAAATAAACTCAGAATAGCCAAACGCAGAGAGAGAGAGAGAGAGAGAGAGAGAGAGAGAGAGAGAGAGAGAGAGAGAGAGAGAGAGAGAGAGAGAGAGAGAGGGAGGGATAGACAGAGAGAAAGAGGAAGGGTATGAAGAAAGAAGATTAGAAAAAAAAAAACCAGGGCGACTTATATTAATGGAGCTGGACCTCACTCGATCTAGTCTTCCCTCAGCTTGATTCTCTGGTGTAATTTTGTTCCGGCTTATCTCCTTCGCGGTGATATATTGCCTCTTTAATTGTTCAAGCAGGAGCAGTGGTGAGGAGGGAGCTTCATCATGGAAGTGGAAGCTGACTAACGGAAGGGAAGACGCTGCTGTGTGAATGAAGCTATTTACGCTCCTTCTCTCTCTCTCTCTCTCTCTCTCTCTCTCTCTCTCTCTCTCTCTCTCTCTCTCTCTCTCTCTCTCTCTCTCTCGACAGAAAGACGCCAACCCTAGAGAGAGAGAGAGAGAGAGAGAGAGAGAGAGAGAGAGAGAGAGAGAGAGAGAGAGAGAGAGAGAGAGAGAGAGAGAGAGAGAGAGAGAGAGAGAGAGAGAGAGAGAGAGAGAGAGTAGATACTGAAACAGACATTCAGCTAGATAGACAGATAAATAGACAGACAGACCAAAGCAATGGCGAAAAGATAATAATAATACATAAACTTAACATTGTACATAATAGGCAGATAGGCAATCAGTCAGCCAGACACAAGGCAAACTGATGCAGAAGATAGACAGACAGCTACACAGACAGACAGACACGAGACAAAAGAAGGGAGACAGACAGGCAGGGAGGAAAAAAAGAGTTCAGGGAGAAAAATTCAATACAATAGAGTGTTTAGAATTCCTTTGTGTCATTTTAGTAATTTAATCTGTAAAATGTGAAAGCGCGTTTATGGAAGGTATTGTATTGAAGGAAGTGGCCCTGAACGGAGACGCACGCGGAAGTCCATAACACACACACACACACACACACACACACACACACACACACACACACACACACACACACACACACACACACACACACACGCCCGGTAGCTCAGTGGTTAGAGCGCTGGCTTCCCAAGCCAGATGACCAGGGTTCGATTCCCCGGCCGGGTGGAGATATTTGGGTCTCCTTTCACGTGTAGCCCCTGTTCACCTAGCAGTGAGTAGGTACGGGATGTAAATTGAGGAGTTGTGACCTTGTTGTCCCGGTGTGTGGTGTGTACCTGGTCTCAGACCTATCCCAAGATCGGAAATAATGAGCTCTGAGCTCGTTCCGTAGAGTAACGTCTGGCTGTCTCGTCAGAGACTGCAGCAGATCAAACAGTGAATTACACACACACACACACACAGAAACAACACAGAAACAGAAAGAAAGAAAGAGAGAGATTTATTGACCATAGCCAAATAATACAATTACAGGAGGACTTGGAAGGTACGGTCCATCAAAATGTTCTTCTATAAGAACTTATAAATGGCTTAAAACAGAATATAACTTGAAACACATAAAACGCACGAAGCGCCTAAAGCAAATCAACCTATTTCACACACACACACACACACACACACACACACACACACACACACACACACACACACACACACACACACACACACACTTCATTATCCCCCCTTTACTTGCCCGTATTATGTTAGCCCAACGCAAACACAAGGATGAATATTGTTAGAAAG
>NC_059272.1:16405985-16413485 GCF_017591435.1 Portunus trituberculatus | reverse complement strand
CCTCCTCCTCCTCCTCCTCCACCTCCTCATCCTCTTCCTCTTCCTCTTCCTCCTCTTTCTGCTTTGCTGTCCTATTTTTCTGCTTTGCTGTCCTATCTCTACCACTGGTAGTTAGTAGATAGTCTTCACAAACAGCCTAGTAAGGACCTAAGGGTCTGTTGCCGTTTGTCTTCCTTTGTATATTCCTTTGTATATTCCTCCTCCTCCTCCTCCTCTTTCTCGTTCTCTTACTCCTCCTCCACGACCTCATCCACATCCTCCATATCCTCCTCCTCCTCTTCGTCCTCCCAAGTATTGTGAGAGTGACATGTCTGTCTCCCTTTTTATTTATGGAATTCATCTAACTTAATCATATAGTTTTCCTCGCTTCTCCTGAGCCATCTTTAGAATCCGACATTTGGGTTGAAGTGATGAAATAAGAGAGGAGGCAGTGGCTGGAGCAGAGTGGTAGAGGGAGACGTGAAAGAAGAAGGGTGGAGACGAGGCAAAGAGAGAAAGGGATATTACCTCGCATGTACCTTCTTTTTGAGGTATTTAGATGGTGGAGCCACGTGGAACTGGGAAGGGAATTAAAAGTGAAACATCTCTCCTCTTCTCTCCTCTTGAAAATTTGATGGTGGTAACGCTGTAAGTGGAGAAAAGATCTGACATGGTGGAGAGTTAGATCAGGGTTTTTTTTTTTCTCCCTTCCTCCTCCTACTTTCCTTTCTCCTTTTCCTCCTCCTCCTCCTCCTCCTCCTCCTCCTCCTCCTCCTTGTCCTCGTCCTCCTCCTCCGCTACAGCTTTCTCCTTTGGCTGATGTCGGCAGGAACTCTTTTTTTTTTTTCTTTCTCCCTGTGCCGATAACTTTGTGACGTCTACCAAGTTTCCTCATCATTCTCATTTTTTTTTTTCCGTTTCAGCTAACTATGTGGACCGAGTTACTTGTAAGGAACATTTACAATCTTTCTCTTTTATCCCGTATTGTTCGCCTCTCCCCCCCCCTTCTCTCTCTCTCTCTCTCTCTCTCTCTCTCTCTCTCTCTCTCTCTCTCTCTCTCTCTCTCTCTCTCTCTCTCTCTCTCTCTCTCTCTCTCTCTCTCTCTCTCTCTCTCTCTCTCTCTCTCTCTCTCTCATACCAACACTGCAATAATCATATTAGTATTTATCTTTGCTATTTTATCATCACTATTATTATTGCTTTCGACGCTCTTTTATGGGGACAGGCATCTTAAAAAGCCTTTTCAGTTAGTTCTTTGCCCGGTTCCCCTCCTACATGAAAAGATAAATAAATAGATATAACTCATTTTAATCGTCGTAACCATCATCTGCCTGGAAAATTCTATCTTTTGAGAGAGCATCCATTAAACTACCAAGCAAAACTTCAAGGTAAAATGGAGCGGAGAACAAGATTGAATAAAGTGCAACAGCGAGATACAAGAAAGGAGGAGTGACACGCGAGAGTGAATGTAGCAAAGCAGGAAGCCTTGTGAGTGCGCTCTGAGGTAGTCGTGAATAGTGAAGTGGAGGAACTGGTAGGTGTGAATTAGTTATTTACGAGGATCTAGTGATGGAAGCAGCGAAGAGGAAGCAAAGAGAGGTGGAGGTACAGGTTGGAGACGGAATTAAGGAAAGGGTAATGGAGTAACGTGGTATGAGGTTGCTTGGGGAGAGAGAGAGAGAGAGAGAGAGGAGGTGGTAGAGAGAAGTAATTCTTCATAATGAGATGTATTAGTACTGTTATGATTAGTGGTGGTGGTGGTGGTGGTGGTGGTGGTAGTGTAGGTAGTGATTTGTAGAACACACACACACACACACACACACACCGGTAGCTCAGTGGTTAGAGCGCTGGCTTTACAAGTCAGAGGACCGGGGTTCGATTCCCTGGCCGGGTGGAGATATTTGGGTGTGTCTCCTTTCACGTGTAGCCCCTGTTCACCTAGCAGTGAGTAGGTACGGGATGTAAATCGAGGAGTTGTGACCTTGTTGTCTCGGTGTGTGGTGTGTGCCTGGTCTCAGGCCTATCAGAAGATCGGAAATAATGAGCTCTGAGCTCGTTCCGTAGGGTCTGGCTGTCTCGTCAGAGACTGCAGCAGATCAAACAGTGAAACACACACACACACACACACACACACACACACACACACCTATTCTGACCTTCCACGGCCGCTCCACAAACACTCGACGCTTACAAAAATATCATGAAATCCTTTGCTTCTCCTCTTCCACGACTGCACACTCCTCCTCCTCCTCCTCCTCCTCCTCCTCCTCCTCCTCCTGTATACCGAGAGAAATGTATAAAAATAGTTTAATTAAGCAATGCACATCGATCTCGTGAGTTTTGTCTGTGTGTTCTGAGCTGCACTGTTCTGCCCTCAGTGTCGATACTTGTTTGTCATGTTGCTTTGGGTTCTCATCTTAGTTTCATATCTGGGCTTTTTTATTATTGTTTTATTATTGTTGTTGTTATTATTATTATTATTATTATTATCATTATTGTTATTATTATTATTTATTTTTCATTTGTTCTTACTTTAATTTTCCTTGTGGTTTTCATCTTCTTTGTTTTGTATGTTTAATTAAAGGTTGTTTATTTGTCTGTGCGTGCGTATGTGCTTCTGTGGCTGTCTGTCTGTCTGTGTGTCTGTTTGTCTGTTTGTGTCCATGTCTGTCTAAGTCCTTCTGTCTCTTTTCTTTTCCTTTGTCTTATTTTTTTCGTGTCATTTTTATCAGTATATATCCGTGTGTGACTCAAATTCTCTCTCTCTCTCTCTCTCTCTCTCTCTCTCTCTCTCTCTCTCTCTCTCTCTCTCTCTCTCTCTCTCTCTCTCTCTCTCTCTCTCTCTCTCTCTCTCTCTCTCTCTCTGCAGTGTGTGTGTGTGTGTGTGTGTGTGTGTGTCTGTGCAAGGGATAGTAACCATAATTACAGTAGAAGTTTTTGTTGTTACTGCTGCTGCTGTTGTTGTTGTTGATGATGATGATGATATAATAACAGTAGTATTAGAAGTAGCAGTTGCCTTAGCAGTAACAACAACAACAACAACAACAACAACAACAACAACAATAACAGCAACAAACTTCACCTGCAATAGCAGCAGTAACCAAACCAATAACAATAACAACAATAGTAATACTAATAAAGAGAATATTGACCAGTAAGCGAGACAGCCACAACGTGACACTCACCACAGCCGCCGCCACCACCACCACCACCACCACCACCACAAAGCTGCATTACCCGAGATATTCAAAATTGCCCATGACACTGCATAACGATCTTGCACCGTGACCATTGATGAACCAGTGTAAAGTAAAGAAACCCAGAGTACTAGTTCTAAATCCTACTTATTTTATATAGAGGCAATAGTCATTGACAACAAAAACAGCTATCAATAAAGGTCCAAAGAAGTGCAGGATCCCGTGAAAGAATTAGTCGGAATAAAAGGATATGTGTCTTGAAACCTCCCTCTTGATCAAGGAATGTTTTGTAATCACGACGATGTAAAGTTAATTCCTTCAGTACCATGACGCGTTTCCATATTCATTCTGCTTACTATTTGGTGGTTTTACACAGCTTCAGAAACTCATGTGGAGGATTAGATTGTGAAAATTGTGGCCATTAATCTTCTGACCTCCATTGACCCTTCCTGATATTAATATAATGATCTAATCGTACACAAATCTTAAAGTAAAAATGTGTCCCAGTATAAAAGGGGTTAAAAAAAAATCCTGCTGGCAAGTGTTTTAAAATCCTAGCGATATAAGATAAAGAAACTCCACTGACTAGAGAGTAATTGTTTAAAACCGCGACCAAAATGAATAGATAAATAAATGAAAATTTATATTTAAAGTTACCGGGTTGATGGAAAAGACATTGTGAGTTTTATAAGGCAAAGTTTATGTTCTTATGATACTCCAGATTGCTTCCTGTCGATACGAGACGCTCCTCATTTATATCCATCTCTTAAAACATTAGAGTGGTGCAGAAAATTACAGTTGTGTCATTGTATGTTTTTGTGATGTGGCTCAATATCGGTCTACCTCTGTGTTTAGCCGTCTGTATGTCTTTATTCATTATGTGCAGGTGCGGATTTGGTTATATACGAGTATTTGTCTGTGTCTATCTTGCTATCTGATTTCCTCTATCAGCCTGTCCAGTTATCTATCTATCTGTCTCTTTATCTGTTTTATATTCATCAGTTCGTCAATCACAACTCAAATCCCCCGAGTGCAAACCTGAATGCTATCAGTCGACAAGGTAAGGAAGGGAGACGAAAGAACCCAACTTAACCTAACTAAACTGAAGTAAAGTAACCTAACCAAACCTAACCCAAGTCCCGCAGTGCAAACCTAAATGCACTCGACTAGATAAGGAAGGGAGACGAAAAGCGAGTGAAGAAGGAAAGGATTATCTGATATTTTTGCAAAGTTTGAGTGTTTGCACAGCTGTCATGAAGGGTCAATGTGTGTGTGTGTGTGTGTGTGTGTGTGTGTTTGATCTGCTGCAGTCTCTGACGACGACACAGCCAGACGTTACCCTACGGAACGAGCTCAGAGCTCATTATTTCCGATCTTCGGATAGGCCTGAGACCAGGCACACACCACACACCGGGACAACAAGGTCACAACTCCTCGATTTACATCCCGTACCTACTCACTGCTAGGTGAACAGGGGCTACACGTGAAAGGAGACACACCTAAATATCTCCACCCGGCCGGGGAATCGAACCCCGGTCCTCTGACTTGTGAAGCCAACGCTCTAACCACTGAGCTACCAGGCGTGTGTGTGTGTGTGTGTGTGTGTGTGTGTGTGTGTGTGTGTGTGTGTGTGTATCTGTTTGTGTTTGTCTGTCTGTCTGTCTGTCTGTCTGTGTCTGTCTGTCTGTCTGTCGTAACTATTCATCCTGATCGTCCTCTCCTCTTTTATGTATTTTTTTCTCCCAATTATAAAATTATTAATTATTTTTGTGATGAACCCACTCGTTTGTAAAGAAATAAAATTAATACAACTCTTTTCGTAATACTTCTCACCTTTCCCTGTATTTTATTTCCGTGCCGCTTGTTTTTATGACGCTCTCTTAATGAATGAAATTAGAGCGTAGATTAATTAGTCTGTTATCATTTTCCCATTACACTGAATATTGCTTCTCGTTGAGCTCTGCTGGTGACGTCAGGAACAGATCAAGTTGCCATGTAAAACTTCTCAATTCTCGCAAGTATGTACAAAGCCCCCGATGTACGAGTAACCTTTACACTGCTTTGGTGCTTCCCTCCCGGCAGTTACCCAGTTATTTTTCTATACTGTTTACGTGTTTCCCTGCCAGGTATGCGAGGCTCCGGTGTACCAGTTACCGAGTTAACTTTCTACTAGTTTGGTGTTTTCCTTCCAGTTATACAGTACAATCCCGCGCTCACTGTCCTCGTTATGATCGTTTACTTGGCCATTGTAGTGCAGCACCTCTCCTCGCAGCTTGGAAGCGAATACCAGTGAATACCGATTATGAATTATTATGCAAAGGTTTACGTTCCCGGGGGAGAAACTGTGTGTGTGTGTGTGTGTGTGTGTGTGTGTGTGTGTGTGTGTGTGTGTGTGTGTGTGTAATTCTCCTTGGTCGCCTGCTGGTCACCCAGCCAGTCTACCCCATTACGGAGCGAGCTCAGAGCTCATAGACCGATCTTCGGGTAGGACTGAGACCACATCAACACACAACACACACCGGAAAAGCGAGGCCACAACCCCTCGAGTTACATCCCGTACCTATTTACTGCTAGGTGAACAGGGGGGACACATTAAGAGGCTTGCCCATTTGCCTCGTCGCTTCCGGGACTCGAACCCGGCCCTCTCGATTGTGAGTCGAGCGTGCTAACCACTACACTACGCGGTATGTATGTATGTATGTGTGTGTGTGTGTGTGTGTGTGTGTGTGTGTGTAGTACGAAACCCCGTAGAGAGAGAGAGAGAGAGAGAGAGAGAGAGAGAGAGAGAGAGAGAGTACTATCATTTTATCTTACATTTCCACCTGCACTAATCCGCCCCGTTAATATCGTCCAGAGAATATGATGTGTGTTATTGGTGAAGCGGAGTGCGCTGGCGTTCTTTTTACTTGTATTTTTCCTGGTCTTTGTTATTGCTTCCCCGATTTTGAATGTCAATACAAATAATATAGTAACTGCATGCACCTGTGTGTATATGTTTATTTTTCCACCGGGAGGGAATTCTCTTGTTTCAGACAAAAGTGTTACTGCTCGCCTGCCTGTTATTGTTGTTATTGTGAAGGTAAATGCCCTGCCCGGTATAGCAGATGTCCCAGCTGGGTTGTAACTTTACTCCTCCGTGGATGGCATTGTCCGTGGGCCCGATTTTCTGAGTAAAGTCTGAACACAGTGCCAGGCAAACATGCAGTATGCAGTGGCGTGGGAGTTGTAGAGAACTGAGTGTTGGAACGTGTTTCCGTTCTCATCATAATATTTGCAAGAGGGTTAGTTACACGTTATGAATCTTCCATCCACGTGTATGTTTATGAATTTCCCGTGTTTCAACTTTCCTCCTTCAGACTTCTTCCATAGTTATCTTTCGTTTCTTTTTTCCAGAGGGTTGAGTTGGCAAGGACCGAGAGCAGCGCAAGGCAGCGAGGTGGCGAGGCCCCACCTGCCCTGAGGGGATTCGCTTGACGGAGAGGAGCGGCCTCCAGCCCTCCCCACGCCCCCGTCACGCCTCCACGACTTTGCTGAGGCGGGAGTTCCGAGACGCTCAATGGGGAATAAGAAAAATATGTTATTTAGAATAACGGGGAAGAAAGAAAAGCTTTCCATTACCACGAGTGACTGACCGTCTGCAAAACACGGCCGGCGGGGACAAAAAGGAATTGTGAGGTTCGGCAACAGTTGGTTTTATTGACTCACAGAACAATGAGCTTCTCTCAGATACGTGAACAATGAACTTTAAGGTAATACAAAGTATCTCGTTCTCGCTGTAAGACGAAGAAGGAAGGACAACAGTTATAGTCACAGATACACGTAGTGTTTTTCGTGTTTGTGTGTGTAAGTGTGGGCGTGGGCGGCCTGGCCCTTGCGTCATTCATCCTAAACAAGACAGTGGGTCGTAGTGTGACAATGACAGAGGCCACGAGGAATGGAAAGCACCACCCTCGCCAGGTCCACGCCGCCTGACTTCACTTGAATACGTGGCTCAACTTTTTTACCTGCTTTTAGAACGCGAACAGTCATGAAGGCCGAGCGAGGCGCCTCAGTAAGACATTCCCTCGGTGTAAAGGGTCACACCGTTGGTACCACACAGACCTACTCTCCACCGGGACTCGTAAAGCCTTCTCTCGCCAGGCCGTGCGAGCGGAGAGCCTTCCGGGCTGGTGGCTCCCTCACCTCCATGTCCAGGTCGTTGCACTACCACTGGGGATCGAGCCAGGAGCAGCCCACCTCGCAGGGGACACACCACAAGCAGACGTGCTTCAGTTGGCTTCAGGTCTTCCTGACGCTGCTCACTGTGCTGCCCAGCATGGCTAAA
>NC_059272.1:16390985-16398485 GCF_017591435.1 Portunus trituberculatus | reverse complement strand
GAGAGAGAGAGAGAGAGAGAGAGAGAGAGAGAGAGAGACTGCTCTGAAAACCAAAACAAAATGAGTAGACCACGAAAAAAGAGTTAAAATGTTAAAAAAAACTCACCTCACCTTTTCTCCCCCTCTTCCCCTCCCTTTCCTGCCGTCCCTCCTTTAAAACAACAAGACCAGAAGGGAAAAAAGCATAAACTACTACCGCTGTACGCCACGAGGAAGGCCCGGCAAAACAAGACACGGCTGGAAACACAACAGCAGTAACACAAACCCAGATATGAACCTCCGATTTCATTCCCATTTCACTTACCCGATCGGCGAGGCGTCAGGATCACTCAGAACTGTACAAATATTGATGTTTTCCCTTTCCCGCCACCCTGAGAGGAAGAGGAGGAAGAGGAGAGATCAGGGAGGATGTTCACGGGGTCAGGGAGGGATAGCGGACGTTCAGGGCTCGTTAAGAGAGGAATACTAGCACGCCTCGAGCATCAGTTTCCGTGGGTCGTGAAAGGGAGGGAGCGAGGGAGAATGAAATGTTTTAGTGGAGTGCCTTCCTGGTTTGGTTTAGTTTTTTTTTTTTTTTTCGTCATATTTATTTGTTTTGTTTATTTTTGCTACGGTTGTTATACCATCGACCTTGCTTTGCTTACTTTTTTTCTTTCTTTCTTTTCGTTGTTGCTTAGTTCTTGTTTTTCTTTTTGTTTTGGGGATTTCTATTTTTGGTTTGCTGTTGCTTCCTCTTCTCATCTCTTTCTTATTGATTCTTTTTATTTATTTATTTATTTACCATGTTTCTTCTTTCGTCTTTCTTCCAATCAGGTTTTTTTTATTTTCTCCCTTTCTTTCTTATCCCATATTGTTGTTTAAGTTCTCTCCTTTTTTTAAACTTTTATTTTTTTTCTACGTATTTCTTTATCTCTTCCAGTGACTTTATTTCTCCCTTAATTTCATCCTCCCTTTTTTTCACTTCCCAGCTTTATCTTTTTATCTTCCTCATGCGTCCCACCCTCCCATTTCTCCCTTGATTTCAGTTTTCTCTTTTTTCAACATTCTAGCTTTATTTCTAATTCACATTTCGCTTCCAACCCTTCCATTACTTCACTAATTTCACTCTTACCTCTCCTGTCCACTTCCCCCTTGATTTCACTCCCCTCCCCCTTTTTTCACCATTAGCTAGTTATTCGCTTCATCAGTTCGTTAACAAGCCTGGCCCTCACCTGAGAGAGACGTGCGTGCGTGCCTTTTCTCATCTGGATTCTTGCAAAAATTTCGCTGTGAAAGCAGAGTAAAATGAGACTCGCTCCTATTATACTGGAGATACACGCATTATTGACGTTTGCTCTTCGACAGCCTGAAAATTACCATGACCCAGTGAAATGAAAGCAGGAAAGGTTTGTGTTCGCTCGCAGTTTTGTCCGGCGCAGGTGACATTTTTGAGGTGCATGTGGCGGGAAGCGACAAGGGTCTGGTAGAGGTGACAAGGGTTGAGGCAGAGTGGCTGGACGTCACAGGTCAGGGCATGTTAGTCTTGGTGTTCTAAAGTTGTAAGGGAAGGGAGTAAGGTAAAGGTGTGAGGAGGGAAATAAAGCAAAGATGAGAGGAGAGGAGGGAAAGGTTGGAGAAGGGAATAAAGAAGAGGTTTGCTTGTAAAGGGAAGGAAAGAAAAGGTGTTAGGAGAAGAAGGAAAGGGAAGAAAGAGAGGAAGGAAGACGGAAAGTTGTGATAAAGGATAACAAGAAAAAAGCGAAAATATGAATAGAGAAAGGTGTAAGAAAGAGACAAAGAAAAGCTAAGAGAAGGAATTATTAGAAAAAGGAAAAGATATAAGAAAAGAGTAGAAAAGGTACGAGAAGACAAGAAAAGGGCAAGATGTGAGGAAAACAGAAGAAAGAAAGGGAGAGGTGTTCAAATAGCCTCCACTGAGCCTCACCCTGCCTGCCCTGTGTTGTCCTGCCCGCCCGCCTCACCTGTATCTGGGAGCAGGTGAGGCGACGCTATAACCACGAGCACGTAAGCCCTTCCTCCCATCCTGCTCACAGTCACGTACACACACACACACACACACACACATACACACACACACATACACACACACACACACACACACACACACACACACACACACACACACACACACACACACACACACACACACACACACACACACACACACACACACACACACACACACACACACACACACACACACACACACACACACACACACACACACACACACACACACACACACACACACACACACACACACACACACACACACACACACACACACACACACACACACACACACACACACACACACACACACACACACACACACACACACACACACACACACACACACACACACACACACACACACACACACACACACACACACACACACACACACACACACACACACACACACACACACACACACACACACACACACACACACACACACACACTTTTGACACATTCACACACACACACACATCTATGCAAACATTTTCTTTTGACTCAACATTTCTTGGAGGACTTTTATCGCCGGCGGCTTGCGAGCTCCACTAAGCACGCCATCAGACGTGTTTAGTCCCTCCCCTAAGGCGCGGCGTCTCTTGCAGGTCCCCAGGGCACCTCGCACAACACTCTGGGAGGCTACGGCAGCAGTCTGTTGGGCAAGAACGGCATCTTCCTCCAGGCCAACCACAGCGACATCACGGCCCAGGCGGGAGCCACAGCCACCCTCCCCTGCCGCCTCAGCTCCCCACTCGGCGACGGCATGGTGAGTGTGGCAGAGAGAGAGAGAGAGAGAGAGAGAGAGAGAGAGAGAGAGATTAGTCTAAATCTACCTCATACTGAAACCTTTAGAGACACAAACCTAAATCTACCTTAACTGAGAGAGAGAGAGAGAGAGAGAGAGAGAGAGAGAGAGAGAGAGAGAGAGAGAGAGAGAGAGAGAGAGAGAGAGAGAGAGAGAGAGAGAGAGAGAGAGAGAGAGAGAGAGAGAGAGGAGTCTAAATCAACCCCACACAGAAACTTTTAGAGACACAAACCTAATTCTACCTTAAACTGGAGCCTTGAGTTTAAAGAGACCAACTTTACTTAGTCTCCCTCTCGCGGCCAGGTGTCATGGGTGCGGCGGCGGGACTACCATCTGCTGACGGTAGGGCGGCAGGTGTACTCGTCCGACGCTCGGGTGGGGGTCAAGGTCTCCATGGACGGGTCTGACTGGATGCTGACGGTGCGATATGTGGCCCCGCATGACGCTGGCCTCTACGAGTGTCAGGTGTCCTCCCATCCGCCCCAGCTGCTCATGGTCAACCTGCATGTTGTGGGTGAGTGTGTGTGTGTGTGTGTGTGTGTGTGTGTGTGTGTGTGTGTGTGTGTGTGTGTGTGTGTGTGTGTGTGTTATTCATCCATCTTATTCTCGTTTTTCCTAATTGTGCATTTCCATTTTCCCGTCTTTTTTTTCACTTGTGTGTTTTTTTTTTCTTTTATCTTGTAATTCTTTTCTTGGCTCTTCTTTTTATCTCCTTTCTTCATCTCTTTCAATTAATCTCGTAATCTTATTCTCGTTTTTCTTGATTGTGTATTTCCATTTTCTTTCTTTTTCTTTTTCACTCGAGGTTTCCTTTTATCTTATATTTTTTTCTTTGGTCTTGCTCCCTTTCATTTTCTCTTTTCGTTCCCTCATCGGCTTATCCTGCCTTGCTGCTTCACGCCTTTACTTCACTACATTGCCTCTGCCTTGCTTCTCTCATTCCTTCCTTATTCTTCCTTTACTTTTCTTTCCCTTATTTCCCTCCCGCTGCTCTTATCTTCTCCTCATTTGCCTTAACTTTACTTCTTCCATTTTCTTGTATATTTTTACTCTTTGACTTTAATTTCCTCTTTTCTTCCTTCGCTATTTTTTCGTCTCATTTCCTTCCCTTTTTCTTGTCCCTTTTTTCTCTTCCTTTTGCACCTTTCCCTTCCCTTCCCTTTTTTTATCTACCATTTCTATCTTCCCTCCTTTTCTCCTGTTTTCCATCCCCTCATCCTTCATTTCCTTTTCCTTTTCTTCCCCTTCACTATTATTCCTTACCTTTCCCCTTCTTTCCTTCACCTCGCTTCCTTTCACCCATCTCGTATCCTTGCTGTTCAGCGTCTAAGCTTAGCAAGAGGGTTCGGAAAATGAGCGTTCCTCTTCTTCAAGGATTTCACGGCAAATTTCCTCGTGATGTCTAAGTAATATGAGTGTGTGAGTAAGCGGTGTAATGATGCGGCGTTTGGGTCTATCAAGGCACGCAGAGGCCGGCTTCCCAAGTGCTCGTGTCTGGTGCTCATCATTCATCGTCGTTAACTTTGATGGTGTGAGTGATTGAGGTGCATAATCTTACGTCTCTCTCTCTCTCTCTCTCTCTCTCTCTCTCTCTCTCTCTCTCTCTCTCTCTCTCTCTCTCTCTCTCTCTCTCTCTCGACCTTTCCATTCTGGTTCCTTCCTCGCCTTCCAAATCCCTCCTTTTCTCTTCCTTCCCTCATTCACTCCCTTCCCTCACTCATTCCCTCTCTCCCTCCCTCTATTTGCATGTACATTTCTTTTCACTTCCCTTCCCTCTTCCTGGTTCCCTCCATCCCTCTCTCTCTCTGCACCCTCCCTCTCTCCCATTACTCTTTACTGGGTTCGCCATGAAACTATTTTCTCAGAATGGCTTGTGTTCTCCTGTCGCGCTGCAAAATTGATCCGGAAGTGATGTTGACTCTATGTGTTGTCGTTGCACTGTTCTCTTCCATATTCTCTGCCTCTTGCTGTCTGTTTTTGCTCTCTCTCTCTCTCTCTCTCTCTCTCTCTCTCTCTCTCTCTCTCTCTCTCTCTCTCTCTCTCTCTCTCTCTCTCTCTCTCTCTCTCTCTCTCTCTCTCTCTCTCTCTCTCTGTTCCTATATGTATCAGTGATAATACTTAAATTGCTATGTGGATTGGAAAATATATAGAAATTTTCATCGATCTACTAAAAGAACTGAAAAATACGCCTATTTTAATGTCACCAACATTCATTACAGTCAGAAGGTTGCAGGGTTTATTTCTGAGATTTTCTCTTTCCGTAACACTTCAGTGCGTCGTTTTGTGAGGCGTAACTGAATCAATATGTTGCTGTTGTCATAACGTGGAGCCCCTTCACTTCCAGAGAGAGAGAGAGAAAGAGAGAGAGAGAGAGAGAGAGAGAGAGAGAGAGAGAGAGTGTTTTACTTTTTTTCCATTATTCCATACGCCTCGTCCCCAAGAGCGTCCGTGGCTGCGGCGAATGTGATTATTTAGCGTCATTAAGTCAGTCGCCCAAAAAAGTGACGGTCTTCTGGGAAAGATGCAGCGGCCGCAGACGAAATAAATAAACTCACCGTCCATCAAAATTTTATAAAACTTGTGACAAAAATTAATTGGACCGGGTGAATTTTTTCATGAGGAAATGAGATGAGTATGCATGTCGCCACTGGACGGAAAAAGTCCCCAGGTAATGTGCCGCGTGAGTGACGGTGACGGCGGGCAGGCCACCAGGCACTAATGTGTTTCCTTCCTCCTCAGAGGCCCACGCGGAGATCATGGGCACACCGGAGCGGTACATTCACCACGGGTCGTCCCTCAAGCTGGTGTGCCTCCTGAAGGGCGCCACCGAGCCACCAGTGTACGTGTTCTGGTACCGCGGCGAGAGGATGATCAACTACGACAAGTAAGGACCCGCTGCTCTCCATCACGTGTGCGCCAAAGTGAACCTCAGGTGTTATAGGGACAAAACTATATAACAAGGCTAACACGAGTAACATTCTGAGGATCAATAATCGAGATACAAGAAGTAATGGATTTAAGCATAATAAAGATAGTAATTGGAGGAAACTGTCCCTGAAATAGCGGTATGTGAATATAATTGACTAAGTAATTAGAATGTTTGTGCTAGGTCATTAAGGAACTTTAAAACATTAGATAAATTTATGGACAATGATGATCGTTGGAATTGCCACATGTAGATCTGACGGCTTCTTGCCATATTTAAAAGGGACTGCCACTTGTAGACCAGACCCGACACTTTGTAGCTATACTTTTATTTCAATGAATACTCATGTTCTTAAGTCTTATCATCACATTTATTTGTGTATGTATATATATATATATATATATATATATATATATATATATATATATATATATATATATATATATATATATATATATATATATATATATATATATATATATATATATATATATATATATATATATATATATATATATATATATATATATATATATATATATATATATATATATATATATATATATATATATATATATATATATATATATATATATATATATATATATATATATATATATATATATATATATATATATATATATATATATATATATATATATATATATATATATATATATATATATATATATATATATATATATATATATATATATATATATATATATATATATATATATATATATATATATATATATATATATATATATATATATATATATATATATATATATATATATATATATATATATATATATATATATATATATATATATATATATATATATATATATATATATATATATATATATATATATATATATATATATATATATATATATATATATATATATATATATATATATATATATATATATATATATATATATATATATATATATATATATATATATATATATATATATATATATATATATATATATATATATATATATATATATATATATATATATATATATATATATATATATATATATATATATATATATATATATATATATATATATATATATATATATATATATATATATATATATATATATATATATATATATATATATATATATATATATATATATATATATATATATATATATATATATATATATATATATATATATATATATATATATATATATATATATATATATATATATATATATATATATATATATATATATATATATATATATATATATATATATATATATATATATATATATATATATATATATATATATATATATATATATATATATATATATATATATATATATATATATATATATATATATATATATATATATATATATATATATATATATATATATATATATATATATATATATATATATATATATATATATATATATATATATATATATATATATATATATATATATATATATATATATATATATATATATATATATATATATATATATATATATATATATATATATATATATATATATATATATATATATATATATATATATATATATATATATATATATATATATATATATATATATATATATATATATATATATATATATATATATATATATATATATATATATATATATATATATATATATATATATATATATATATATATATATATATATATATATATATATATATATATATATATATATATATATATATA
>NC_059272.1:16333485-16373485 GCF_017591435.1 Portunus trituberculatus | reverse complement strand
AAAACATACCATGGAAGCGTAATATTACCGTCAGGAAATATTCGAAAAAAAGTATTAGACCCATCAGGCTGGCGATAGAAGGGTGATGGCGTGGGTAGGGTGATAGCTGGGAGACCGCCGGGGGGACGCGGCCTGGAGAAAACACCGGGAACAGTAGCGGCGGGACATCCATATAATATAACTTTTATCATCTCATTAAACCAAAATTAAGCCAGAGTGAATTTTTGACTAGACTATGAAATGGTACACTGGTGGCTGCATTCTGACACATGTTTGGCCTATGGAAAGTGAAGGAAACAAATATCAGAGGGTAATACAGACGCCTTGCTCTTTTTGATGGTCCTTATACCATTACTTTAAAATATTTGCGTACTGTTTTCACTCATATGTAATGGAAACCTAACATTAAGTGAATAGCCTTATAAATACCTTTAATAGACGAAGATTAGGCAGTTCGAAGGGGTGTGGTGAAGGCTTGCACTGCTTTCTGTTGCTGTTTTGCTTTGTGCTTGGTGCTCCTTGAAAACTGTCAGCAATATAACAACACTTCACTTTACTTGTGTGTGTGTGTGTGTGTGTGTGTGTGTGTGTGTGTCATTATAGCCACCACTGTTTTCACCACCACCGCAACAAGACGACTGCCGTAGCAAAAGGTTGTCTGTGAAGTCAGGACGCATGTATATATGTTTATGATAACTATCTGTCACTAAATCTCTTATTAATGAGACACTATACTTATACAAATACCACATGTCGATTTATTGGTTATTGTGACATCTTCCTCTTCGTTATCGTGTCCAGCTTTTGTTATTTGTCAAAGCAGAAAATATTAAATTGTATCTAGTCGTACAGCGAGAGTTGGCAACTCCCGCGAGGCAAGAAACAAGGTGCTTACAAGGAAGACTACAGTATTTCTTTCATTCTCTATTTCTACCGCCTGATATACGAGTTTTTCTGACAATAAACCAGGGTGAAAGGATACAAGTAGAGGAATATAGACATTTTTCTATCTACATACACATCTATCTTGCTGATTATATACGAATTCATTGACTTATCTATCTGCCTACCTATCCATCTATGTTTGTTTATCCAACTGTCCATTTACATATCTATCAACCCATCAAAATACCCGCTTATCCATCTATCTTCAGACAACCATGTAAATACCACCACCACCACCACCACCACCACCACAACTGCTGCTGCTAGTACCCGCACCAACCGACATTCGCCCTCATGAACAGCAGCATGTCAGTGATAGGGCGTGGGCGTGGGTGGAGGCGTGAGTGAGATATACGTGGTGTCAAGCGTTTATGCGATTCCCTTTTCCTCTGTCGTCTTTAGAGATTTTCTACACACTTGTCAGGTCGCTACACCTGCACACTCGCGTACAGTAACACGTGCTGGGCCAGGCAAGCCAAAAACCACCTACGGTAAACTTCTTTTAGCGCCCTCGTAACTTATGCCAAGGAACGACGCCGTCATTCAACCAGCCATGCAGTCAGTCAGTCACTCAATCAACCAGCGAATCAGTCAGTCAGTCAGTGTGTCAGCCATTCAGTCAGTTATTCAGTCAGTCAGCCAAACATTCAGTGAGCTAGACAGTCAGTCAGTCAGTCAGTCAGTCAGTCAGTCAGTCAGTCAATCAGTCAGTCAGTCAGTCAGTAAGTTAGTCACTCAGTCAGTCAGTGAATTTATTAGTTAGACAGGCAATATATCTGTCAATCTATCAGCCAGTCAGTCAATCAATATTCACGATACAAAACAAGCAAACACACCACCAATAGTTACCTCCACAACCACAATCACCACCACCACCACCACCACCAATGCATAACACACTGACACCACCACCATCAACACTTTCTAAAGGTGCCTGCTGACTTACTGCATTTCCACGCATCGTTTCATCGTTGCGTATCATCTTATAATGCGATACGGTGCAACAGGGTATTTTACCCACTGTTTCCTATCCTATCGTTGAGTGATGCAACAGTGTCATACAGTTTCTTCCTGACCGTAGCCATGTGTGCAAATGCAGTTGTCTGTGGCCACGTTTAGTTTTATTCATGAACATCAAATCAATAAAAGGAAAAAGAATGACGGCGTTGGTGGGTGTCTACACTCTATGTATGTGTAATGAAACAATACTGTGTTGACTGACTTGAAATTCCAGCATGTGACGGAACTGTATCAAAACGTGACAAGGATACACACAACTGATTTTGAGTTTGTCTGCAATTGGGGTCAAAATTGAAAAATATCATGCCCGTCCACGACAACACTGAACATGCAACTGGACGATCCCACGCTCCTTGTCCACACACACACACACACACACGAAGGTTGGTGAGTTGTGTATCATTCCTTTGAGGTGCCGCCGAAAGACCGACAGATGGCGGATAGAACCCATTCCGTATCATATTTTGACACGCAACGGTACAGCGCTATCCTGTCAACACTGCTACGTAACGATGATACGATACGTGGAAATGCAACAAGTGTGTACCCGCCTTAATCACAACACAAACAATATTTATATACAGTGTTACACCCACAACCCTGACCGCCGCAGCTCCACCGCTCGTCTAGTCCAGCGGGGTGGTCAGTCAGCCAGCCAGCCGAGATGACTGAGCGGTGGACTAACCTTCCTTCAAGACGTGTTTGTGTCCGTGGTGGAGAAAGGAACTCATGGTGGTGGTGGTGATGGACAGTTATAATGGTATAAAGTGCTTATACCTTATTTCAAAGTGTGGTGCGCACCATGGTTAATGTACCGCACTAATAGCCCTATTCAGAAACGATTTGCACTCTCACGACGACTATTTCCAAAGGCTCTAATAGAAGATACTCATGTTTTCAAGGGTATTTTTATGATTTTGGAGATGGACTAGATTTCTAATTAATCATAAGGAGAAACTGTCTTGAAAACCCAGCGGACTTGAAAAATTGTCGTGGTGAAAAAGCAAGGTGTTTCTGAATATGGCCAATGTCACTCACTCACGACCTCTGCTTACGGCCAAATAACCTTCAACCACCATCGTTAAGTTTTGACACCTTCGCGGGCAGAGTCTGTACACTTTGCTGGGTAATGGCGCGCACACACACACACACACACACACACACACACACACACACACACACAGCCTGCCAAGAAAAGGTCGACCGTGTGGACGTGTCATAACACCTACAGTACACAATCACCCTCCCCACTCATTGTAACTACCATACGCCTAATTAATTACCTTAACAACCCTCCACCAGCTAATTGTCCACATGTGAGTCCTTCAGTGCACGACACACCTTCCTAGTACAGCCTGTCCATCCCGTCACTGTCCCATCACCGTCCCATCACTAATGACACTGTGGCACCATTAATTAACTACCTTTCACTATCCACTCACTCCCACACGTCACGTCACCCCTTCAGTGCATTATTATACAGCTTTCTAGTCAATTATCTGCCCCATTACCGTCCCATCACTGTCCCATCATGTTCCTGCCCTCCACTCTATTAACAGACTCACCCTTTCACTGAGCAGGTGCAGCTGGTGGACAAGGTGGGGCAAGCGGGCCGGTCACCGTGTCCCCAGGTCTCGTGTCTGGTGATGAAATGGACGTCTGGTCACTGATTGTGGTGGTGGTGGTGGGCAGTTGCCAAATGGAAATATTCTAACTCACCAGATCCACCTTGAAAAGCCGCTAAAAAGTCGCTAAAACATTGTTGTACATGCTACAAGTGTTCCTAGACGAAGTAAGTGGCTTGACTTACACATAGGCTAATCAGTATAGGGCCCCGTTGACTCTAATAAAGAACGTTTATCCATCCCTTCCAGTGACGCAGAGCAAACTTGTCTCGAGAGCCTCGCTCGCCACCCTCTCATCACTCGCCTTTTAAATCCGATTGATAATTAATTGATTGATTGATAAGTTTATTGTTGTAGCAATGTATACAACATCGAAATGTTGTCCATTTCCCTATGAATGAACCTATCAAATTACCAGCTTATCTATCTATCTATCTACACACAAGCATATAAATATCTCCACCAGCACCGCCAATACCACCCACACCTAACCACCTTCGCCATCATGGACGGGAGTGTGTCAGTTTACACATTACTACTAGTATTTCCATGCAACTCTATTGTGGCATCATATCACCTCAGACGCTGTGGGGCCATGCAACAAATTGTTTACTAATTTCGCTTCACTTGCAAACCAGATATTGTTTTGCATCTCTTTCAACTGATAGGAAAACAGGTCGATACATATGCATTTTATTATATCAAGAGACATTGTGTTACCATTAGAAATATATAGGAATATCATTCACAAGATATCGTCATATCAATAGGTATGAAAAATAAATACAAGTAACAAAAACTGCACCACGTTACAAGACATTGGCCAGACACTTAAATTAGGTATTGCATTGAAAGACTCACAAAACATCATCTTCAGTAACACGTAACAATACCTTTGTGCTTCACAACAGAAAACTAAAAGACACTTTTGTGGTTATCTTCAAGACACAAGAAGGAACAGGTTCTTGTGATCACTACAGACACAGCCACGTGTACATCACACCTTGCAATACTGTGAGTGAGAAGCACTCCACTACTACTACTACTACTACCCTTAACAACTACTACTTGGTACAAATTTACTGTCATGGCCTGGCAGCAAGACACATCGTGTGATCATCCAGCGACGCACAGCTAGCCGTTGATGTGTGACTAGGCAGCATGCTCGCTACACTCCTCACTAAGAAGATGGCGTCTCCTAACAAGGAACGTTATCACTAAGTGTTTCTCCATGCATGGTGAATTCCAACATGGAGTGAACACGTTGGTCATTTGGTCCTTAAGCCATAAACGATCATGTTGGGTGACAGGAATGATGGGTGATGAGCAGAGGAATCGTGACCCAAGAGGTTACCTTCCTCTCTTGGTCTACACTCTCCTTTTTTAAATACTATATACATATGTACACTGTACACTCCTATTACAATGCTATGCATAACTTCTAAATATTACTGTTTTCTGCTGCTATAGATAAGGCATTGCAAAAAACCTTACCCGCTACATATCTACAACTGTCTACAAATTCTACAAATTTATCCACCCAATCTACAAATGGTCAATGAAATACACTACACCAGTGATGAAGATCTGTGGCCAACCTTCAGAACTTCATTGGTACGTCTCCAAGAATCACCCTTTTCTTCTTCTCTTCCTTTTTTCCTCCTCTTGTTCCTTTGGCAACACCGGCAGTAGTAGCAGTCTGGTGTCTGTTGTATGTCATGCACGCTCACTCCAAAAACTTGCCTCACTTCTTTGGCGTTAGTAGTACTGAATCCTGGAACAAGAGATGGAACAATATTGAAATGGCGTCCTCCTCAATGCCTGTTGTCTTGTGGTACACAGGGTTGGGGAAGGGATTGTGGATGATGTAACGATAAGGATGGTATGTTAAGGAGAGCCAAGGTGGATTGGGTTTGCATGGGTGGCTCTGTAGGCCTAAAAAGGAAAACTGCCGTACCAAGCGCATAATTAATACTAGCGGAGAAACTTTACGAGTAGGGATTTTGGAATGTTGTGCATGGTAGAAATATTAGTGTTAGCATGAAGTGTACTACAACATGTATAAGGAGGAATAGAGTAAGGAAGGCAGGGTATTTAACATTGTGTAAATTGGCACGCGGGGCAGTAGATTTGAGTGGGGGCAGGAAAGGACGCGATCTCGGGTGAAGGGAGTGGCACTCTCTACTCGGACATTGGTGGACGCGTCACAGTGAGCGAGGGTCTCTGATCAGGTGGGTAATGTGATCAGGGCAGCGGAGTTTCGTGTTAATATAATCAAGGGTGTCATTATGTGGAGTTAAGTGGTGTATTCAAGTGGGGAGAGAGTGTTAAGGGTGCCTCTCGTGTTTCTCTGTTGTTGGTTCAGAGTGCCGCGTCACTTTCATTGTTTTTTGTTCTAATGTACTTTACTATATTTGAAATATATATAAAATTGACTTGGAAGAGAGTTTTCCTTCAATGAAAATCCCAGCCCGTGTGGTACAATGATAACACGTCGACGAATCTTCAACAACTTGACAAACATCTTTAGAGTCAAAATGTTGCAGGTGAGAGAGAGAGAGAGAGAGAGAGAGAGAGAGAGAGAGAGAGAGAGAAAAAAAACCTATGAAGTATGAGTTGGCCAAGTATACGGTATTGGAATATTTTCAATGTGTCAAGAATAATTTCGGTACTGTTTAAATTTTGGAGGAATCACATGCACATCTTAATTACGACATCTTAGCCACAGAACAGCACAGCCAAAAGGCATACACAGCAAGACCCCAGAGCATGAAGGAGTGAAAGATTAGTTAACTCACACCAACAGCTAGGCAAAGAACCCCGAGGGAGCCCAGCACAACACCCACCACCATGCCAGCTTGGGGATTTTGACACTTCAATGACCGTCTTCTCCTGACTGTTGCTGCTGATGGGCAGACCGAACACTCCCTCAGGGAGAGGATCTGGACGACTCCACGCACTCGTCAACGTCTGTGGTGGAGAAATACACTCTCAGAAACACAGATTTATTAAAACTTAAGGAAAGAGGTTAAAAAAGGAAAGGAGAAAGTTCCACGTTTTTCAGGAACACACATTCAGAGATACGTTAAGGAAAACTACAACAATTATATCTCTAAATACAAATGCATATGGCAAGGTAAAATTATACCAAATCATGAAGAACAAACTATCCTCAAATCGCTGATCTCAGTAATACTCGTGAGATAAAATGCATGTTCATGTATGCCAAGAATAACAAAAGTGCAATTAAATACCACACTAACTTCTTTAGGCTGCTAAGTGTAGAGATGAAGGGTTGAGACGTTTAAGAAGAGAGACCGTAGAGTGACAGTGACAGTCCAGTCAGGCCTCACCTTCACAGTTGAACTTCCTGACGAGTGTGTACCCTGCATGGCCGGCACTGCCAGTAGTATGACTCTCGAGTGTTGATGCAAAGGCTCACACACACCAGACATTCTTCTCCCGGCACTCGTCAATTCCACACAGCTGCATAAACTCATCCTGCCACAAGAAAGGCATTTCCTTCAGTACTGTCAAGTTGTGATTTTTTTTATACTGTATACAATGTAAGAAAACCTGCAACTTTTATATGAAACAATGGAGTTCAGGGCATGAGTTAAGCCTTGCGTGCCAGAGTGACAAAAGCAAGGCCTTCTCCTCACCTATCCATTACTGCAGTAGTCACTGAAGCCGTCACACATGCACTGCTTCTGGGTGCCATTGACACCACCGTAGGAAAACTGACTGTCTGAGGCACACAAGTCGTTGTTCTTCCGTGCGAGGGTGGTCTCTAGGTCTATCTGCCAGCATTGCATTGTGTGAGTGAGATGATGGACTTGTATTTTAACACCACTATTATTCATGGTTTAGACTATCTTAGGGTAAATTTAGATGAACAAGATGGTGTTTTAAGAGAGAGAGAAACCCTAGCAGTAAGTTGCAACAATCCTGTTCATCATAGCTCTCCGTCTTTCCTTTAAATACAAGTAACAGACAAACAACAAAAACTACACTCCCACACCAACACTCAAAGGTTCACATCACTAAAACACACGAAATGCACCCTAAAACACACTTTTAACATCCCTGCAGCACTAATGAACCAGCTTAAAATACCCCAAATGTATCCTAAAACCAACAGTATGCATTATAAAGAACGTTAGGATTAAAAGGGACACTAACCTAAAATGTTACACCTTGGCTTCTTCTATTCAACCTTTATTTCTTATTTCTTCTTCATCCTCCTCTATTGTTTCTCCTTCTACTTCCTCTTATTGCTTCTATCTACACGCCTGAGCCTAGAAAGGCATCAAAACACTAGATATTAGATAAAATATTGAGGAAATGAAGGGTGACTTAAGTATTGTGGCTTGACTGCTCCTCTTCCTCCTCCCTTTCTCCTTTCTTCCTCCTTATCCTCCTTTATTTCTCCTTCTGCTACTATTATCTACACACCTGAAACTAAAAATACACGAAAACACGTAAAAATCACTAGATATTAGGCAAAATATTGATGAACTGCGGGTTTGGAAAAAAGAGGCGCCAGCCTGGGGCTCAGATGAGTCACCACCTGGGCTGTGGTCATCAGAGAGAACGGGAGTGGGGGTGATTCGGCTAAATTACGTAAATAATTTGATTTACAAAATAACTTTTAGTAAAAGCGAAACCACGGCCGAATGCTTGTTATTTTATGACGTGATAAATACTTAAACAAATTTTCAAAATATCAAAATATCTCCAGCTTAACTGGTTTTTAAAAAATGTCTAAATTAAGTACGTTAAAAGTACAAAAACATTTTAACCCATAAATCTCTTAAAACGTCCTGTAAAGTCAAGCCATTTTCACTTGGCGAGTATTTTATCACATTTCACGGAGTCTGAGCTATCTTTTGGGGCATTCTACAGCGAGTTAGACCAAGAAGCAGAAACGTGAGCAAACAAAATAAAGAAAAAATAAGAGCTTTTTACAACACCACCAAACACCATTTCAAAGTCCACATATTTCACTCAATAGATTGATTTCACACTTAAAAGAGCACAGACGATTGTTTGATATCATAAAGACCCACTTATACCATGAAATAAAAATCTCAATATTCCAAATGGGAAATTTTGACCGTTAAAAAGCCTTTAACATACGCCATAAAACACCACTAAACGCCACATATTTACCCAGCACAGGCGCGGAACACACTTCAAACACGACGAAACATTTATAGACACCATAAAAACATACCATGGAAGCGCAATATTACCGTCAGGAAATATTCGAAAAAAAGTATTTGACCCAGCAGGCTGGCGATAGAAGGGTGATGGCGTGGGTAGGGTGATGGCTAGGGGACCGCCGGTGGGAGGCGGCCCGGAGAAAACCCCGGGAACAGTGGCGGCAGGACATCCATATATAGTCTTTATCATCTCACCAAACTAAAATTAAGCCACAGAGAGAATTTTTGACCATGGGATATGAAATGATACACTGGTGGCTGCATTCTGACACATGTTTGGCCTATGGTAAGTGAAGGAAACAAATATCAGAGGGTAATACAGACGCCTTGCTCTTTTTTTATGGTCCTTATACCATTACTTTAAAATATTTACGTACTGTTTTCACTCTCATATGTAAAGGAAACCTAACATTAAGTGAATAGCCTTATAAATACCTTTAACAGACGAAGATTAGGCAGTGTGGAATATTGTGGTGAAGGCTTGCCAATGCTTCTTTTGCTGCTGGTGCTAGGTGCTTGGTGCACCTTGAAAACTGTCGGTAATATAGCAACACTTCCCTTTACTTGTGTGTGTGTGTGTGTGTGTGTGTGTGTGTGTGTGTGTGTGTATCAGTACAGCCACCACTATTGTCACCACCACCGCTAAAAGACTACTGCAGTACTGCCGTAGCAGAAGGTCGTCTATGAAGACAGGACGCATGTATATATGTTTATGATAACTATCTGTTACTAAATCTCTTATTAATGAGACGCTATGCTTATACAAATACTACATGTCGAATTATTGGTTACTGTGACATCTTCCTCTTCGTTATCGTGTCCAGCTTTTGTTACTTTGTCAAAGAAGAAAATATTAAATTGTATCTATTCGTACAGCGAGTATTGGCAACTCCCGCGAGGCAAGAAACAAGGTGCTTAAAAGGCAGACTATAGCATTTCTCTCATTCTCTATTTCTACCGCCTGATATACGAATATTTGACAATAAACCAGGATGAAAGGATACTAAGCAGAAGAATATAGACATTTTTCTATCTACATACACATCTAACTTGTTGATTATATACGAATTCATTGACTTATCTATCTGCCTACCTATCCATCTATGTTTGTTTTATCCAACAGTCCATTTACATATCTATCAACCTATCAATATACCCGCCTATTCATCTATCTTCAGGCAAACATGTAAATAATAATACCAACACCACCACCACCACCACTGGTGCTAGTACCCAACATTCGCCCTCATGAACGGCAGCGTGTCAGTAATAGGGTGTGGACGTGGGAGTGGGCGTGGGTGGAGGCGTGAGTAAGATATACGTGGTGTCAGGCGCTTATCCGATTCCCTTTTCCTCTGTCGTCTTCAGAGGTTCTCTACACATACCGTAATACATGCTGGGCTAAGCGCGGCCACACACCACCTACGGCACACTTCTTAGCGCCAACGTACCGCGCGCTGCCTTTTTGTGCCAAGGACCAACGCCGTCAGTCAACCAGCTAGTCAGTCAGTCAGTCAGTCAGTCAACCAGCCAATCAGTCAGTCAGTCAGTGTGTCAGCCATTCAGTCAGTTATTCAGTGCCACCCAAACAGTAAATCAGCCAATCAGTCACTCAGCTAAACAGTCAGTCAGTCAGTCAGTCAGTCATTCAGTCACTCAGTGAATCAGTAAGTCCATCCATCAGTCAGTCAGTAAATCTATTAGTTAGACAGGCAATCTATCTGTCAATCCGTCAATCTATCAGCCAGTCAGTCAATCAATATTCACGATGCAAAACAAGCAAACACACCACCAATAATTACCTCCACAATCACCACCACCACCACCACCAATACACAACACACTGACACCACCAACATCAACACTTTCTAAAGGTGCCTACTGACTTACTGCATTTCCACGCATCGTTTCATCGTTGCGTATCACCTTATAATACGATACGGTGCAACAGGGTATTGTACCCACTGTTTCCTATCCGCGTGGTGTATCATCGTTGAGTGATGCAACAGTGTCATTCAGTTTCTTCCTGACCGTAGCCATGAGTGCAAATGTGCAGTTGTCTGTGGCCGCGTTTAGTTTTATTCATGAACATCAAATCAGTAGAAGGAAGTGAGAGCGACGGCGTTGGTGGGTGTCTACACTCTATGCATGTATGCACATGTTCAATGGAACAACTACTACGTTGGCTGACTTAATATCCAGCATGTGACGGAACTGTATAAAAATTTGACAAGGATACACACAACTGATTTTGAGTTTGTTTTCAATTGGGGTCAAAATTGGAAAGATACTCGTGCCCGTCCACAACACTGAATTTGCAACGGGACAATGCCACGCTGCCCGTCCACACACACACACACACACACACACACACGAGGGTTGGTGAGTTGTGTATCATTCCTTTGAGGTGCCGCCGAAAGACCGACGAATGGCGGATCGAATCCGTTCCGTATCATATTTTGACACGCAACGGTGCAGCGCTATCCTGTCAACACTGCTACGTAACGATGATACGATACGTGGAAATGCAACAAGTGTGTACCCGCCTTAATCACAACAAACATTATTCATATACAGTGTTACACCCACAACCCTGACCGCCGCAGCTCCACCGCTCGTCTAGTCCAGTGGGGTCAGGACTTCCATTTTAGGGTAAAATACCCTAAACTAGGGTAATTGGACCCTTCTTAGGGTAGTGTTTAGGGTAATGCATAAACTAGGGTAATTTTAGGGTAATCTGCCGTCCTATGGATAGGTGTGCTTGGAATGGAGCCAGTCTGGTGGCAGGCTGGTTTTCTTTCATGTTCGATTCATGTACACAATCATCCCCGTGACTTGTATCATCCCTTCACCCCCCCACCCCATCCCCTTTCTCCCCAGTCTCCACTCACCCATCTACTACGCATACACGTTTTGGACCTTCGGACGGTTAGATCACAGTTCACACACAGAATCAGTCACTTGCGAGGACGAGTCCACACAGAACAGCCGCAGTAGTGGCTGTAGTGCTATTTTAAAACTGTATACCAGCTGGAATCTACGTGAAGGTGGCCTCTTCCCATAAGTTAATTTGTTTTATATATATTGTTATGACGAGGGTCATGCAGCTGTGTGTGTTGTCTGGAGTTGTGTGGTATGTGGCGTGTGTGCTGATGAGGCGAGCTTCGTATGTGTGTGGCATGTCGGTTGGTGACAGTGTGCTGGGTGATGATGATAATGAGGCCGTTGATGATGATGCCAGTGATGTTTATGATGATAATGCTGGTGATGAGGGTGGTGGTTGAGGTGTTTCACTACTATACATTTTACGGAGAGTGAGTCATTGTTTTTCGCAAATATCTTTCAAACTAATGAATTGATCGGAATGGTACTGTGTACTAGACACCCAGTAATTTTTGGTGAAACCTGATGTCCCAGAGAGAGAGAGAGAGAGAATTATGGAAAGAATTGTCCCAACTTACATTTTTCTTTTCAAAAGATTCTTCTATTTTTGCTCTTTTGTAATGGTTTGGTGTCAAATGGTAATAAATAAAGATAAAATAAGAACAAATCTAGAATAAAATAGCTAAAATTTAGAGGCAATGGTAGCAAGAATAGCATGGTCAAGATAGGTACCTTGTGTGACCTTCTCTTTTATTGTACCATTAGTTTGTTGGTGTCTTGACTGTTCTGTTATAAGAAAAATAACAGGGCAGATATTCATAATACATTTACCTTATAGTGAATTAGGTTAGGTTAGATTACAAGACATTAGGCTAGTGTATCTTCTGGGGGAGATGAACGATAGCTTTGTTTATCATTCATGTATGTCCTTTACTTATAGCTAACCTAAACTGGAAGCTTCAAATCTCAACTCTTGCTAAAACAGCTTCTATGAAGTTAGGCGTTCTGAGGCGTCTTTACCAGCTTTTCTTACACTCCTGACTGCTAACTCTGTTTAAGGGTCTTATCCACCCATGTATGGAGTATCTTTCACATGTAAGGGATGGTTCCACTTAGTTTTATCAGATAGGGTGGGATCAAATGCTTTTTGTTTCATCAACTCCTTTCCTCAGACTGACTGTCTTCAGCTTCTTTCTCACTGCTGGAATGTTGCATCTCTTATCTTGTGGTAAATATTGACAAGAGATCCTTTGTTTACCAAATATGCCCATTTGTCTCCTTAGATCTTCTGAGCAAGTGCAAAATTTGGTCTACTTTGGTTCCCCTGACCAACTCAACCAGATAAACTTAATCTAAGTTAACCTAACTCTAAAATTAAACTAACCTAAGCTAATCTAACCTAACCGAAACTTAATATTATAACTGTTTTCTGGAGCGATGTGCTCATTTCCAAAAGTAGCCTACCGTGCGGGAAAAAAAATAAATAAACTTCCTAGTGGATCTTTTTATTCTCTATATGTTGTCCTTGGACAGTTTTGCCCTCACATAAATTATGAAGTACAGCTCCGTGTACACACACGAAGAAACATAAGCCAGCCAAACATACATGCAAACACAGTTGGCAGGAACCCATCCTTATATTTTCTTCCCGTCTTCTATACGTCATGATACCTGTTACTTGAGAAGCCTGATAAATAATTAGTCTCTCATTTACCTGTGTGGTGAATCAGGGGGGGCAGGATGACTGCTGAAACATCGAGAAAGACGAAAAACATGACAGGGCAGAGATACAGACGCCATCTTTACGGGGACAGCTCGGGCGTTACTCCTGTTCGTCGTAGTCGTGGTCCCGCGCAGGGTCTCTCACACCCTGGTCACGCAGATCTTTCCCACGCGACTGACGTGACCGTAGTGAAATGACCACGGACATGCGTGCTGGTCTCATATCATTGTTTCTTATTTTTCTTTTCTATCTTTTGTATGGATTGGCATAAGTATTTTTTCTGCTATTTGTTTGCACTAGTTTAATTTATATTTTATCTGTAAGTGAAGGTAGACATACGCATGTTTCTCTACACAGATATTATTCGTGTGTAATAAAGCCTATTAACGTTTTATGTCTACTTTTCATTACATAGTCATTACTGTGAGAAAAAAAACATATCTGCCTATATATTAATACACGTAACAGAGTCCATGTAATGTCAGTAGTATGGTCACTAAGAACTCCTCCAGCTACCCTAGCACACGACGATGTCACGATGGTGACTATGGTGATGGTGGCGCACGGATCACAGCTACGTACTACACAGGAATGCCTTACATATTATGACGTAGCACATATTCTAACTAACATCATAGCAATAGACATTTCATACATCGGTAATATTAAATAAAAAAATAAAATTGTTGGAGAGAGAGAGAGAGAGAGAGAGAGAGAGAGAGAGAGATTGTGTGCCTTTTGGCTTTTGAGTTGGAAAACTTGGGGTTTGGGAAGTCAATAAGAAAGACCAGTAAATTCAAACAAAATACTTTATTAATTAAATCTTATGGTAGTAAGAGCAGCTTAGACCTGGCACCTTGAAGGAGTGATAGACTTCTTGTGTGTGGTGGTGAGAGGTTATGTAGCATAAGTTAAAGATAGATGAACACACAAGATAGTAAGCATACAGTATATAAGATGCATGTTATAGTATTTGGTGATAAAGAAAATAAACTCTCCATCAAGACAAAGATAAGCAAACTTAAGAGAGCAAGAGATAGTAGCAATGATAGCGAGGGAGGAGAGGAAAACTATAAGCTTTTGAGTGACTTAGATGCAAGGAAAGCAATGGACCAGATGGTGTGTCAGGGAGGATATTGACAGAATGTAGAGACCAACTGGGGGAACCAGTCTGGAACTACAAAGACAAGCAACGTCCATTACATCACTTCGTGTTCACTACTAACACTGTGGGTTAGTCAGTAGCTAGTGTCTGTACGACAACGTGCAGCCTGGCATCATCTTACGCCAGGCTACACGGTAGGAGCTTCCCGCGCTAGCTAGGGGAGAGACGCGCTGTACACCCTCTTCTGTATTTGGGGAAATATACCGGACTTCTGTTACTCGTGTGTTTCCCTCGCACCTCTATCACTCCCAAAGAACCTTCTACAGTGGCTAGACCACAAGAACAAACATGGCGCAGTGAGTATCGAGTGATATGTGCTGTCGAGTGTCTTGGTGAAGCCGGTAGCGTCTGTGTACCGCCCGCCACTTGGATCTACACTCCAGGACCTCTACAGTCTACCCAGCGACTACAGTGGACCTACAGTGACTTGTGGAGTGCAGTGCAGTGGTACTAGTGCCGTGGACAGTGCAGTGCAGTGATATTTGTGCGTAGTGTTGCCTCGCTCTTATGGTACCTATGCTTAAGGGTGAGACTCGCACGCACTCGCCACGCTAGAGCGGCGAGCGTCACGTATTCCCATCGTCACTGCTCGGGGACCACTGCCGCGCTCCTTGGCATGCCGCAGGGCTGCTGCCTTGCGCTGCCGGGCGTACGGATCTCCCCTCACCGCCACACCACCCATTTGCATCTGCACGTATTTCCTTCCACAGTGATTGTTTCGTTGCTTACAGACTCCGAGGAGTGGATCCGGTCTACAGGCACGATTCATGTCACCGCGTGGAAAGAGACATGGGAAGACAGTCTCATCAACACCAGAAAAGTCTGAGACAACCATGGCTGCACCACCACCGTCAGACTTACTCACCCTTCTACAGTACATGGAAGAGAGGGACGAAAAACGCCGGCAGGAGGACGAGAAACGACGGCAGGAGGAACAGGAACTGCGCAAACAGGAGGCAGCTATCAGACAGGACGAGTTTGCTGCCCTTCTCTCAGCATTCAGTAAGGGTATGAGCTCTGCAGTGTCTACAGCTGGGGCGGGCGCGGTGTCATCCAGCCCCCACCCTCCCGCCCTCCTCGCCCCGTCTTCCCCCGCCACCCAGGCCGCCACACTCACACGCCAAAGCTGTCATCTCACCGCCTCCTCCTCTACAGCCTGACGTGCCTTACCAGGTTTTTCGAGAATGGAGCAGACGATGGCGCGACTACGCAGTGATGACGGACCTGACTACTTTGCCTCTCAGTAAACGTCACATTCAACTGAGAGCCTGCCTGAGCCCAGAGGTACTACACACCCTTCACTATCGCCTTCAGATTCCTCAAGACGACTCAACACCGATAGAAGACCTGCTGACCACGCTTGATAGTTACTTCAAGGCTCAGACCAATGAAGCCTTACGGCGACGAGAACTGTTCAGCTGCCGTCAGAGTGTTGGAGAGCAGTTTAATGAGTTCTTTGTGAGAGTCAAGAATCTAGTAGAGGCTGTGGATGTGTGTAAAGGGGGCAACACGGACTGCGAAGAAATGCAGATGAAACAAGTGATACTCATGGGAGTGATTGACCAGGAGTTAGTGCAGGAACTCATTGGCATCATCCCTACACACTCACTTGATAAAGTTGTGCAACACTGCTACGCATTTGAGGCCGCCAGACGCACAGCCAACGCCATCACTTCTCCTGCACAAGCCCTCTGTGCTGTGTCAAGGTACAAGAAGGACAAGAAGGCAAGGCAGCACGCCTCTGCACCGACTCAACCTCTCTCAGACGCATGTGACAGCTGCGGACGCCCACATGCTAAAGGAGAATGCTCAGCAGCACTAGTTATCTGTAGCAACTGTGGTATAAAGGGCCATCGAGTACGGATGCCACGGTGCCCTGCCATCAACGCTACATGCAAATGCTGTGGAAAACAAGGTCATTTTGACAGGTGTTGTCGCTCATCCAAACCTGCAGCAT
Organism: Portunus trituberculatus; assembly: GCF_017591435.1. Classification (NCBI taxonomy): domain Eukaryota; kingdom Metazoa; phylum Arthropoda; class Malacostraca; order Decapoda; family Portunidae; genus Portunus; species Portunus trituberculatus. The sequence goes on along the minus strand of NC_059272.1, from coordinate 16,356,942 downwards.
CCTCCTCGGCCCTCGCCAAGTGTAACAAGTCACCAGGACCGTACCCGAGGAACAAGAACAAGTACCCCAGTGTTCGCCATATTATGGACAACACACACACCCCATCTGAGACTTCTCCGTTTGTAGTCGTCGAGATTAGTCATGTCAAGGGACAGGTGTACTTACCTTGTTGCCGGACACGGGTGCTGACACAACCATCATTGGAGCAGACCACCTTAACGACATTGGCCTGACACTTGCTGACCTCCACTCATCTCCACAGAGGCCAACGTACAGCGCTGATGGATCACCCATGCAGCCTGTCATCGGTTCTGTACAGGTGAAGATGACGGTCAAAGGACACAGCATTGAGGAGTGGATTCATGTGTATCCAGACATACCTGTCCCTTTGCTGTCTTACAGGGCATGCAGGGACCTAGCCCTCATCCCTGAGCGGTTCCCTGCCCCTATTGCACAGGTGACACACGCCGCTGTGAGAAATGGAGACACCGAGACTGTTGACGAAACCAACAGAGTACTGGAGATCACAGCAGGCGATGACGTCTCCGTTCCCCATGCTTTCCTGCCACACCTGCCTTTCAACAGTAACACTACTCCTGAACAGGCCAAGTCATACTTCTTGGAAGAGTATGCTGATGTACTTGTCAAGAAAGAGGATCTGCAGACGATGCCGCTCCGCCCCATGGTGGGGCCCCCCGATGCGTATCCACTTGCGGGATGATGCTCAGCCGTTCGCTATACATACCCCACGGCAGATCCCTTTGGCATACCAAGATGACGTCAAGCAGGAACTACACAGCATGGAGGCTCAAGGAATCATTGCTCCAGCTGGTGATGCTCCCTCACAGTGGTGCCACCCACTTGTTGCGGTGCCCAAACCCAAGGGAGGAGTACGCATTACCACAGACCTATCTAAACTGAACAGTCAAGTCTCACGGCCCGCCCACCCGTCTCCCACGCCCTTCAGTGCCATCAGGAGTGTCAAGCCAGGTACCAAGTACTTCACTACCGTTGATGCTCTTCACGGGTACTGGCAGCTGGAGCTTGCGGCAGAGGATCAACACTTGACAACCTTTATAACGCCCTACGGTCGCTACAAGTACCTACGGGGCCCTATGGGATTCGCTGCGACTGGTGATGATTTCTGCCGCAAAGGAGATGTAGCTCTTCAGGGGATCACAAATTGCGTCAAGGTTGTCGACGACGTTCTCCTGTACGACGAGGAACTCCTGCCCCACTTGTCTCGAGTCAACGAAGTTCTCGCACGATGCCGGGCCAGTGGAATCACCCTGAATGCGGAGAAATTCGCCCTTGCAAGACCCGCAGTTACGTTCTGTGGATTTGTGCTCTCAACAGAAGGGATATCTGCAGACCCTGAGAAAGTACGGGCCATCGCTGAGTTCGCCACACCAGCCAACATCACTGACTTGAGATCCTTCATGGGACTAGTCAACCAGTTGACAGAGTTCTCCCCCTGAAATCTCGACAGCAGCACAGCCACTACGCCCACTTATGAGTCCTAGGCGTGCCTTTACATGGACCGTGGACCACGACACTGCATTCCAACGGGTGAAGAAGGCACTGGCCAGTCCTCCAGTATTGGCCGTGTTCGACCCGCAGTTGCCCACCATCCTTCAGACGGACGCATCCAGACTCTATGGTGTCGGCTACGCCCTGCTACAAGATCATGGAGGAGGCCACCTCCGGCTGGTACAGTGTGGCTCACGTTTCTTGACAGACACAGAAACACGTTACGCCACAATCGAACTCGAAATGTTAGCCACAGTTTGGGCGATGCATAAGTGTGGATATTATCTCAAAGGACTTCAGACATTTGCACATGTTACAGACCACCGCCCACTCATCCCCATACTTAACAGCTACACCTTGGATGCAGTCGAGAATCCCAGGCTACAAAGGCTGAAAGAAAAACTGTCACCATTCATCTTCACTGCTCGTTGGTGTGCCGGCAAGAAACTCTGTATTCCTGATGCCTTGTCCCGCCATCCTGTCAGCAGCCCTACAGATGAAGACGACATGTTAGTTGACGTCTCAGCTCATGCAGCAGTCACCGTACGAGCGATATATTCCCTCGCCTCATCTGACGACTCGCAGCCAGCCACATCAGACGTCCAACTCGAAGAACTCCAGCAGGCAGCACGCACCGATGAGACCTACATCAGGCTCCTGAACTGCGTACGCAATGGGTTCCCCTGTCATCGCTACGACCTACACTCCACTCTACTCGACTACTGGAAGATCCGTGATGAGCTGTACTGTGATGGCGATCTAGTCCTATACGGTCCGCGCATCGTAGTACCTGCAGCGTCCCGCAAGTCTGTGTTGCGACGCCTGCATGATAGCCATCGCGGAGCTGAAGCCACCAAGCGCCGAGCTCAGCAAACAGTGTTTTGGCCCGGGATCAATTCAGACATCACCAATGTTGTCCGTGCCTGTGACGCCTGCCAGATGCTCCTTCCCAGTCAACAGCGTGAAGTATACAGGAATGATGACAAGCCGACGCGACCTTACGAGTCCATCTCGGCTGACTATTTTCAAGTCGCAGGGAAATCTTTCCTTGTCATAGTTGACCGACTGTCTGGCTGGCCTGATGTCTACCCATGTGGCAGCAACACTACTACTGCCGCCACGATAGATCACTTCAGCAAGTACTTCAGCGACCACGGTGCCCCAGTCCGCCTACGCACCGACGGAGGTCCACAGTTTGCTGCCAAGGCGTTCTCGGACTTCCTACTACGCTGGAAGGTCCAACACATCCTCACTTCACCGCATCATCCCCAGTCCAATGGTCATGCAGAAGCCGCTGTTAAGTCGTTGAAGCACCTTATCCTCAAGGTGGCGCCTTCAGGCAACATCAGGACCGAAGTCTTCGACCGCGGACTGTTAGAGATGAGGAACACCCTAACCACTCTGGACGTTCTCCGGCACAGATTCTTTTGGCCACTCTCTTCGCACTTGTGTCCCTGCCCACCCGAATTCCTTTCGGCCAGAATGGCAGCCAAACGCTGAAGAGTGTGAAATGCGTGCCACCCAGCGAGATTTCGACGTCCAGTGTCACTACAACAATCGGGCCCGTCAGCTTCCAGTCCTGCCCCTTCACCAACGCGTACGCATCCAGGACCCAGTGTCGCACAGATGGTACCAGACAGGGACAGTGGAGGCACAACCAAGGCCCCGCCAGTATGACATCCGCCTCCCCAGTGGCCGCACCATCCAACGCAACAGGATTCACCTACGCCCAGTGCCGCCCGGAGACGGAGACCCAGCACCTGCCCCTGCCGCTGATGATGCAGTACCCCAGGCTCCTCCTGGCCCTAGACGTTCCGAGCGACTACGTCAACGCCGGGACACGCCAGCATGAAGCTCAAGACGTCGCTATGAGCTCCAAGGGGGGGGAGGGAGGTGTGGGTTAGTCAGTAGCTAGTGTCTGTACGACAACGTGCAGCCTGGCATCATCTTACGCCAGGCTACACGGTAGGAGCTTCCCGCGCTAGCTAGGGGAGAGACGCGCTGTACACCCTCTTCTGTATTTGGGGAAATATACCGGACTTCTGTTACTCGTGTGTTTCCCTCGCACCTCTATCACTCCCAAAGAACCTTCTACAGTGGCTAGACCACAAGAACAAACAAACACCACCAATGTTTCTTTCTGCTTCCCATATTAACTGGTAAGAGTGGGTGTTTGAGGACATTGTTCGGCATAGTGGATGCAACCTTACATCAGAGCCATTTCAGCAGCAAATCAAATTTGGGTAACAGCTATAAATCACAAGCAACATGTCTGGACAGTAAGGAACTCAGTGAACCCAAGAAATCCAGAGCTTAGCCATAAAAATTGGTCCAAAGATTAGACCAATACATATGCAGGCTGTGTGACTTTCTCAAGTAAGACTTTATGCACCTCCTGTTTCTTTATTTTCATACATTATGTATCCAGCATAAAAGTTATATTAAAAAGTCTTAGTGTGACAGTATTTTTTTTTTCCAGAATTGATTCGAACACTGAATAAACCAGCTGAGTTATCTATCAACAGAAAAGAAGTATCCCTCTCAAATAGAATGCAGGAAAGCAAAGAAAAAACATGGCAAACAGATATATTACCATGTTTCTTATAACTGGGCTACCTCCTGTCCACTAACACTATACCTGCTTCCACTTTTAAAGGAGAGAGAGAGAGAGAGAGAGAGAGAGAGAGAGAGAGAGAGAGAGAGAGAGAGAGAGAGAGAGAGAGAGAGAGAGAGAGAGAGAGAGAGAGAGAGAGAGAGAGAGAGAGAGAGAGAGAGAGAGAGAGAGAGAAATAATACTAAGTTTCAGGTTTCATATAGATAAAAAAAAATTGTAAATATTGTATCCTGACCAAGACATTGATTTATGTATCGAAGATGATTATGTATACAGTAAACATAAATTATCAGCAGGTGTTGCAAATAGATGATATAGTTCTTATACTCTATGGATATGTTTTATTTTTTCTCACAGATAATATTCCCAATATACAATGTTTTATATATATATATATATATATATATATATATATATATATATATATATATATATATATATATATATATATATATATATATATACACACACACACACACACACACACACACACACACACACACACACACACACACACACACACACACACAATAATGAAAAGCTTCTGTATAGTGAAAACCAAAAACCAAGCCTTCTTTTACCTATGAAAATAGTTTTCTAATACTATGATTAGAGAGATAAATTAAGTGTCAATTGATACACTAATATCAGTTGTTTACACACACACACACACACACACACACTTCCATTGCATCCCTATATTGCTTTTGTTATATAAGAAAGCAACTGAGACAAGACTGCAGTGTACAGAACACTTCACTACAAATTCTCATTTCCAATTAGCCAAGGAATATCACATTCAAAGCCTCGTAAACTATTTTATGATATAACCTAATTTCTGAAAGACAGCAAAAACTAGCATTACAAACTTTACTTAATTTAATGAAGATTGTTTAAGTAAAAATATTGTCAGTATACCCTGTCTGTACCCATTTCATTCATCACCATTCATTAACCCTGTCTCACTCTCTAACACAAACACACAACATACACATTTGAACCTCATTCTCTACACCCTTACACCACCTCATCCACCATCCAACAACTGCTATTTAGTCACATCCGTAGTATCTCCTTGCCAATTCTATGACTTAGAGGCCAACTTTTCTGTCTTACAATCACAAACACTCCGCTTCCAACTGTACACCTGCACTGACTCCTAAAACTCATTCACAGAGAAGGTATTCACAACCATGACACCTCAAGTGCCACCACAGAGATTCTTCTTAATTTCATCATAGGCAAGATTAACCATCCTATGCAATCTGTGAGCAAATACCACCCTAGAGATTCATCTTTCAACATTGCCCATTGGATATTGTTTTGTTATCCTTCATAAGCAAGACTGTGTAAAAATCAACTCTATCTACTATTTAGAGATTTTCAAGCCAAAGCAAGTTGATCAGTTTTGCCTTATGCTTTCATTACCTATACATAACAAAACAGAGATGGCAACTATCTTCATCACATCAGGTTTTGTTGATCATGCATAATAAGATTTTCTTTTCTTATATAATTTACTGACTTAGGAAAAATAAGTATTTTTTTCAGGGAGTATATTGATTTGACAAGGCCTGCTTTTCTTAGAGCATTTATGAGAAAAAAGCAAAATACATTATGAAGAAATATCTTCAATCAGTTACTTTCAGATTAAACACACACACACACACACACACACACACTATTGAGTAATGCTTTCATTGTTCAGCTTTACCTGTCACATAAGGCTACAGTTTTGGAAAACTGCACAATTTTAAATAATACTATAATGTTCTAATCCAATATGGAAAAGAAAATCTAATCAAACAAATGTTTCAATGCTTCCAGCATATTTGATTTTCCTACATAATATTATATAATTCCATGAGCAGAACACACATTTGTATAAAATAACTCTAACAAAACAATTTCAACAGTCATTAACGAGAGTTTTGTACTTGCGAGTGGGGCTCGGCAAGACATCAGAGGTAGAGTATAACCGGAAATTGCTGTCGGTGTAACCCTCGTGAAGGAATACTGACGTGGCCAACAGTAGAACGAACTGTAAAAGGAGAAAACAACTAAATCATTCTATTCTATTTTCTATATACATACCAGTTCAGCAATACCACATAGGATAGCCTGGACACAGCATCATACACTTCTACACATCATTACACTTATCTCTATCTTCATCAGGTCATTGGCTTCTACAAGCATTGTTTCTTGGATACACAAATCAATGCTAAAAAATAAAACAAAACTCCATCTCCATCTCCTGCATCACAAGACCACACAAGATTTATATTCATGTTCATATTACTTATATTCTTTTATGTAAAAGGGCCACTGACCAAGAGCAACAAAGAAAGTTCTATAAAAGAGACATTCAAGTCCCAGCTCTCAAAACATCATCAGATGTAATAATTAAATAACAGAGGTTAAGTAATTTGAAACCACCCACACCAAATCATTATTGGAAGGAGGAAATACAGAAACACACAGTATATTCCAGAGTTTACCAGAGAAAGAATGACTGAGAATACTGGTAAAGGCACTTAGGGAAAGAATTTTACAGATGAAACATGATGCTAGACAAAATAACAAAATGACACAGTGAATAAAAGAGGATATCACAAAGAACTCAAAGGTGTCATCACTCACCAGAGCAACATGCATGGCACAGACAGGCAGCCACACTCCTCGACTCAGTGTTTCAGCATCACGCTTAAAGTCATCTATTAATGTAGGAAGGCAACCCTGCAAAAGATATTTTCATTATAACCTAAAGAAATATCTGATAAGCACTACAAATGTAGAGTAGATGTAGTGTAGATAAAATATAAGGCATAAAGACTAATTGGTATTAGCTTTAACATATATTCATCCATATATATGAAGCTAAAATTCTTCATGAGTCATGTAGGTACGACAAGACACCTACACATAAGTATTCACATTGAAATTCAATTCCTTGCACCTTGGTCAACTTTAACAATCAACAAAGATAATTCAGCCCTCTGTCATTTTTACCTTACACCAAAAAATGATATACATAGCTATGAAGATAATCAATGATGCAACTAAGAAATGAGACCACAATAACCTCATTGATACTCAAGGAATAATCTAAAACAATAGAAGATTGCCAGAGTATTGAGACAAAAAAAAATAAATAAATAAAAAAAAGCAGGAACCAAACCCATGTATCAAACCTAAGACCTCTCATCTGCACAGTAAATGTGTTAACTGTCACACAACAGTTGCTTCCTGGTGACAACCTTGACAGAGACTTACCTCTGTCTCAATATCATCTTCAGGGGTAACATCATTCTTTATGCCTTTCCCACACCCTTCAGAAATAAGCAAACAGCATGAGTCAGGAACATCTGTCCCATTCCCAAAGGCCGTGTCAAACCAGTCCTCATAGTCTTCTGTTCCACAACAATTCATCTGTAATAATGAAATATTACAATTCCTTATCCTAATGTCATACTTTCCTGTGGATATCATACAGGGAGGTCCCATTTTACATGAACCTATGACATGAGAAAATTATACGATATGTGCAAATTAAAGATGATCTTTATACAAGTGCAAAAACCCAATGTTATATGCTTCAGTCTGAGGCAAGCAAAATTACAAAACTTAAAATGTATGTCTTCCTTCACATCCTTGCTAACACAGCAGCATTGTATTTGATAAACAATGATTCAGATGTGCACAGCTGAGTTTCTGGGTGCTGGAAGATAACTGCACACCCATCTCTTGTCCCCTTCCTACCATGCATTCAACACCAGTCCTCTTTTAAACTGAACTTGGCTTTACTTATCATTATATTTGTACTCTATCATCACTTTGTTTGCAAGCATATCTACAACACAAGTAAAGTGCATTATGTGATTCATTGGTACTTGTGTGTTACAGTATTATTAATGTGTTCTTTTATTCATTGCAAGCAAAACATAACATAATCACTCTAATCATGAAAACACAGACAATTATAAAGTTTCCTATAAAAGTAGGCTGCCTATATTCCATTCCTCAGCACATATTCTAGACAAAATCACATTATCACTTGCTAATCAGAACATAAGTTGTTTCTATCAAAACGCAAGTCTGGCTTATCAATATGAATGTTTAGTTTATCAGATAATAAAAACTGTTTAACAGTATGTAACTTTCACTTATTAGAACACTGGGCATGACAGATTTATTAGATTGAAAATGTAGTTCATCAAGCTGAAAGCAATGATTATCAAAGATCAATATAGATATAAATGATACGCAAAAAATAATGGGACATTAAAGGAGATATATATATATATATATATATATATATATATATATATATATATATAGAGAGAGAGAGAGAGAGAGAGAGAGAGAGAGAGAGAGAGAGAGAGAGAGAGAGAGAGAGAGAGAGAGAGAGAGAGAGAGAGAGAGAGAGAGAGAGAGAGAGAGAGAGAGAGAGAGAGAGAGAGAGAGAGAGAGAGAGAGAGAGAGAGAGAGATTTTTATGCTATGGCCTATAGCGCCTGTAGGCATACCTGAAGAGTATGTACAGGAAGCGCTGTTCAGCTTCCACCCATTAGTGGCAGTCAATTTTATTTATAGTTGCACCCATATTAGGGCCCATATCACCACCCAAGCACATCTTTGGTGTAACCACCTAGATAACTTTAAACCACTCAACAAATGGCATAGTTTCAAGGGGGTACATGGTGGGATTCGAACCTATGCATGGATGTCTGCCTGATCCCACGCTCACCACCTTATCCACTACGCCACCACCTATAAAGTGATATATAGACAGAGAGACAGACAATACATGCAGAAAGATAACAAAATTTAGTAAAAATCTTTTAAGCTAAAAATGTTCAAAGAACTCACCTCAAGCTGAATTTCATCCCACATTTGAGTGTCAGAAATATTTGCACCATAGGCTGCCTCACTCACTTCCATTTCTTGTTTCATGTGAAGGGAGAGGGAGTTCAAGAACAACGCCTTCTTCTGATATACTAACACTGTAGTGCCCATTTCAGTTACTATAGCCATCAACAGTAACGAAAGACACTGTAAAATACCAATCATGGTTATTTTAGAATCTTCAAAGTACTGTATATAGTATGTACTAGACCATAAGCAATACAGCATCAAAAGATAACAGCAACATCAATCACCATGAGATTACATTATACCAGAGTACATAATTCTCACCATTTTGAAGCCCTTAGGATTTGGTGCTAAGGTAGAAATAGCACCAACAGTACTGATGGCTGTGATCATGACTCCCAGCACCATCACAGACCCCACCGCCAACCACAGCCACACAGGAACCCATGGCGAGAGATAAGCCACATAGGAAGACAGCAAGCTGGCACCGGTATAGCCCAATGCTATACCAGTACCCTGGTAGAGCAAAGAAAAATATATAATGTAAATAAAACATTCATCATATATATTATTCAATATTTATGTTAAATGCTATACTGAAATACAAGAATGCCACTTATTATATGGACTTCTGCAAACAGCAGTTAACATTTTGTGCTTAGATTTATTTATTATTATTACAATGTTTGATTAATTTATTTTTGAAACCCCTTTTGTTTGAGTGCAGTTTAGCACAGTATGTACACCCGAAGCACTTAAGTTGTAGATCACATCATTTGGGGCATTTCTAATGATTTTACCATGTGGTGCAAATAAAAAAAAAACGTGCAAGCAAATTTTTAAAATTCATCTCAATTTCGTCACTCCAACCCGCATGCACTAAGAAAGCATATTCTGCAATATCATCAACACAAGTAAGCTAGGGAAAATTTCAAGCCATATCAGAAAAATTACCTTTTTCTACATAATCACACCAAACTTAACCTGACCTAAATCACATACTCGCCATGTTTTAGGTGACTCTGATTATTTACCCAATGGAAAATACTCCTTTTCATCTCACCCTGCCTGAAAACCCACATTCCCACAGGTCCCCAAGTTTGTTGCATGTAGAGGGTTGATAACATTTGTCCCAGACTTTATACTGTCATATTTATGTATACAATGGGTTATGTGATGGTCTGGAAGAAATCAGCTGAGAAATAAGGAGCCGAAGTTATAACATAACATAACATAAATAATAGGATAACAAAGGGCCACCAGGGCCCATCTAGGTTATCCTGTATCAGTCGCACAGCGACCTCGTCATCAGTACTTAAAGATACACTTACAAGTACACAATACATTATATACTAATTCTAAATATTTGGCCCATTAACAGGGCTAAGTCCTGCATCGAATTCCTCTACAATCTGTAATCCCCATACATGGGGATCATGTCTTGTTTAACTATAGTAAATTTCTTATAAAAACTATCATGCAGCGCTATACATAATTATAAATCTAATAAATTTAAGTGCTTATCTAATCTGTTTTTAAACATTGTCAAACTAGTGCTATTTACAACCGTCTCTGGCAATGCATTCCAGAAGTCTACCACCCTATGACTAAAGAAATATTTTCTTATATCTAACCTGCAGCCTTGCTTTCTAATCTTCCTGCCATGATTTCTAGTCCTACTTCCTCCTCTAAGGTAAAGAAAGATCTCACATCTATGTAGTTTGTATCTGAGAACATTTTAAATAACTCTATCATATCCCTCTTATACATCTCCTCTCAAATGAAAACATGTTTAATGCCTTTAATCTATCTCTATACTCCAGGCGCTTCAAAGCTGGTATCATCCTAGTTGCTCTTCTCTGAACTGCTTCTAACATGTTGATATCCTGCCTATAGTGGGGTGACCAGGCCTGTATGCAATACTCTAAATGGGGCCTAACATAGGAATTATATAAGCTACGCACCACTTCCTTACTTTTATAACTAACATTTCTATTTATAAAACCCAGGATCCTATTTGCCCTATTTCTTGCTTCTAATAATGAACCTTTGCCATCATCAATCAACTGCACTTTCCTACAAGGTTGGCAAGCATATGAGGGATAGAAGAGAAACACAAGATAGGGTATATTGTGATAAACTATACTTTTACCAATTTTTTCCAGTTACTGGAGCTGTGACTTGGGTTTGGCAATTAGTTTCACCTGTACAGCAATGTGGATGAATACCTATATAATATGGTTGGTCAATATGGAGTTAAAATTAATCAGAATTTGAGTCTTTAACTGATGAGAAGAGTTGGAAAGCCATATTGCAACTGGACAAAGCGTAAAATAATACCTTTAGTTACACTTATCAGTTAATTTCTCATTTTAAATAACGAACTTAATATTGTCTACCACTACAAATCATCTATAATTTTGAGTCACAGCAAAATAGCTTCCTTTCCCAAACCACTCTTACAAAAAAAATAATAAATAAATAAATGAAAATAAAATAAATAAATAATCAAAAGAAATATCAATAACAATAAATCCACTCCCAGGACTGTTGTGCAAAAATAGAGGTACTATCCAATAATCCAATATACGAGGAAAACTATCAAATACTAATATAGCTACTAGTTACACATCGACAGCCTGCTAAGTGACACATAACAGAATCACACTAATACACCAAGATACCGCCGGTCATCCATTCTGCATCAATATAATGACCAGGTGGTGTTGCTACTCGGCGACACCAGCCAAGTCACGGGGATTGCGGAGTACGTAGGTCACCACTCACTCATCTCCACTCCACGCCACCACCACACACTGACCACCACACCTCTCACGCTCCATACCACCACGCCACTCTGCTCTAACACTTCTGATAGTAAGGACAGGAAGGAATCCATACTCACAGCCATAATGATAAATGTGGCGAAGGCTATGTACTTGGCCACCGCCATGATCAGCTGATCTTCTCTGGACGTCATCGCAGAGCAAGACGCTGCCACTTCTTGATGTGTTGCCGAAATGGCCTTGGACGTGATCCGCGGGAGCTTTAAATGTGCGGATAATTCATTGACTTCATTGTTGTTCTTGTTTCTCTCTCCTATATGTGATATCATAGCTATTATAATTCATATGAATTCCATTAAGTATTTCGCTACACCAATTATATCTTACATCTACTTAATTGCTTTCCCCACAAATCGCATTTCTTCACTATCATAATCATCTTATTTCGTCAACTTGAAACATCTTTTATTTGTACAGAATACACTGGTGTTTTCCCATTTATCGTACATTAAGGGAAGCTACATGTCACAGTCCCTGTATAAAGCCAACCAACCTATTTCAACCTGTCATCCATATACTTTTAATTTATCTAACAGCCTTCTTTATCCCAGTAATGAACACTACCAAGAGGACGGACAGAGGGAGGCTCTGCCGCGTATAATATACTTCATACTGAGGGCCATATGAATTAACTCCTACCTATTGTGTATATATATATATATATATATATATATATATATATATATATATATATATATATATATATATATATATATATATATATATACACACACACACACACACACACACACACACACACACACACATATATATATATATATATATATATATATATATATATATATATATATATATATATATATATATATATATATATATATATATATATGTGTGTGTGTGTGTGTGTGTGTGTGTGTGTGTGTGTGTGTGTGTATATATATATATATATATATATATATATATATATATATATATATATATATATATATATATATATATATATATATATATATATATACACACACACACACACACACACACATATATATATATATATATATATATATATATATATATATATATATATATATATATATATATATATATATATATATATATATATATGTGTGTGTGTGTGTGTGTGTGTGTGTGTGTGTGTGTGTGTGTGTGTATATATATATATATATATATATATATATATATATATATATATATATATATATATATATATATATATATATATAAGTGAGGACCATGGCAGAAAAAAAACTGAGGTCAGGTCATTAATTGTTTGGTAGACAATTCTGCTTCATTGCTTACATAATAAAGTTGCTATTACACTGGAAGGGATGGGATGAGGGGACAAAGAGGGAGCAAATGGGATAGAGATTGGGATCAGAAGGGGGAATAGCAGCTAAGGATAACAGGGAGTGTACAAGAATGAGATGCTGCAATTCTTTCCTCAGTGGACTCCATGGTGATCACTCAGACTCAAGAACATTACTACTTGGTTGGATTTGTGATGGCTCTTATATCTGTACTTCTGGTGTTGCTGCTCTAGATGTAATCTGTTGTGATTTTTTATATTATAATATTAAATTCATGGCTCTCTCTCTCTCTTAATTAGTAATACTACTTAAGAAGAGCACTTACAGTATCTAATATACTGTACAATGATTTGCAAGTATTGCATAATTGTACAGCAATCACATTTAATATCAGAACCCAAGACTTAGATGGTATTTCATAACCATGGCCATTTAATCAAATACCTTTGACTGCACACACTGTCCTCTAAGGATTCAGAGAAGTGTGTGGAAAACAGAAATAAATGAACAGGAAAATTTTTAACTTCCTATGTTTCCTCACATGTACAGTACTTATAATTAAAACCCCCTCCAATCTTAAGCTGAAATCAAGACTAGTTAGTTTTGGTATAAGACATCCCAGTTTACACGATTGTTTAAGGGGACTGCATAGAGTTTGATGAATCATGAAGAAAAGTGAATGGAATTTAATGAAACTTAATCAAAATGTCAAAACTACCATACAAATGAGCCCTACCAAATTTTAAGAAATCTTGATTATTAATTTGTTGTTGTTTTTCGTTATTTTTATTTATTTTTTTTTTATTGCATCTACTTTATCAGTTTTGGTCATACAGTGTATTTTCATACATCATTTTAAAGAGGATTTCCATATCTATCAAACAAATTAATGAAATTTGAAAAAAATGTTTTTGTCTTTTTTTAGATAAACAAATAAAAATATGAAAAAAATGAAAAAATTCTTTCAATTTAATTTCATGTAAACCGTATTTTTTAATATATAATTAATTTATCAGACAGAAATCATCTACACACCATACTCTGCAAAGAAAAATTAACAGAATAAAAATTAGTTAAAAATAAAAAATGTAGTTACTCATAGAAGCATCAAAATGCATCAAAAATCCATTCTTGAGAAAATGGCTCTTAAAGTTTGGCTATGATTTACTCCTATAACAATCCATTTCTCAGAAAATTTTACTTAATAAATTTTATAGGTCTTTTAATGTAATTTCCAAAAAAACAAACTGATTTGAAATTGGGTAATCAATAAAAAAAATACAGTAATTATGGAATCAGTAACCAAAATGTTTTCCTGTGACGGCAATTGAAAAAATGGGAAATGTTGTCATATCATACAATAAGCTTTATGCAAATCAATCTTAGGAGGTTCAGGCTCTTCCACATGACCCATGAGGTGGCTTGATACCCACAAAATGCCTAAATTATCGCGTACAAGACTAAACAGACGTGCGAGCATGTCCAGGATTGTTTCTATCTACAATCCACTGAACGCAAATGAGAGGAGAGAGGAGAGAAGTGAGGAGAGAATCCAGTCTCCTTCCACCAGCACCAACACGACCACCACCACCACCACCAGCTGTTGGTTGCTTCCCCGTTCAGTTCCAGCAATAGTTTCTTGGTTAATGTTGAATCTGAGAGTTCTGCTAAATTGAGGAAGAGGCTAGTAGCTAATAAACTACCTGTTCTAACACCAACAAGTCATGAAAGTGGAATAATAAGCATCAGTTCTCGCAATGATTTTGCCAGCAAAATCATTGAGAGAACTGATGCTCCAGTACACACACTACACTTGGTTTTTGCTGGCAATATAATTGACAGAACTGATGCTTATTATTCCACTTTCATGACTTGTTGGTGTTAGAACAGGTAGTTTATTAGCTACTAGCCTCTTCCTCAATGCAACAGAACTCTCAGATTCAACATTATCCAAGACACTATTGCTGGAACTGGACAAGGAAGCAACCAACAGCTGGTGGTGGTGGTGGTGGTGGTGGTGGTGGTGGTGGTGTGGTGGTGGTGTGGTGGAAGGAGACTCGATTCTCTCCTCTCTCCTCTCGTTTGCTTTCAGTGGATTGTAGATAGAAGTAATCCTGGACATGCTCGCACGTCTGTTTAGTCTTGTACGCAATAATTTAGGCATTTTGTAGGTAAATAATACGAAAAACACAATGTATATAATGCCCTGCTGGGCATTTAAATGTACTAATGTCAAATGAAAAACCAGTTGACATCATAATTGATGCCATCAAACTTTTGAATCAGAAACAATCGTCCCCACAAAGACTTTTCCTGAGGGGTAATGGAAGCACACACTTTTATGGCTGTTGATATACAACAATACAGACTAACACTAAATGTTCTTTTCTTTTCAGTGGCCCTCTGGTTCTTTCAGTTTGGCCATTTAGAGTCTTTTTGTTTCTCTTTTCCTGTTTATTTTTGTCACAAAACTTATAAAATCATTCCAATATGATCTATAACAAATGAAAAATATCTTGCTATAAAAAATCATTATAAAAACCCTGCCAGCCTAGATCAAAGCCTCTTCATTTCTGACATATTCTCCAATGTCCGCTTGGTGGAAACAAATTATATCCATGGGATCAGCATGTCGACATTCTGCCGTTGCTTTCGCAGCCACTCCAAATCCCTGAGGAAAATGTAAATTTTCTTATTTCTTAGATCACTTCATACTTAAAAAGAGAGAAAACTATTTAATGAGAAAGTGGACATATTAAGATAAAAGTACTGGAGTAAAACTTTTAAAGCGTAAAAACAAATTTAAGAAGTTAAAAATATCAAAGATGTTCAGACTGAATCTCCATTCACTGTCAAGTTGTGTATGTAGCATGATGGTTATGAAATATTTTGAAATGTATTAAAAAACTATCATAAATGCTATGTAAAGCTTAAAGGTCAGGTCATTATGTCAGGAAGTTAACTTCATCCAGCATTCAATGCAACAAGGCCAGAAAATAGCCTAACAATTTTAGGTGTCCCAGTACCATCTCATATCAAACTGTTCTTCTGTCACTGCAAAATTAATCACTTGAATGGCAGACCCAAAACATAACTTGAATGTAAAGGAACTCAATCTTACCAATGGGATATCCTTTGAAGAAAGCACAACTACTCCAGCATACTTTGGAGTATTTTCTGAAATTCGTGACAGGCCAGATTTGTAAACATGATTGCCATACATGAAGTTTTGTTCTGCTGATTCCTTGATCCATATTTTGTTCTGGAAAAGAAAATATTTGATAAACCATTAACATAAATTTAAAAGGTAAAACAATGAAATGAACATCAATGTTATATAAAAGTCTCACCTGGCAATAAGGATGAAGAAAGTCTAAGGCTGTGATGTGAAGTAAGAACTTTCCTCCTTTTGTTATCTTGCCAAAACACACACCTAGGGAGACAATGTTGTCCCGAGGTAACGTTGCAGCAAACTTCATTATGTCTTCCTTTACATAATATATTCTGCCATTATGAAGGCGGAAGCAATACAGCCCATCTGACCTTTCTAAGAGGGCTCGGACATTACTTCCAATGCTGAGAAAAAAGTCATGCAATAAAAATTAATGTACAAGAACTCTTTCAGTGCATAAACAACTAAAAATCTCCAAACTATGATAAATAAACCAGAATTCCACAAATTATATTTGAAAAATCAAAAGATACCAATTCTGATAATGAATGAAAATAATTTCAACAATGAAGCACTTTTAATATACTACCTACCCAAGAAAGTGGTGCCATTATTGCACAGTGCCCAAATCTTTTTTTAATCTTAGTCATAAGAACTGAAAGTTCTTGCGTCCCTGCAAGCAAGCTTAATAAGAAATTGCCTCCTAAAGTAACCTCCCTCTACTGGCTTGGCAGAATAAGCCGGTAGACCCTCAGGTGTGGCCAAGGTTCATGTTTATGTTCCTTTTCCAGATTTAGCATTGCCGTGCAGTCTGTGGTGTCACAGCCTCTAGTGCCCTGAGGGTGCTGGCAGCATGTGAATTTTCTCACAACACGCGGTTGTCAGACAAGCTGAGTGAAGATTACAAGTATGAGCACTTTTAACATAAACACTTTCACTTACTATTTTTTCAGCTTAGTAAAAACCAAGACGGTTTCCTCGTTCTTCAGTGGCCTCATTGTGTCTCACAGGTCTTTATTCTAGATTTCAAACCTAGTTTAAAAGAAAAAAAAATATTCAATCAGACGACCACTTCAGAATGCACACCGCCTGGCTACTCTGTGCTCAGCTGCTGTTCGTTTGAGCCGGGAGGACCAATCTCAAATACGGGATATTGTTGAAAATTCAAATTTAACATAATGTAAATTGGTCTAAAGTAGTTTTAATTCTAAGATATTAATTATCAATTACATATTTTTCTTAAAATAATGTGCTATTATTAGAATTAATGAATACACCATTGGACAATATTCGAGTCAGTCTATTTGTGCACAGCATGTTTGTAAATAAAGGCACGTGGTATCACGCGCGTTCATTATGTGTGCATATATGTATCTATGTATTTGTATAATATACACATACATACACACACATAATATATATATATATATATATATATATATATATATATATATATATATATATATATATATATATATATATATATATATATATATATATATATATATATATATATATATATATATATATATATATATATATATATATATATATATATATATATATATATATATATATATATATATATATATATATATATATATATATATATATATATATATATATATATATATATATATATATATATATATATATATATATATATATATATATATATATATATATAGATAGATAGATAGATAGATAGATAGATATAGATATATATATATATATATATATATATATATATATATATATATATATATATATATATATATATATATATGTGTGTGTATGTATGTGTATATTATACACATACATAGATACTTATATGAACACATAATGAACGCGCGTGATACCACGTGCCAGCTTTGCCTTTCTTCTCCCTTCACTGACCATCGTGGTGAACTAGCCTTCAATTTTGCTACCTTCCATGACCTAGAGCAATGGTTCTTAACCTGGGGGGCGTTGGTGATTTCCGGGGGGCGGTACGAGCCTCAGGTGAAAAGTAGAAGTTTTTCCATTTATGGGTTATTTTCATGACAAGAGCTCGTTGCTATCAAAACCAAGTACAGAAACCGCCTGAACGATGAAGGGGACTTACGTTGTGCACTCTCAAGCATTCGACCACGTATTCAAGATCTGGTAGCTAAGAAGCAGTGTCAAATATCTCACTAACCATGTATTCAAGATCTGGTAGCTTAGAGCAGTGTCAAATATCTCACTAACCATGTATTCAAGATCTGGTAGCTTAGAGGGGTGTCAAATGTCTCACTAATGTAATTAATGCTTAGTAAATGGACTAAAATGCCTTTTTTTTTTTTTTATCTTATTTTGGTTTTAAATCGGGGGAGTGAAATCTATCTATAGATGCAAGGGGGGCGTGGAGGGAAAGAGCAGTTCCTAGAGGGGGAGTGGTAGTAAAAAGGTTAAGAACCACGGACCTAGAGCAACTGGTGCAACATCCTACTCGTAGCCTATTCCTGACCGTCTTGGAGATGCGCCCAACATTCTTTATCTTTTCCTCACCTCTAATACTTCAGCTTATGCTGTCACCCTGTCTTCTCCGTTAGGCTCCTCTGATCACAATCTCATTTCTGTATCTTGTCCTATTTCTCCAATCCCTTCTCAGGATCCCCAAAAGTGGAGGTGCCTCTGGCGTTTTACCTCTACTAGATGGGGGGACCTGAGGAGGTATTATGCTGATTTTCCTTGGAATGATTACTGTTTCCTTGTCAGAGACCCATCTCTGTGTGCTGAACGCATAACGGAGGTGATAGTGCATGGAAGCATACATTTCTCATTCATTTTCTTAACCTAAACCTTCTAGACCTTGGTTTGACACAGCCTGTTCTCGTGCTATACATGATAAAGAGGTTGCCCACAAAAGGTACTTGAGCCTTCCATCTCCTGAATCTCATGCACTTTATATTTCTGCCCGGAATCATGCCAAGTCTGTTCTTCAACTTGCCAAACACTCCTTCATAAATAGAAAATGTCAAAATCTTTCAAACTCAAACTCCCTTCGTGATTTCTGGCATCTGGCCAAAACATCTCCAATAACTTTACTTCATCTTTCCCTCCTTTATTTCATCCTGATGGCACCACTGCCATCTCTTCTGTCTCTAAAGCTGAACTTTTCTCTCAAACCTTTGCTAAAAACTCCACCTTGGAAGATTCTGGGCTTGTGCCTCCCTCTCTTCCTCCCTCTGACTCTTTCATGTCTGCAATTGAAATTCTTCGTAATGATGTTTTTCATGCCCTCTCTGGCCTAAACACTCAGAATGTTTATGGACCTGATGGGGTCCCTCCTATTGTTCTCAAAAACTGTGCTTCCGTACTTGCACCTTGCCTGGCCAAACTCTTTCAACTATGCCTGTCGATTTCTACCTTTCCTTCCTATTGAGGGTAGTTTTTTAATCTATCCTCAATAGGAAGATTTTTAAACATCTGTCACTTCACAATCTTCTATCTGATCGCCAGTATGGCTTCCGTCAAGGTCGCTCTACTGGTGATCTTCTGGCGTTCCTTACTGAGTCTTGGTCATCCTCTTTTAGAGATTTCGGTGAAACTTTTGCTGTCGCGTTAGACATCAAAAGCTTTTGATAGAGTCTGGCACAAAGCTTTGATTTCAAAACTGCCCTCCTACGGTTTCTATCCTTCTCTCTGCAACTTTATCTCAAGTTTCCTTTCCGACCGTTCTATTGCAGCTGTGGTAGACGGCCACTGTTCTTCTCCTAAATCTATTAACAGTGGTGTTCCTCAGGGTTCTGTCCTATCACCCACTCTCTTTCTATTATTCATTAATGACCTTCTTAACCAAACTTCTTGCCCTATCCATTCCTACGCTGATGATACCACCCTACATCTTTCCACGTCCTTTCAGAGACGACCAACCCTTCAGGAAGTCAACAGATCACGCAGGGACGCCACAGAACGCCTGACTTCTGATCTTTCTAAGATTTCTGATTGGGGCAGAGAAAACTTAGTAGTTTCAATGCCTCAAAAACTCAATTCCTCCATCTACATATATCAACTCGACACAACCTTCCTTCTTCAATGACACTCAACTGTCTCCCTCTTCCACACTAAATATCCTATGTTTGTCCTTCACTCATAATCTTAACTGGAAACCTCACATCGCATCCCTTGCTAAAACAGCTTCTATGAAGTTAGGCGTTCTGCGGCGTCTCCGCCAGTTTTCTCGCCTCTCCAACTGCTAACTCTGAGCAAGGGCCTTATCCGTCCTTGTATGAAGTACTCTTCGCATGTTTGGGGGGTTCCACTCATACAGCTTTATTAGATAAGATGAAATCAAAAGCTTTTCGCCTCATCAACTCCCTCCTCTGACTGACTATCTTCAGCCTCTTTCTCACCGCCGAAAGGATGCATCTCTTTCTATCTTTTATCGCTATTTTCATGCTAACTGTACAACTGATCTTGCTAACTCCATGTCTCCCCTCCTCCTGCGGCCTCGCTGCACAAGGCTTTCTTCTTCTTCTTATCCCTGTTCTGTCCAACACTCTAATACAAAAGTTAAACAGCATTTTCAATCATTCATACCTTTCACTGGTAAACTCTGGAACTCCCTACCTGCTTCTGTATTTCCATCTTCCTATTACTTAACTTCTTTTAAGAGAGAGGTGTCAAGACATTTGTCCCACTCTTTTGACTAATTCTATCTAATCTTTTATGGAGACTGCAATTCTAGTGGGTTTTTATTTCTAATATAGTTTTTTTTTGCCCTTGGCAGTTCTCCCTCTTACACACACACACACACACACACACACACACACACACACACACACACACACACACACACACACACACACACACACACACACACACACACACACACACACACACACACACACACACACACACACATATATACATATATATATATATATATATATATATATATATATATATATATATATATATATATATATATATATATATATATATATATATATATATATATATATATATATATATATATATATATATATATATATATATATATATGAACTGGCTACCTGTTCATATCTATCTCTCTCTCTCTCTCTCTCTCTCTCTCTCTCTCTCTCTCTCTCTCTCTCTCTCTCTCTCTCTCTCTCTCTCTCTCTCTCTATATATATATATATATATATATATATATATATATATATATATATATATATATATATATCTGTTATATATATATATATATATATATATATATATATATATATATATATATATATATATATATATATATATATATATATATATATATATATATATATATATATATATATATATATATATATATATATATATATATATATATATATATATACAGACGAGAGAGAGAGAGAGAGAGAGAGAGAGAGAGAGAGAGAGAGAGAGAGAGAGAGAGAGAGAGAGAGAGAGAGAGAGAGAGAGAGAGAGAGAATAAATATGAACTGGTAGCAGTGAAGGTGTATGTTTATACGCAAATTTCACATTAATGTAGCTTTTTCACCTTTGTGGCTGCAGTGAGTATGAAGGTACAGTAAGATTTTTTTTGTATTAAAATTTGTCATATATTTCATCCTTACTAATAGAGGCCACAAACAATACAGCACTTTCAACAACATAGATTCCCCTATACCTAAAAAGAAAAATAAGACTTTAATTGTATGCTAAAATCTCAAGTATTATGAAATTATTTGAAAAACCTTTATTACAATCACTTTTATATTTTCTGTATCAATTTGAATGTCACTGGTATTGAGAAAACAAGTTGGTCCATGAAAAGAAAGGAAGAAGTAAAAATTTAGAAGGTAATTTATGCTGGAAATTAAACAGATGAAACAAGGAACTGATGAGTGAGAAACAGCCACGCTCCAGGTGCTGATCGCTACAGATTTACTTACATGACACTCAGATAAGATGATAAAAAGGTCACATAGTAGATACGACGTCAGCTGATAACTTTTGTTTATCGCATAGTTAATTACGTAAAACGCAAGAGGACTCGACAACTCAATCGGGACCATCATGTTTTCTTACAACTGCTGGTGTATCTGTCAAGGTGCCAGCTATGTAAAAGTTAAGAGAACAAGAAACACTGATGCAAACATGACTGAAACACTCCCTGCGAGGATGTCATGAAGGGATAAATTGTCACTATATAGTGGTGGTGACGATAGAACTTTCCTTACTCGTCCTTGCCTAGTAACCGGCTGGAGAGGATTAAATATAATGAGTCATTATCTGAGCCTGTAAGTCTCTGCTAGAAATGATTGTGAAATCTTCAAACATATGAAGGATTCACCATTACATCCGCTACAAACAATATGAAATGAAAAATAGTAAATCAATAAAGAAAGAAACAATTGAGAAATAACAAAATTACGTTGAGGGTACAAGATCCACAGAATATGGAAAAAAAAAAAATAATAATATCCAGAACAGGAATTTATCATAACCTGTGTGTTCCTGACGAAGAATGTTCATCAAGTTCCCACTGCATTCCAGAGGGCCTTGCCGGTTGACTGCGCTGCATGGCACCTCTTTCTTGTTTGAGAGGTTTTTATCTTGGAAGTCCTCGAGGTCGTCATTGAAAAAGTTAGGAGTCTCACAATGATGCTTCCGCGCCTACAACCTCATGTTCAGAAGTCAGCAAATAGCTCTGATACCAGTTTTAGACATGTTGAAGCAATCCCACTGGATGGTAAAGACAGACAACGTCATTTCAACAATATCATTTATGACAGATACACGCCTAACCTCCACAAAATTAAGAGTCCTGTCACTGCACCGGCTGATCACTCACCACGAGCTCACTTTCAATGCTGCCTAAATCAGCTGAAGACAGCTGTCCATATGGCTGACAAAACATAATAAATTTGACACAATGTTACCAAAAATCCTCATGGATAAGCCTCGTAGCCATGCAGTACCATGAAATGACGAACCGAATGTTGCTAAGTTTGATCAATTGTTGACATCGGTATCGGGTCACTAGCAAGGGAGCATCCACTTTAGAGGTAAGAATAAACATAGTCAATTAATTTCTGCTAGTAAAAGTTTCATGGACTTAATTTTGTTTGCAGCACGGTTCATATATTTTTTCTCAATTTTATACGTTGGCTGTAAACTTCTT